>NC_088205.1:0-308835 GCF_037126465.1 Ornithodoros turicata
AACCTAACCTAACCTAACCTAACCTAACCTAACCTAACCTAACCTAACCTAACCTAACCTAACCTAACCTAACCTAACCTAACCTAACCTAACCTAACCTAACCTAACCTAACCTAACCTAACCTAACCTAACCTAACCTAACCTAACCTAACCTAACCTAACCTAACCTAACCTAACCTAACCTAACCTAACCTAACCTAACCTAACCTAACCTAACCTAACCTAACCTAACCTAACCTAACCTAACCTAACCTAACCTAACCTAACCTAACCTAACCTAACCTAACCTAACCTAACCTAACCTAACCTAACCTAACCTAACCTAACCTAACCTAACCTAACCTAACCTAACCTAACCTAACCTAACCTAACCTAACCTAACCTAACCTAACCTAACCTAACCTAACCTAACCTAACCTAACCTAACCTAACCTAACCTAACCTAACCTAACCTAACCTAACCTAACCTAACCTAACCTAACCTAACCTAACCTAACCTAACCTAACCTAACCTAACCTAACCTAACCTAACCTAACCTAACCTAACCTAACCTAACCTAACCTAACCTAACCTAACCTAACCTAACCTAACCCAACCCAACCCAACCCAACCCAACCCAACCCAACCCAACCCAACCCAACCCAACCCAACCCAACCCAACCTAACCCAACCTAACCCAACCTAACCCAACCCAACCCAACCCAACCCAACCCAACCCAACCCAACCCAACCCAACCCAACCCAACCCAACCCAACCCAACCCAACCTAACCTAACCTGGCTGGTATGATGGTGGAGATTTTTCGAAGCGAAAAATGGGCAAGTACTGAGCTGGCAAAGATTTTTTTCGGAGGAACGACGTTGTGCAAGGTATTCTTCGTCGTCAAGGAAAGCGTCAAAGAGGTCGATGAGGACCAGCGGGTAGACTCTCTTGTCGTACTGTTTGAGCAACGGGCACGTCTTCCACCTGTAGCGGAACATCTTGTGGTTGAAGGCGTCGTCGTGCGGGAAGACGTCTTTGTTGGTCAGTACGATCACGGGAGTTCTCAAGACAGGCAAGTCCTGGGAATACTTTACGGCCACCATGTCCGGATCTCCTAAAAAAATTTCTTCTTGATCGTGTCCAGTGCCACACTCTTGCAGTTTGGTTCGTTCCACACGAGCACCCTGCATGCTGCACAGTCTTGGAGCGGGAAGTTGACGTACCTGTTGAAGTTGCGTATGGTGCCTCGGTTGAGCATGAAGGAGACCACTGCGTCCAAGAAGAAGTTTTTGCCAGCGCTCGGTGGAGAGACGACTTCCATGCAGTTCTTTTTAGGTATCTTCTTTTCCAGCAGGTTGTACAAGTTTATCACGAATTGGGCGATTTCTTGGAGGTTCTCTTCGAATTGGAAGTTTAGGAGTTTCATGACGGCTTCTAGCAACTCCTGGCGGGTCATGTAGTAACTGCTTACGTCTCCGGCGAGAGATTCGAACCAGGGCTGTATGGTGCCTTCGTACACTTGCACAAAGTCCAGTACCGACCAATGAAAGAGTTCGTCGTTGAATACTTGAATCGCGCTCAGGAGTCTCTTGTCGTCTTTCCTTATGAACCTCAGGCCGGGGTCCATGAGCCACATAGGAGTCGACATGATGCTTAAAAGGGGCGAAATCGGGTATTTGCGTATGACTTGGTAGAGTGAATCTTCCGTATGTTGACAGAATCCTTTGGCACCGCCATGAGCCTTTCTTTTCCTAGACGGATGATCTTTCGTACGTGAGCCAACAGTGCGTGTTCGCCCTGGTTCATTAAAAGGTCGAGTGCAGAATTCTGGCTAGGGGAAATTTGGATCTTGAGATGATGCCAGTAATGCTTCCATATTTCCTGAGGAGGTACGCCTTGGATGTCCTCGTTCTTCCACAGTCTCAGCTCTAAGGTATGAGAGCCACTCTGTTCCGTCCACTTGAATTGTGTGGAGCCTTCACGGCTCGGTATCAAGATAGAGGACGAGGTGGTAGTAGTCCCAGTCTCCTGCACAGGAACTCCATATCGACTCTCGATATGGTGGTCTAGGGATTCCGCCAAAAACTGTGCATCTGCATTGTCCGTTGTTCCAGCTGCAATCGTGGACGACGTGTAGGTGAGGGAGTCCTCCTCCTGTTGCGTGCGTCGAGATGGCGAAGACTACCGAGCTGGACATTTTTCTTCGCCTTTGTCCAGTGTAGTAATCAAGCATTCTCTGAGCAAGGTTAGTAGCTTCTGCATCTGATCCAACGGGTAGGACGTCGTGGAAAATTCGACGTCTTTTAAGAACTCTGCATAGTTTCCGACTTTTTGGCATTTATGACGTTTTAGAGCATGAACTACATCCTGAAGATGTGCATCTTTTGTCGGGAATTTTGATTGGCGCCTGCAATGCTGTTTATGCTTTGAAAGGATTGAACGATTTTGAGATTTAATAAACATTTATTGTTCACTCGGATTAAAGGGTATTGATAATTCTCTAGGAGGTCTGCCTCTTCCTCCTCCTGTTGCTCCTCTGCCGCAACTTGCTTGTTCTTTTGTCTCAACTGTTGCAGTATGTAGTCGTGGTCACGTCGGGCCAAGTCTGCTTCTTCCTGCAGCGTTTGTACCTGGGCCACTCTTGCTTGGTTGGCTGCTGCTCTCGCCTGTTCCGCAACGACCCTTTGGAGCTCCGCTTCCTGTCTTGCCTGCTCCGCTTCGTTGAACGACGCCATGGCAGCGGCTGGGTCGTCCGCCTGTGCTTGCCCGCTGCTCTCCGTTGCTGTGGGAGGTGATGGTATCTGGTTGCACGTCATGTCGCCCACGCCACCGGGCACCAGTCCCAGTTGCGTTTTGTCTTGGCGCGCCGGAACCAATACTGTAGCGCATCGTCTTCATCCTGTGCATTCTCATCGGTATCATCCGCTCGACAACCGCGAGAGCGCGGGAATTAAACATTCATTCTCATCCCGACGTACCTTGGAATCAGTTGTCTCTTCTTTGTGGTCCTGACACCACAACTGGTGACCCGAACAGAACATTCCCTGCATACCAATGCTTCGGACTCCCCTCGGCTCCCAGGGCACCGACGTCTCGGGCTCCACTATCGCTCGGGTTGGCGTCCGCCTTCACCCGTTTTTCGCCGCTCATCCGGAACTATGTTTCCAGATGGCGGACAGCCAATTCGCCACAGCAAGCGTCACTCAACAGACCACCCAATTTCATCATATCGTCAGCAACCTGCCACCAGAAATCGCCATCGAGGTCATGGATATTTTGACTGCTCCGCCCACGCCCAACCCATAAGACGTTCTTCGTAAGGCTGTCACGGACCGAATAATGGCATCGGAGCGCGAGCGTTTGCGACGACTGCTCTCGGCCGAAGAACTGGGCGATCGCAAGCCTAGCCAATTGCTCCGCCACATGCAGAGCCTTCTAGGTACACGGCTCCCAACCTTTGATCAATCACTCCTCAAGGAACTTTTCCTTAACCGGCTGCCTCCGTGCTGCCTCCCCGGTTGCTCGCGGCCCTGCACGACTCTACCTACGAGGCCTTCGCTGATATCGCAGACAGAATAACTGAGGTACCGCGAGACAGTATTGCTCATATTCCAACTACGACTTCCTCTATGCTTGCTCTTGCGCCCATGCCTGTGGTACCGGAAGTTCCCCCATCGGGACAGGATTCAGTTACACAACTTCGCGAGGAAGTTCAAGAGCTGCGTCACCTCATCGAAGAACGTCTCACATGTGGGGTTTCCCAAGATCCTTGCCCTCGCCCCCCGTCCGCTCAACGAACTTTCCGCCCTCGATTTAGGAGCCCTCGCCGCTCCCGCTAGCCATCCCCTGCATCGAGGCGCCCGTCCGCAGCCCCCCCGTGGACCGCCCATATTGCTGGTACCGCTACAACTTAGGTGCCTGTGCTCGCAAGTGCACTCAGCCGTGCCAGTGGCCGGGAAACGGCGCGGGGCGTCGTTGGCGGCGACAGGCGACAACCCCAAAGCCCTGACCAAAGTCGCCTCTTCTACATGACCGACCGGAACTCCAAACTCAAGATGCTTGTCGACACCGGTGCTGCGGTCAGCGTTCTTCCCGCAACGGCTGCCCAGAGTCATCAGAACCCCATCTGGTTCCTCACCGCGGTGAACAACACGGGCATCCCGGTGTTCGGACAAAAATCTCTTACCATCGATCTTGGCCTCCGGCGGCAGTTCAAATAGCTCTTCACCATCGCCTCCGTCAGCCAGCGCATCCTCGGCGCGGACTTTTTGGAGCACTTTGGCCTCTTAATGGACCTCGCTCGGCGCCGACTTGTCAACTCGACTACCTCCCTCGCTGTGCACGGGATTACTACTCACTCAGCCCCCCTTTTTTGTAGCCAAGTCTCTCTCCACACTCGAGTCTCCTTATGCCGAGCTCCTGAAGGATTTCCCGTCCCTCACGCAGCCCACCGACTGGTCCAAGCCCGTAAAGCATGATGTAGTCCATGCAATCATAACCTCCGGCAAACCAGTCTCGTCTCGTTTCCGTCGTTTAGCCCCTGAGAAGCTGGTAATTGCAAAGTCGGAATTCCAACACATGATGCACATCGGGGTGGTGAGACCGTCCTCGAGCAACAGGTCGTCACCGTTACACATGGTTCCCAAGAAGACCGGGGACTGGAGACCATGTGGTGATTACTGCACACTAAACATTACCACACTAACTGACCGCTATCCACTCCCCAACATTCAGGACTTTCCCGTTAACCTCCAGGGCTCCACCACCATCTCCAAAATTGATTTAACAAAGGCGTACCATCAGATTCCCATGGCTCCAGAGGACATCCATAAAACAGCAGTAACGACTCCGTTCCGCCTCTTCGAGTTCGTTAGGATGCCTTTTGGATTGAAAAATGCAGCCCAAACATTTCAGCGTTTTATTGATTCGGTGGTAAGTGGACTACCCTTCTTGTTTGCGTATATGGATGATCTACTCGTCGCAAGCGAAAGCACCGAACAACATCGCCTCCATTTACGCCAGCTCTTCGCGCGCCTCGAAGAATACGGCATCATAATCAACGTGCAAAACTGCCAGTTTGGAGCCGCATCCCTCGAATTCCTTGGCCACCACCTCGATTGCAACGGCGTCAGACGGCTTCCTTCGAAGGTACAGGCCGTCCGCGAATTTCCAAGACCGGCTACACTGCGCCAGCTTCGACGCTACCTTGGGGTACTCAAATTTCTACCGGCGCTTTATTCCGAACTACGCGTCTGTGTTGGCGCAGCTCGAGGCCCTCCTGCGTTCTCCCAAGCAGTCTCCCCATACGGCCGGTTTTGCTTGGACGGCGGATGCCGAGGACGCTTTCCTGGCTGCCAAAGAGCCATCTGCCAAAGCGGTCATGCTCATCTACCCCCGGCATGACGCGCCGACATCACTAGCGGTGGATGCGTCCGGCTCAGCCATCGGAGCCGTGCTCCAGCAGCACATGAACCAGCAGTGGCAACCCATTTCCTTCTTTTCCGTCAAACTCTCGGCGGTCCAACAACGCTACAGCGCCTTCGGCCGCGAACTCTTCGCTGCGTTCGCTGCCGTCAAGTACTTCCGCTACTTTCTGGAAGGCCGATTTTTTATACTTTATACGGAGCATAAGCCACTCGTCTACGCCTTTCGAGCTAGCCGTCAAAGCCACTCACTCCGGGAAATCCGGCAGCTAGCCTTCCTGGAGGAATTCCAAGTGACGTTCTCCCACATCAGCGGCCAGGCTAACGTACCAGCTGACGCATTCAGCCGTATCAACGCCATTACGCCCGAAATCTTTTCGCTTGAACATCTCGCATCTGAACAGCGCGCCATAGAAGAGCTCAGGGCGCTTCGAGCGTCCCAGCAAACATCGCTATAGTTGGAAGAGGTCGCTCTTCCCGGCACCGCCTCCACCATCATATGCGAGGTGTCAAGCGGCGTTCATCGGCCGTTAGTTACATCCAGTCTCCGCCACCAAAACTTCCACGCCCTTCGTGACGTTTCCCATCCTGGTATTCGCGCAACCAGACGCCTGATCGGTGACCGCTACGTATGGCCGGGCATGGCCAAGGACATGCAAGTCTGGACCTCTCGCTGTATCACCTGCCAACGAACTAAGATCGTTCGGCACACGCGCCCGCCGCTTAGCAAGTTCCTTCCACCGGACCACAGATTCCAGATCATCCACATCGACCTTGTCGGTCCTCTACCTCACTCATCGGGTTTCCACTACATCCTCACCATGGTGGATCATTTCACCAGGTGGCCAGAAGCCGTGCCCATCATCAACTTGCGTGCCGAAACCATGGCCCGTGCTCTTCTCAACGCCTGGATCTGCCGATACGGGACCCCTGACCAAATCGCCACCGACCGCGGGGCTCAATTCGAGTATTCATTCTTCCATGAGCTCTGCGGTCTTCTTGGCACGACGCGCACACGCACTACTGCATACCATCCTTGTGCCAATGGTCTGGTAGAACGTTTTCACCGGCAGATGAAAAGCTGCTTACGTGCCCTTCGCGATCCCGAAAAGTGGACCAGCGCTCTCCCACTCATTCTGCTGCACGTACGAGCATGCCTCAAAACGGACTTAGCTTGCTTTGCCGCCGAGCTCGTTTTCGGCACACCCCTACGCCTTCCGGCCGACCTCGTCACCCAACAACCTCCCATCTCCTCTGAAAACCAGCCGCAGGCAACAAGACACTCGGAGTACGTCTCGCTCCTCCGTGACGTCTTCAAGACCCTTAGGCCTGCTTCTCCACGGTTCCCTTCTGGCCGGAACTCTTACATTCCAGCCGCTCTCGCCGAGGCCACACACGTTTTCCTCCGGGCTCAAACCCCTCGCAAGTCCCTAGACCCCCCCTACACAGGACCATACCGTGTCATCTCCCGGTCCGACAAGACCATGGTACTTGACCTAGGTGGCCGCCAGGACAGTTTCGGTCGACCGTGTCAAGCCGGCCTTCGTGGAGAACAAAGACTTTCCCCTTGCCCTCCAGACCGTTGACTTTTCGCCTGCCCCTAACCCCAAGCGCGTTTCCTGGGGAGCAGCTCCATCGATGTGCCTCCGTCGCATCTGACGGCGGGGGGACACCTGTAGCGAATCGTCTTCATCTAAGTGCATTCTCATCGGTATCGTCCGCTCGACAACCGCGAGAGCGCGGGAATTAAACATTCATTCTCATCCCGACCTACCTTGGAATCAGTTGTCTCTTCTTTGTGGTCCTGACACCACACATACGAGACTCGGGTAGCCTCCGTAGCTACACGCGATGTCGGGTCCGATGAGTTCTTCTTCGCCCTCGATGCCTATGGAGAAATTGGCGCAAGTGTTGTAGAATATGTCAATCGCCGCAGACCTCTACGAGTTGGTACTGGTGCTGTTGCGAGGTTGATAGACGACAAATTCGCTGTCCACTTGCCAGAATGCCGTTATGTCTTGGAACTCGTTCTTGGACGAGACGTCGTCCTTGTGGTGCTTGGACACAGCCATTATGCCAAAGTTGCATGTCGGTTGCGTGGGTCGAACGGGTGATGTGCCCAGTCCGGTCTTGCAGTGGTAGCGTTCAACCAAAGTGTAGTAACGGTCCTTGTGTGTCGAGTCTTTGTCTATAGTCATCATAACATCCATCTTTCCCATGTTGCCCCTCTTGGTGGGATTTTTAAACGACGCTCGCAGGTCGTCTACATTGGTGATGGATACCACGTGGTCATGTACGGTCTGTTCGCCAGGTATACCCAGGTGCGAGGTGGACGGGTTGAAGCGGTATTCGTAGTTAATGGCGGGATTTCCGACGTGGCCCCTGAAAGGAAACACGTTGGCGTGTTTCGTCAGGTGCGGGCAGTGATTTTCGCGGTGCATCAGGATCGCTTCGTACGCCTTTGCGTGTCTGGGCACGCCCATGCAGGTAGGTATTTCGACGCCTCGTAGAGCTGTCGTGTTTTTTATTTATCAGTCCCCAGTAGCTCTGTACTATCTTCTCGCGCGCAGATTTGAAGAGAAAGTCCTGGTCCGTTATGGTCATCGGGTTGCCGGTTTCGAAACTCGCGGGCAATACCGGTACGGTGTCGAACGAGTGGTTCAGACCCATCGCCGTCATGCCGTACAGTGCCATGTCTGTGTTGACGGGCTGGACTATGCTGGTGCCCGTCTTCCAAGGCGTCCGTATGCCGTGGGGCGTGACTTGCACGAGACGGCTCGAGACGCTCCCACGGTCAAGCTCTTGAATTGGTACGGGGTCATGTAGAAGAAAGGATATTCGACGGGCAAGTGTATCATGGACGTCAGGAAGCCTTCGATCTTGGTGTGGTTGCCAATACTGATGGGGCCCAGCTGCGTCTTGAACGTCCATGAAGTTAATATCTTGGAATCGTTAAACACAAACAGGGAACCTTGGTCTTTCGGAACTCGTAGTATCTGCGTGACCGTACCTTCGTTCGTGCCACTGCCAGATCCTACTCCTGCTCCTCCTGGATCTGCGCCAATAGCCCGCGTAGCACGGGAAAGAGATTCTCCTTGTCCGGCGGCGTCGGGGTGTCTTCACCTCCCCCGGGAGCAGGTCTTCGCTCTGCTCTCTCTTCTTCATCTTGCTGGTCTTCTGGCGCCGCTCGCTTCCTACTGCGCGTCTGCATGTCGTACACCGGATGACCGACGACGTATCGTTCGAACAGGTGCTTTCCTCCCAGGCCAAGTCCTCCGAGCACAGAGTGGAGAGATCCTCGTACTGCAAAGTCCGAGGCAAAGTCGCCAATGGCGTGTCTGTCGGCCGAGTAGATATCTTCTGCTTCCTGTGCTCGTTCATAGAGAAGGTCGTGGTGCCGTGCGATGCGGTCGTCCTCGTCGACTGTCGCTCCGTTCCGAAGCGGTTCCTGGGTCCCAGGTAGCGGTGGAATGGCAGGCGCGTTATGAGCGCGACGCTCACATGCCTCCGCCTTATATACCTTAGGTCACGTGCTGCTGGCTTCCAACTTTCTGAGCTGAGTACTTGCCGAAATCCCGAAGGAATTTGATCACCACCAAGCCACCATAGCAACGCCATGTGGCCTTGGGCGGTTTATCCGCCCCTATTTAGATGACGGCAACCTAACCTAACCTAACCTAAGCCGTCAGACAGGATGTGATGACGTCATGCAGTCTTTCAGGTGTCTGTAGCAATGCATTGATCGTTACTGGGAAAAGTGTAGCAATAGAAAAATGGGAGGTTGGTCGATGGTGTGCATTCTCTTGGACGGATTTATGATGAGCACTGTTCTTCGAATAAAAGGAGCGTGTGTGCTTATAATAGTTGGATGCTGACTTTCCACTTTGTTCAAGTGTTTCTCTGCACTTTTGTTCTCCTTATTGTCTGACAAACATGCGATTTTTCCTGACGTGACAGTGCTCGTCCTGACATGCCCGGACCTGTTCAGTCATGCTTTCCTTCTACATGTAGTTCTGTTCTTTTTTTTTTAAAGAAACATTCTTGTCTTGACGATACTGCTTAATATTTGTGCGATTCAATTAGTTCAGGGAGTAACCGCAAGGGGGACAGGTGCATGGCTTTATTCACGAGGAACAAAGCATCATTATTCAGTTATGTGCCTGGCTCTCGGATGGGAGAACGAGGCCCAAGTTGAGAGTGAGAGAATGCTCTCCGTACGTCGCAATCGGTTTGGAATTAACAGCTTGCAGGGTGCGGGACGTTGGCTTGCGTGGTGAACGAAAAAGAGAGGACGGAAGAACACTGACGTCAGCGCCGGTATCAACAAGAAACTGTAGTCCGGGATTGTTGTCAAGAACAAAGAAGAGGCGGGAAGGATGAGTGCAAGAATCACCAGCCGCCATCTCTAGTGACTGGCTCAAAGGTTTCCCTGGAAAGTGCATGGTGGTATACAGCTGCGAGCCTTGGTGCGGAAACGCCGATGATACCCGCAAATCCCAGCTGGAGATGGGGAATGTCGATGCGCGAAACGGGATCAGCGTGGAGACGGAGAAGGACTGCAGCGGCGGAGGGCTGCAACCTCCAGCTGCAGGTTGGATATCTGTTCCGCGAGCTGAGAAAGGTCCACTGCTTGCGACGAGCTGGAACAAGTAGCCGTAGGCGGAAAAGGGGGGTGCGAGGCAACAGCTGCGATCTGCGGTGGTGCCATTTCCATGACCTTGTCGGCAAGGTTGGCCAGGTCATTCAGGCTCATGGTGCCAGCAGCGGCTAAAACCATGCAGATATTGGCCGGCAACCGCTGGAGGAAGAGTTGGCGGCGCAGGGAATCGTCGATTACGGCACTGTCGGGACGGTCGCCGAGCAGTTGGCGTATACGCCGTAAGAGCTGAGAAGGCGCACGATCTCCGAGTTCTTCTTGGGTAAGCAGGTGCTGGAATCGCTTTTGCTCTGACATAGACGTCCGGCGAATTAATTCAGTCTTGAGCACGTCATAAGGTGACTGTGTCGGTGGGGAGGCAACCAAGTCGCGCACCTCGGAAGCATCAGTAGGGGAAAGTGCGGCAACGACGTGGTAGAACTTCGTCAGCTGGTCACTGATGCGACGAAGGGCGAATTGCGCCTCAGCTTGCCCGAACCTTACGACGGGATCGGCGGCCCAAAACGTCGGCAGCTTGAGAGCGACGGCGGAAACTTGAGGTGGGGGCAACAGGGGCGCCGCAATAGGGGGCACCACAACGTTCTGTTTCTGAGGTCCTGGGACTTGCTGGACTGGCGGAAAGTGGCCCGCTGGTCCTGGGAGAGGGCCAGTAGCGGAAGGGGGTCCAGTGGCCATCATGTCCGGGTCACCAGTTGTCGCGAGTTGAGTCAGACCAGGAGACAAGAGGCGTCAAGTCAGACCAGACTATTTTATTGACCGTTCTGGCCGGTCACTCGAGTGGAAGAAGGACTAACTAGCTCGCATCTCGCAAGGGCGAGGTGGCAGGCCAGAAAAGGGTAATGTGGCCAAAGGCGATGGTGGTGCAGCTAGTGCTGCTACAACGTCATACCGCGACTCTATTGTTTCAGGTGCACCTTGTCCAGAGGAGATGGGTTGGACATTAATGGAAAAAAACGGTGTAGCCCTGAGACAATAGGATGACGTCACGACCAATGAGCAAGGCATGCAGAGGGCGCAAGGATTCAGTTCTCTCTTGGACACTGGCGGATGTGGACGTGTTAGTTCTATTCCTAGCAATTGCGTTGGCCATTAGCGGAAGAGCGTAGCTTCAGTGGGGTTCCGTTTGCCTCTGATGGGGTGCGGATGTGTGGTTCGTCACTGGTGAATGGTGTGTGACGATTGTGGTGGATTTCGTGACGAGCGGATTTACAATGAGGGAATGCAGTGTACGTGTCCGATGATGGTGAGCGTCTTTTTCACTCTGTTCAAGTGTTTTTCTGTGTTTGCTTTCCTCTGTTGCCCAGCGCTTGTGCGATTTTTCCTCGTGTAATACCGCTCCTGACATGCCCCGATCTGCATGCTTTCCTATGTTGACGCATCTAGCTTTGTATTTTTTTCTTTTTTGGATGAGAAAGATTCATGTTGATCGTTCTTGTCTTGACGATGACGCTAGTGCTGCCCTGAATGGGAATAGTGCTAGAACGATTCTTAATAATTTGCGATTAAATTAGTTCAGAAAGTAACCGCAAGAGGGAGAGATGTATGACTTTATAGAGGAGAAAAAAGCATTACAATTCTGTGCTGTGCCTGGCTCTCGGATGGAATGGACGTATCGTTCTGCGCGCCTGTGACTGCCGTTGTGGTGGGCTGATTTGTTGTGTAACTAATGCTTTCGCTCGTTATAACTTTGTCCCCGCTGTGTTTGAGGCTTTCATGCCTGTGCATGTAGGGCGCTGGTTGCTGTTGTCCAGGCATCCCCGCCATTTTCTATCTTCCTTAAAAGCTGCTCTGGGAACAAGAGTAGCGCTGGCGTGATCCTTAATAATTTTGTCATGAAATTAGTTGAGAAAGTAACCGCTAGGGGGTGCAGATGCGTGACTTTATAGAGGAGAAAAAAGCATTACGATTCAGTTCTGTGCCTGGATGTCGGATGGAATGAACGTATCGTTCTGGGCTTATGTGACTGCCGTTGTGGTGGGCTGATTTGTTGTGTAGCTCATGCTTTCGCTAGTGATAAGTTTGTCGCCGCTGTGTTTGCGGCTTTCATGCCCGTGCATGTCGGGCGCTGGTTGCTGTTGTCCAGGCATCCCAGCCATTTTCTATCTTCCGTAAAAGCTGCCTTGGGAACGAGAGTAGCGATGGCGTGATTCTTAATAATCCTGTCATGAAATTAGTTGAGAAAGTAACCGCTAGGGGGGTGCAGATGCGTGGCTTTATAGAGAAGAAAATAGCATTACGCTTCAGTTCTGTCCCTGGCTGTCGGATGGAGCAGTCGCATCCTTCTGCGCTCCCCGTGACTGCTGTTGTGGTGGGCTCGTTTGTTGTGTAACTAATTCTTTTTGTTGTTAGCTATTGATGGTTAGCATATTTACTCTTGCTTTCTTCACAGCAGTTTGCTTTCTTCTGCATTACAAATGTTTTTCTCCTCGCATGTCCAGACCCGCCATGATGACTTCACAGCTGACGTCACAGGATGTCCGGAACCGGTGGTCACAGCTGTGATGCTTTGCAACCTGCCTCTGTGCTCTGTCGCCCAGCGATGGTCAGCGGCCGTTCCGGACCACTTCATTCAAGATGGCGTCGTTGATGTGGAACTAAACTCCTTCTCTCCACTTTATCTCTATCTATTTTTTTTCTTTTTTATGGACACAGGTTGCCGCCAACTCACAGCTGGCCTGAAAACGAGTTAGACGCTCCCCAATCAGTGTGATGACTCATTGGATGATGCTGATTACTGTGGGGGGTCCCAATTAACTCTAATTGCTAATTAAATCGTGTTTAAGGCTAGTTGTGAGTTGGCGGCAGTCTGTGTCCAGTAATTACTACTGATGTTGACGCAATAGAGAAACAAGATTAGAAACAAGATACGCAAAGTCTCCTCATGACACAACAAATAAAATCGATTGCTGACCCTGTGATTGAACAACGCTAACTAACCCAAATATATACGTTTTATGTCGTTTTCAGTTCTGTGTTGTGTCATTTACACGTCATTTATAAGTGCTGTGTCTGAAAAAGGCTAACCCAAAGCCATGGTATGCAGCCCGCATAGTTTCTCCATGCCTCAATGCGGCCCGCGGACACGAATGAGCTCGGCACCCCTGCTTAGTGTCTGAGGGAGAATTCCTGAGACACAAGCCGACCACTGCCACAAGCAGGGGCGTCGGAAGGTGGGGGCAGTCACTCCCCTGAGCTCCCCCCCCCCCCCCAGGAATCTTCTCTCTGACGGTCCCGCCAGCTCATCTTGTCGTCCCATACAGATTCGCTCAGCTCTGGTACCGCAGAATGAAAGCGAGCACCGGTTTTTAAATAGTACAAGACGAAATTCACTAGGTACTCGATTGAATTCAATAATTACTAAATTCAATTGCGAAATTCAATAGGTACTATCCCCCAATTATTCTACGTGACACTGTGCGTGTGGACCTACTGCGAAAAGAGTATAGAGACACGTTCATTCAATAGCCTCGTTCAGACGTTAGAGGAAAACGCAGATTTGCACTACTGCAAAAGACGTCGCATTGTTTTTGATCATCCAAGGGAAGCATTCACGGCTAGAAAGGGAACCTATATCCTGCAGCAAGGGGTCCTTAGGCAGTTCGCTGGTAGGTTTGATGACTCGTGTGGCATATCTGCTGTCTTTGCCTTAGCCATGGCCAGAACACTCGACAGAGCCTTTTTTTTTTTTTGCAAGGGCAGCAATAATGACACCCTTTGCAGACGAAACCATTGCGCGTTTGACGATAACAAAAAAAGAAAAAGAAACACACTACCGCTCGCTGCCTTATATAGATTTGTCTTACCGGACTGCGTGAAACCATCAACAAATGTTTCAGTTTGTGCTGCTCTGACGCCGATTTCTTTTTCGCCTCAAGGTAATCAAGAACAGGCGATGGCCCTCTCCGTCTGCGTTACAACCCCCCCCCCCCCCATCATCGGATTGCATGAACTAGTCATTTCTAATAAGCGCATCAATGGCTCTCATTTTTGTATTTGCCGCACTTCAGCACTTCCGCATTGCTCTCCTCTAGGTTAGGTTAGGTTGGGTTGGGTTAGGTTAGTTTAGGGCTCGCCCCTAGTGCCGTGAAGGACTTCCGACGCCCCTGCCACAAGCGAAAAAAAAAAGGGCTCCAATACGCAACAGATGTGCCCCATCTGATTTATATCAATGACAAGCTTTGACTTTTGTGAAGTCGTAAATCGAAATTCATGCTGCGCTATCGCTCATGTATCTCCTTGTTGACCAGAAGGACGTCCATCTAAAGATTTTAGCAGCAAGAACACAAAGTACACAGAAGAATGAAACAACTTTCGCTCTCAACCTATGGACATCATTTCTACTGCATTGTAGATATACGGTTGCAACATTGTGTAAATATCAGCCTTGGAGGTATCTTGAGTACAGTACTCTTAATGCTGTATCTTAAATAATTTTGCTGGTATCTTAGTATGTTACTGAGTACGCTTCGTGGAAAGTATTTGTACTGTAATTATTTAGTACTCAGTACTCTAATTACTCTTTCCTTCTTGCGGAATATTTAGATGGGCATTCTTCTTTCTTTTTTTTTCGGAACCTGACAACAGTTGACCTTTCCAGGCCGTTTCAAAGGAAGTCCACGGTGTTAACATTTGGCTTGAAACACCACGTGTGTTCGGACCTTATACTGAGCTCTCAGTGCAACTGTCGGATGTGTCGTCCAAAAGAGCTCAGCCTTTTATTGTCCTCTTGCACTGCATTCCTAGTTCGAGTTCTAACCTACTTTCTTGTGTGTTATGTTCTGGGAGGCTTCTGTTAGGCTCTGGGAGGAGGTTCTGGGAGGAGGGAGGTTTTTTGAGTATCTTATATGTAGCTTAAATATTTTTCATAGTATTTACTACCCTACTCTGAATACTTTCATTTCTAACTATCTTTACTGTATTTTAAATACAGTTTGTGCGGAGTATTTAGTAACGTATTTTAAATACCTTTTTGTAGTATGTTCTACATGTCTGGTAAATATACACTACCACTACGAACTTCCTCATATCACTCCATTTGTACGAGAACGTCACTCTGTCATACGAGTGCATCCGATAATCCGTACGAAAAAACGCATCTTCATTCAGGCCTTGTTTCCCCTCTCTCATTCCGGGTCGTAGGTGTACCTTGCGCTGTTTCCCTTCACGCAAACTTGAATGCTCGATCTCTACCGGGCGTTCAGCTACGGTATGCCCCCCATGTCACAATCCAAATGGAGTTGATAATGTTATCAGCCTTCATCGGGAATGGGGAAAGTACCTCAAGCTAATCCTCAGAAATAGTAATAATTGAGGGTAGACTTACACGAAAGAATGCCGTAGTGAGCTTCTTAGTTGCATTTGCTTTCATGTTCTAACCCCAAGCTTTCTTATAATTCTGGTTGTCTCATATAGCACGCTCTGAACCATACTGTGTCTGAACAACTCTGGTGATGTTTATGAGGTAAGAAATATTTTGGGAAGTGTAGTAATGTGCATTGCCAGGCGACGCGCTTCGCGCATATTGGTATCTTCTTTTCCGTGATCTTTTTTTTCTCTCTCGTGATATTCTATGTTGCTGGGTGTTTGTGTGTAGTGCACCGCCCATAAACTATTGGAGTAAGTGGTCACGACTGAGTAAACAGATAAATAAATGAGATGAAGCACGCTTACAACTTACCGAAAGGTATCCAACGCTTCGAATGTACATTTAATTTACAGTATATTTACAATGTCTACAAGTACAATTGTAAAGTACATCAAAAGGTGATGATGGTTCAGCGAACACAAGGTGAACACAAGAAGTAAAATGAGCATTTAAAATTATGGACGGTCTCCTACACTTGTCGACAAGGCACTTGTTGGTAGTACATATGATAATAAAGATGTCACTGTGTACACCTGACAAAGGTTCGAAACTTGTACATGTAGTATTGTAGTAGTATACACAGAAATATAGGCACTGTCATTGTCTTACATAATGTTTGGTGTATGTCACACTAAAAACCATGACTGTGAGACTCTGCTAACACTAATAATTATTTGTAACTTCTCAAACTAAAATTATAAGACTCCTGCCTTCATGAGCAATTACTACGTTTGTGTCTGGTGTGACAATCACTAATGATCTGGGCCGTAACTGAAACGGCCGATCAATTTTCCAGTCTTGAATTAGCCATTGACGTACGTGTTCCCAAGAAGCAAAGCCAAGGGCCCTCGAAAAACGATTAATCTAACGCCTGTCTCTATGAATCTTCCGACATTCCGTGCCAAATGCTTCGTATGATATCGCTAGAACCACAACACATACAAAGAAATCCAGTATCACATGCGTAAAATAATTTAAAAACCCATATGAAAACATGCTGTCTACCTGAGACTCACGGCACTCAACTGGTCTTCATTGTTCTAAAATCACTCTATGTCACACGCCACTAAAGCACCCAACTTCATCACAGTCACAACTTCATCACTTCGTGGACTTCATTTGTGTTGTCTTTCTCGTGAAGATCTTCGACATTTTCAACGTGGAGTGAGACCCGGACACGTTTCAGGTCTGGCACTAACGTAAGAACGTTGCAGAGAAGGCCCAGGATCATGACCCATTCACCAAACGCGGACCACGGACTGTTTCCCTTGTACTGTGGAGAGAAAAATGAAGGATTAGTAGTTGTTTACATGTTGCAGAAAGTAGAATAAATGACATATGATGGCGGAGCGGAATATATTTCCTGCCTCGTTAAAAATAGATAAACCCTGTGAAAAAGTTGACTATCGATATTGCTGTCTAGTAATCGATTTTGGTGTAATGATGTAGCCTGTTACTTCCACGAGCGTAAAGTTCGCCTGTAAAGTTGGTTTTTCTGCCCCCTACGTGTTATGTGGCGGAGGCTTCTTGCGGACAGTCCATCAACTCAATGCTAGTGTTCTGTTTTTTTTTCGCAGTAGATTCCTTCTGCGGCATATTTGACAAAACCAAGCGCGCCTTCGATAAGGTATGAATAGCAGACTTCGTCTCCTTTACCGGTCGCGATGTATGTTTTATGGCGGAAGCTTCCCACATAGCAGCTTGTTGAATACAATGTTCCTGCTATGCACCCAAGTTGCTAACTTGTTTTAAGAAAACCAAAATTCGTGATCACGACATTGTTAGTTGAACAAAGTCTACCATTCCATTCTTTCAGACTTGCTTTGTGTGGATATCTGAGTTCACAGCAGTCGGACTCACCAATGTACCGTGTTCGGGAACAGGCCGCAGGTCTTCCAGGTCGTTGTAAGGTGCGAACACAACAACTGGTGTATTGTTGAGGAACATAATTTGAAGTTTGCTTGGAACGCTTTTTCTGGTAGGTTGGTACAAAAAAAGCTCGAGCGATATGAAATGATTACATTAAAGAACGAGAGAAATAAAGGATACGTGGAATGGAGCCTGCTAGGCTGATTAGACTCGAAGCAGCTCGCGCATATCCGAGGTAGACTCTCTTTTTGTCGTGGCCCAACATCCACACGAAACACGTTTGGATGAGGAAGTATGAAGAGGCGTTCACGAATAGGATTCCGGCTCCAAGTAGATGAGGGAGAAGCACTGGCAGTCTCTGAAACGTTGGTATGCACAATAACGTTATTATTACTCACACACTTGTTTATAGCACACACGTATTTGTAGCAAAATAATTTGTGGAATCGCGTCAAACGGACTGTTACAGGGCACAGAACACAGTCGCCTCTGTCGGTACCATGCTCGAGCGAGCAAAATGGTTTTTCAGCTAGGTTTTGAAATCCAATCATATTAGGGCGCTTTGTTTATTTATACTTTATTAGCGTTTACATAATGCGGGTATAGTTCAGTGCTGAAGAAAGCCATATGCGGGACTCGCGCTTTAATCGCGCTTGTATTGGTCTCTGCTATCCACATGTCCTGCTTTTCCTTTCTCACAATTTTGTGATTACGATATTGTTATTTCTTGTGGCCCTCGGTGCTCCTTTTTTTTTTTTTTTTTTTTACTGCATAGCCGCTGGGAGCATTACACTGCGGACTCTGGTGACATTTATCTGTAGCGAAACTGTCGGCTGAACTGAAGTGTAGTTGTCGGCGACCAGCGTGCAGGGCGCATTTTTTCATCTGGCTCTGTGCTTTTGTGCTGGCGTGTACTTTGTGACATATTTGGGTGGCCAGGCGCCCCGTTCTGGCCTTGTCAGTTCCCCTCTAGAAGTCCGACCCTAAAACAATATCTCCCGTTTTCACGGATGGCAAATAGTTTCGGGATCGGTGTAATGTTCAACACGCCTAACCGAGACAACGTTTGTTGCCCGTACGCGTAATAGTTTCTAGATGACCAATCGTACGACCATATTTATTCCACAGAATCTAACTTAATACTGCGTACGCTGTTACATCAGCCAGGAACATTTTTCGAGCGAAGACGCGTGCGCAGAAGCTTTTGCGTTGCTGAATTTAGCGAGCATGTGTAACGTCGTTTGGCAACCATGCGGCACTGTTTTGAAGTGGAGTTTTCAACGAAGTTCTCCGGAAATAATTCATTTGTTTACATGCAACCGAGTCTGGCAGGAGAATTCTTTATGAAACCTGTAATATGTGTAGGGTCTGACGTTTTCGGGTTAAACCCGATTCCGCCCTGTTGTTCCCTTTCTTTCACTTATTCGCCTTCTTTTTTTCCCCCTTTGAGAAAGCTCCAAGTTCGGACCAACCTTTCCTTCAGAACCGAAGTGATTCCTTAGAAAATATTATGAGTAGCAGCATATAGCTAAGAAGCAAAAATCCCCATTCACAAATCTATGTTGTCTTTATGGTCAACTTTATTACAGAAAAAGATGGAGGAGTTCAGAGCCTCCCACACCTCAGGTCCGCAATTGCGACTGTATATACGTGCATATGGCGATTCGAAACCAGTTCTCAGATATCATAGATGGTGCCTGTGCTGACGTCTCAGACGGTATGAACCGTTACTGCTACATAGTATGAAAGCAAAGAAGCAGCGCACTGACATGGCACCTAGCGGGCACCCACGCGCTCCTGATCTTGCCGTACCTCGTCGTACTAGCGATGGGCCTGCGTGACTCATCCACCTCATCTTAATACACAAATGTAAATCAAGAATGTGTGCGTACACAGTATGCTCCAATACCAGATGATGTGGCACCAAAGGAACATTGCTCCCGTACTACTACATAGTTGACGGGTACGACTTGAGATTCTGGAAACTGGACGATCACATGGTAGCACAAAACTTCTCGCCAACTTTCTCAAAAGGGTCACTTGTACCACGATGCTTTCGCTGTCATATCCGAGCGCGTCGTGCTTTCTGCTGAGCGTCCTTCCTCTACTCGGCATGGTTGCCATTTCAGTACCCTTTATAGCTGATATGTCACTCACCCAGGACCCGTCTCGTCTTAAGTGGCTGACTGGGTTCGTGCCGACCATGGCCATGCCCAAGCAGGTCAATCCAGCGTTGAAGAGGGACACATAGTTCATTAGTGTGATTACTCCTCGTGGTTTCTCGCTGTTTACAGCTTTCACGGAGACGTAGCGTATCAGGAATGATGTCATAGCTGTCCCAAAGGGTGAAAGAGTAATTAAACATGAAATATACTAGAATTGCAACTTTCAGTTCACTGAAAACAGCGTGTAAAAGGTGTAGAAACGGCAGCATGGAGAAAGTGGAAATTTTAACAGAAATTATAGAAATCATAATAGAATATTACGAATTATGAAATACTATGCATACAGGCTTCTTTATCGGTATTCGAAACGAAAGCGAAACTTTACAATTAACATAGGACTTCCGGGAAGTGAGAAGCGTCAACTGAAGTAGAAATTGCATTTCGATTTCCATTGCGTGTGTGTTTCGGTAGTGACCAGTTACAGGCAACTAACCATTTGAAAATTAAGTTTCGTCCAAGATCTTCAGCAAGATGATTGCCCCAAAGATGATCTGCTGCCCATTGAAGTTAAGTGGGTGACATTCACACAGTTTGAATGTTTCCTTGTGATTGATGGCAGCAGATCTTGTGGGCATGAGTTGTGTGTACAACATAGAGCTAAGTTCCAGAACGTGCAAGCAATGCCGCATTCAAAATAGCTGTTGGTTTCTCGTTGGCTGCATCTACGATCATGACCAACGCTACAGTTATCAGTCCTCATGTTAATTTCCCAAAGCAAGGGTGAGGTGAAACCTAACCAGACGTCACCCCGTTCACCAACTTTCCACGTGGAGGACGACGTTTGCGAACAATTTGTACCGTGTACTGAATCGCCTCCGCCATTAGCAAGATTTGGAACCGTAACCTCGGGGTCAGAAAGGCAACACTTTACCAGCTTATCCACCCAGGCAGATTTTCATTTTTTTTCATACCAACCGACAGGAAAAAACTCCATTTATTTTGAGAGACCACCGGTTGCATTTGGAAATAACGTCTCGCTTCTTTGTAGAGATCCTAGATGGAGAGAATGGACCTTCGAAGAGCGAATGTTTATGTTGAAAATGGCTATAATGGCCACCCGGGGTCGTAACACTTTGGGTGTCAAAGAGAGACATTGATAACGTAATTTTTGTTATCGAGGGGGGGGGGGGGGGCTTGTCGATATTCGCGTCTCTGCAGCAGAACCAGAGGAAATAGGTTCCATTCAACTCACTTTCACACGAGCCTTTTCCCTTCAAGTACTTATTGAGGGATGCAAACCCATGATTGTAACCAGAACTTACCACAGAAACCGCATACAAGAAGAGCCAACCCGAAAAGTGCGCTCTGAGGTGCGTGGCCACCGGCGTCACTAAGGAATAACAAAGAGAAATGACATTAGAAGAGAGGGAGGGGGTGATGTTTGGGGAAGGTGCGGTCAGCCTACTCAATGCGGTTTGGGGTTGTGAAATCTCGGGTTTGATTTAAATGCACAAAAGAGGATGTCATTTTTTATTTGGATTTGATTGGCGGCTTCATTATGAGCAGGATTTAGATTGAATCACACTTTTGCTCAGGAATTTAGATTTGGTTGAATCACATTGTTGCTCATGGATTTGAATTTGTATTGAATCACAGTTTTCCTTATGAATTTGGATTGAATCACGTTTTGGTCAAAGATTTGGATTTGAATTAAATGGCGTTCTTGCTGATAGATTTGGATTGGCTCGCGTTCGTGCTGTGGGGTTTTAGAACTGCATTAACTATCTCTTTCTCGATGTGTAGGTTGATTTTGTCCCCGTAAGGCACAAGGCGGCTTCTAACTCTTCATATGAGTCTGAAAAATACACGTATGGAGAATGTCCTCGACACGATTTTCTAGCGGCGATACATGGCCTGCTAAAGTTTCGACGTTTTCCGTGCCAGCGTTATTTTTCTCGACTGGAAAATCCCGTCCTTTAAAACACCCTATATTCTCAAATGCAGTAGCAAACAGGCCTTATTTGAAGGCAGCAACACTGGTAGCAGAATTGGGGGACAATCCTTGTTTGAAGACTGTGCCCAATTCTGTTGCCTCAGTTTTGCCCGGAAGGCCGTATTAATTTTTATCTCTATTTCAAAATGCTACTGGCCTCCCTCAAAGTTACAATTTGACTAGTGAGTTTTAATTTACGAACGAACTTCTTGAATCTTGAAGTTTCTGAAGTGGATTAAAATTGTCGGTCATCTGGCTACTAACTTGTCACGCCAAAGATGGGCGCCTGACCGCAGGTATGGCTATCGTCCGAAACTACTCCAGCGTTCACCACGTATCAACCAAGAAAAGCAGAGCCTGACGAACCGCACTCGTGCAGTCTGCTGGTGCATGTTACAGGATATGATAGGATAAAGCGGCGAAGAAGGCGCAGCTTGGTCACGGATTTGTTTGCCCAAAATAAAAAGACCTGATTTTTCATGCAGCTCCTATGTGCCTGAAAAGTTCAGTGTCACCTTTTTTGTTTCGTTTTGGTGAGTAACTGGGTATCTCCAGGTGCTGTACACGCCACGAGTAGTTAACCTAATACACCCAACTCCTACTCGGGGTACGTACAAAGTAGATGTGCCAACCGAATCCGCGAATCAAGGAATCCTAGGCAGGGATTCGAGATTCGGGAATCCGAATCCTAGTGCCCAAAACGGCGAATCGAATCTTTCGAATCCACCGACCGATCCATTATCTCATTGGTAGAAGAAGAAGAAGAAGAAGAAGAAGAGGTTACGTATAAACTATCATAAATAAAACATACATCAAAGTGTACTTCATTTCTGCGCCTACGAACTAAGAACGCTCCTGTTGATGAAGTTCATAACCTTGTTGTTGCAGCATGTAGTACTACATGCAGTATGGCGGGCTATAGTAACATAACAATGTAGTAACATGGCTAATCACGGTGGTGGTGGCGGCGGTGACAGGGTTTTCGTCGTCGGCCTCACAGAGGTGGGCTACGCCACGACTAATGACTAATTACACACGTACAGTGAATCATGAGGTAGCCAATGCGTGGAATTGAATAAAATAATTTGGCTAAATATTTCACCGGCGCATGATGGACATGACGGACAATGACAATCCCTGTGGTTTGCTTGGGAATATTGTGAGCAAGTTTGCCTAACAAAAATGAGCCTGCATTACTTGATTTTTTACGCCGCTTAAGGAGTATAACGAGCCTAAGGAGTATAATGCGCGCGTAAGCAGTATTATAACAGTACCATCAGTACTTACCTGACGTATGGAAGAAAAGCAGGAACATCTTTGAGCAACACACTCCACGCGTATAGTGTCAACACAGACGTCACGATAGTTATCACGAACACCCACGGCAGCCAGTAAGCTCGGGGAAACTTGATCTCCATGACTTCTTTTTCCAGCGGTTTTTTACCTGAAACCACAACATCGGGTTTGAATCCTATCACCAGTAGCCCGCCATATCACCAGCTTCGACGGATGGAAGCCATTAAACCCCGTGCACTGTTTGATCACAGCCATAACTACGACACACTGCCAGCCTTTTCGCGAAAACTCGGCGGAAAGGATGACATCAGGAGCTCGAACATTGTGCACACTGGGACATCAATCGTCCCCGATAACCGCTGGCACAGTTCTTGTGTCGATAACGCAAGAAAGAGACAAGTGTAGATTTAAGTGTTGCGCTATCCACAGATACGGAGGTGATGTAACATGACAGATTTGAGCAATGCTCAAAGGACGAAAAGATAGCGGCATTACTTTCATTCTTCTTCTTCTTTTTTTCGCGGGATACGACGCATTTTGTGGTGGCGAAATTTACTTTTGTGAACTTGAAGTTAATGTTGGGGGAAAAGTAAAAGGGAGAGATTGAATTCGTCACAGGACGAATTCGGCTACTCCTATTAATTCGTCACATGACGAATTCGGCTACTCCTATTAACAAACTGCCTCCCGAAAAAAAAGAAAGAAGATGGAAACACACACATACACCATTTTCGCCTGCCATACGTGAAGGTGATAAAACTAATGGCGATTTCGGGTGATGCATTTGGGGCACTTTTTTCTGCCCTGAACCCGTGCGGTATATTCGGGTGGTGCGGTCAGAGCAAGAGCCGCGTGTTCGGATGATGCACTACGGAGCAGTTCGCTCGCCCCAAGAGCACTTTTTTGGATTTTGCTGCGAGAGGCCGAGCCAAAACCGTCCTCAACTCTCTTCTTCCGCTCTCGACGGCGAGCATGCGTATTGCTCCTGTGGCTGTCTGCCTGTCACATGGCCTGTCATCTGCAGTGATTTCCCCAGAAATTCACTCCTGGGGGGGTGCCGAGCTTTCAGGGGGGGGGGGGGGGTTACGCCTGGTGAAGGTTCCACTTAAGGAATTTTTCTTAGACACGGAAAGAATCGTGGCACAATGTTGACACCTCTGCACAGCTTTCCCGTTTTATTTGTACATGTTATTAAGTTAGAACACAGCACATTAGAACACAGATTCATTATGAACGGCATTTCAACATTAAGATGCATAATCTTACTTCACTACCATTTCTTCCATCGATGTCCTTCATGAAAATGCCGAATGGAAATTTTTTTGGATATCCACTAACGGTATCATTAAGATAATTGAAAACATGAAGCTCTCATCATCCGCAGGGACAGACGGCATGAACTCAAAGGTGCTTAAAAATATTAAGGAACCGGTCGCAGTCATACTGTCACAAATGTTTGCCCAGTCCTTAAGCATCGGATACGTGCCGGCTGACTGGAGGGTAGGACAAGTTATACCTATCTTCAAGTCAGGTTCCCGTCACGAAGTTCAAAACTACCACCCAGTGTCGCTCACATCAGTGCCATCCAAAATACTTGAGCACGTCATATTCTCTAACGTTATGTCATATCTCGAATCCAATAACTTGCTGTCACCTGAGCAACATGGCTTCAAGAAAGGACTTTCTTGCGAAACCCAGCTCGCCGGATTTACTAACGACCTTCACTCTGTCATGGATTCTAACCTTCAAATTTATGTAGTTTTTCTCGACTTTTCAAAGGCTTTCGACCGTGTACTGCGTAACCGCCTACTTTACAAACTATCGCGCTACGGAATCCATCCAACCTTAATTAACTGGATTCCATTTTTTCTAACCTCTCGGGTTCAATTCTGCACAGTGGGAGGTTCATCCTCACCGTTGCAGGAGGTCACTTCTGGTGTGTCACAGGGTACTGTGCTTGGACCCCTTTCTTTCTTCTCTACATTAATGATCTACCCTTTGTAACCAGCTCACCAATAAGACTTTTCGCGGATGACTGTGTTATATACCGAACAATATCTGACACGCAAGACCAGGTGGCACTCCAGTCGGACCTGCATAATATTCCCGCGTGGTGCTCCGCATGGCAGATGCAGCTTAACAGCTCCAAGTGCAAGGTAATACAATTTTCCCGTAAGCTTGAAGATTACAAAATAGGTGATGAGCTGCTTGTCTTTAGTCGTTCGTACAAGAATTTAGGCGTAACTTTTACATCAGACATGAAATGGTCAGCCCATGTACATAACATAACCTCCGAAGCCTACAAAACACTGGGTTACCTAAAGCATAACCTTCGCCTTTGCCCTTCCCATATACGCCAGAAGGCTTTTGAAACTTTTGTTAGATCGAAGGTTGAATATGCTTCTTCCATTTGGAGTCCCCACCTACATTACCTAATCACTTCACTAGAGTCCATTCAGAACAGAGCTGTGCGCTTCATCTCTTCATACTACTCACGAGAGGTTAGCGTCTCCAGTCTGAAGGGCTACTTTAACATTCCTCTTCTCTCCATAACACGTAGAATATCTAGGTTATGTTTACTTCATAAAATATACTACCATCCCACTCTTCGCTACAAACTACTCCCTTCTCTGGACTACGTTTCCGAACGCAGAGACCACACGAAGAAAATCAGGCAGGTAGCTTCACGTTCTGGTCCTCATTTCCATTCGTGCATTCCCACCGCAATCAGAGATTGGAACGCCCTTCCAGATCACATTGTGAACCTGTCAGAGAGCGGGCAGTTCCGGTAGCAATTGTGTGGGCTTTTTCTTCAGTGCGATTCTTAATATTTGTGTAATGTGGTGCTTCTTTTATGTAATTATGTGTTGGTTTACTTTCCCACCCCTCATGTAAAGCCCTCGGGCATTTGAGGTAAATAAATAAATAAATAAATAATCAAATCGCAAATGGTTCTTGATGATCCACATTGTGTTTGCGTGCCCGCACGCATTTTTGCTCGTATATGCGCGCAATACATTCATTGAATAGTCACTTCCAAATGATTTTGGACAAATGCATGGTACGATCATCTGCATGACTGTGGTCCTACAGCCCAAGTTTGACACTACAGGATGTAATTCGCTTCGCCGAACTCTCTACCAGAACGTGTTGAAGGCCAAGCTGGGTGGGGTCACCTGAGAAATTTCAGAGGGGGGGGTTGCAAAAATGCAGGGGGTGTACACCCCACCCCCCGTGGGGGGTGTAGGGAAATCCCTGGTCATCTGTTTCTTTGTTGCGGTGAATCGCCCAGCCCATTACCATCCAATGTATGTGTGTGTGTGTGTTGCGTTCACCATTGACGGCATGGATCTTTACGAAAGTAGTAGCGATGAAAGTTCAATTGACACCGATAATGCGAATGACAAAGAGGATGATGTGACCTGCTTCTCGCAAGCTATGCTTGTGGTCAGGTGAAAGTGCGCGACGACGCCGACGACGCTGCCGGAAGTTCACGAACACGACGAACGCACAATGCGTAGCAAGCAGCGACCCTCGTAGAAGAGAGGTAGGGTGTCCGACAAATTCGGGTGATTGCCCCAGAGCGACTCCCGTGTAGAACATGCACTCGACCTGGGCGCTCTCGCTCGGATTACCAGGTGCATCACCCGAAATCGCCATAGCACAATACCGAGCACCAACCTACCTACCGGAAGCAATGGCAGCGTACGCGTCTCAGAATCTTATCTGTTGATAGTCAGTTAGTTAGTTAGTTAGTTAGTTAGTTAGTTAGTTAGTTAGTTAGTAAATTAGTAAAATAAAGTAAACCTTGGAGCTATCAGCAACCCACCATGGGCGCTACCTGCTGCATTGCAAGAGCTGTATAGCTGTTACACACTCTGATTCATAATACTCACAGCAATCACAGCGGGATGCCTCAAATACTCATACGCACTCAATCAATAGAACGGGAAAACAATATAGCACACTGCAGATCTACAAAATTAGGTGTCAGCAGTTCACACTAAAATGGAGTTCGCACTTAATGTTCACAATACAGTTGTGAGACCAGTCTCACTCAAGAAGGCTACCAGCAGACGGATTGCCTTCCTTTGATTTCGCGGAGTATCCCAAGGACCCAATAAATGAGTCAGCTCCACTAGGGTGATTTGTCATGCGTAAAATGCCGGCAAGGAGTGACTGTCTCTCTGATCTGAAGTGGCGGCACTCTAGCAAGACGTGACCATTGTCATCCACCACATCACACTCGGGGCACAACGGAGACTCAACAAGACCCATCCTGTGCAGCAGAGAACGGCAGAACGGGACGCCAGCTCGAAGACGGTGAATAAGTGTCTCAGCAGCTCAGGGTACGCCGCCAGCCATAAAAAATCTTAGGTTGGGGTCCATCTGTCGTAGAACATTCAGGTTACGGCTACTGTCTGCAAATCACAGTCGACGAGAAACGTCGTACGTGACGCTGTGTGGTAGTCGGCGGGCGTCGTGCGCTGTGAATGGAATAGGACGACATCGATGCATACTGTGTGCCTCTGTAGCGAGACAGTCAGCCTTCTCATTACCAGGGATACCGCAGTGGCTGGGTACCCACTGGAACCTTCCTCGTGACCGTCCCGGACAACAGCGTCGTGAACAAGAAGGGCGTCATACACCATCGAAGCGCACGATGAGAATGGGTCGCGGCTGCGTAGCGCAGATAGAGCGACTTTGCTGTCGCAGTACACTACCCAACGATTGCAATTTGTTGTCTTGATGTATCGAAGAGCTTGGGTAATGGCGTGAATCTCTACGGCAGCAGACGATGACATGTGTGATAGGCGATAACGCCTTTCAACGCCTCTCTCGGGTACCACAAAGGCGGACGAAGAAGAATCCGATGTACATGATCCGTCCGTGTAGACATGACAGTGGCCGTTGTGGAGCTCTGCCATCATCTCCAGGACTCGCTGTTTAATGACATCCGCATTGACGATATGTTTACTTGGACATTTAGGCACAGTCAGGGATACAGATGGGTCCCGTAACATCCATGGTGCAACCATTGGGGGTGCAGGCGGTTGAAAGTTTGTGGGTAGCTGGTCGGCGTGTTCGGCGACGAGCGAGTGAAACTTAGAGTGGCACCTGTCGCTAAGCTTCCGGACTAATGGATGTTTTTCATGCCGAGTCAGCAGGCGCAGGTAATGGCGCAGTGCCTCTTGCACCCTCAGGGCTTGTACAGGTGGTTCATTTCCTTCCACCAATGTGCAACTGTCTGAAGCTGCTCAAGGTAGGCCCAGTACTGTACGCAGGCTTCTGGCTAGTGTTCTCTGCAGCTTGAGTTCCGCTGCAGCCGAGAGCCCATGGAGAACGGGAAGAGAATAGAGCACCGTATGCCTCACCAGAGATCTGTGAAGCCTCAGGAGAGACTTACAGGAACTGCCTCATCTCATGCCACCCAAGGAGCGCGGAATGGTGCGATAAGCATCGGAACGGCAGCGGAACGGCAGCCCTCGTTGTGGTTCGGTCATAACAGCTGCGGATGGACTGAGCAGAGCTCTCAGCATTCGACGCTGATGTAGGTATATCCTTAATTAGCGATCTATATTCCTTCCAATTCGTAAGAGAAACATATTTTCTCGGCCTCTGAGCACTAGTCCCTAGTCCAGAGTGTGATATTAGTATGGGAAGGTGGTCGCTCCCTCTCGTCTCCACGTCCACTGACCATGTAAGATCATTCAGAATGTCTGGAGAGCAAATCGTTAGATCCAGGCATGAGCTTGAGGAATTACGAATGAAAGTTGATGACCCTTCGTTCAGTATGCACAGCTCTAGATCTTCGATGATGTTCGACAGCATTCTGCCCCTGTTGTCAGTTCTGGCGCTACCCCATATGACGTTATGCGCATTGAAGTCGCCGCACACTATGAGAGGTGCAGAAAGTCCGGAGAATATCTCTCGCAGCATGTTTTCAGGAATTGTGGTGGCTGGAGGTAAGTAAACGCTGACAACAGTCACTGTCATAGTGCTGCTGAACCGCACCTTGCACTGCACAAACTCACAAGTGTCCGTTTGTGAATTCCGGAGGAGTGTTGCCTTACACAAAGCATGGCGGGGCTCAGGCCAGCAGGACGATGGGAATTGTATGTAACGTAGCGTGAAACACGAAAAGTTGCCGGTACTTTTGCTTCACTGATCACTAGAACTGGAAACAGGTACCTGTACAGGAGGTCACGTAGGTCACTCATCTTGCTGCACAGGCCCCTGGCGTTCGATTGCGCAATCGTAGACAATGTGTGCAGCACGTTGAGTTCCCAAAGGAAGTAGATCTCTTCAATACAGACTCCATGGCCAGAAACGCATGTACCTCAGGAAGTGCTCGAGAAGCTGGAGACGCTGCGATGATAGCACGGGGGGCAATGAAGAACATGTTGCACAGGAGGTACAGGAAGGTTCCTTGCGAGTCATTGCTTTGCGGGAGTGCGACAGGAGCTGAAGACTCTGAGTAGGGCCTACGGAACAGGTTCAGGTTAGCCGTGTCCCTTGGGCTTGGTATAGGACGCGATGGCGTAGCAGTTGTCGTGGAAGGTCCAGCTGAGGCCGAGGTTCCGGTCTTTTCGGAGGATCTAGGTTCATTTCGCGTTTCTCTGCCGGTTTTTGCGACATCAGCATACGTTGGCCGTGAACGATTCCTTGTGTTCTGACGCGTTTGTTGTTCCCGCGTGACAATCGCGGCGGAAGAAGTAGATGGTGTAGACTGAGCAGAGAGGGCTGGTGGCGGACGCACCATGTCCTCGTTGAATGTTGGAGCGTGACGATACAATCCAGGTTGTACAATACAGGGTGTTTTTTTATCCGCAACATATATCTTTAAAAAACCTATGAGAGCAGCATGGATGTCGTTTTTGTAGTTGATGTATACGGCTAGCGAACAGCCTCTCGAAGAGAGTATCAAACTACTAGAAGACTAATTACCTAAACTTTATTAAGTAACTCTTTCATTAGGGTCTTTCGGGAAAAAGTGAGCATATTATGGGAGACAACCCTCGTTGAAAGCCATTCTATTTTGTAAGAATCCTGAAACGAGCACGTACTTTTGAAATATCTGTCGCCGAATTTTGCTATGCAAAACGAAACTGAAACTGAAACCGTGCGCCTCAGGAGAGCATGACCTTCGCCGACGGAGGCTTACCTGGGCCGCAAAGCAGTTGATCTGACCAGCAGGTCGGCACCTACTCCAATCATCTCCATCGCTCCAAAGCACGTGGCCCCCTGACGTGAGATGAGCGCTATCCGCCCTGGGGCCCTACTCCGATCTATGTCGGTAGCGCGAGCGTGTCGTTCGGGAGCGGGAACACGTGGTATGTGACGCAACGTAACGCCAGCGATGAGAACTTGGTATCCCCTGCGCTCCAAACGCGTCGCCCGTAAGCGACGGTCTCGCTCACGGGAACGACAGCCTCCACCCTGTCGATATGGCGGATCATACTGTCGTTAAGCGGAGCGAGAGCTGTCAAGACGGCTGCAAGTTACTTCGCGTGGCTCATATATAAACGCAACCACGGTTGGCGCCGGTGTTTAGATCGGGCGACAACTGGTTTGGATCAAATGAAACATCTTTATTGAAACCACTTCGCCACAGAGACAATTCTCCACTATCATACATGTCAAACAATACACAAAGGTCTGCCTGAAGCTTACATTTCTCCACTTGTGAACTGTCCTGACAGCTCATTCTCTGGTAATTTAATGTCGCGACTGATTCTGCCCACTGATTCTAATTACGTGTAGGTCGTCAGCAAAATGCCCGTGAATAAACTGCGGTGCTCTATCACGAACAGTAACCCAATTTCATATTATTCGTGCGTTGAGCGAGAAGCGCGAGTCTTCTCCATCATCAACGCGTCGTCGTCGTCGTCTGCTTCCAAAACAAGGCATTCCACGTGATTCTCCTCCTATTACATGCACTATTGGCTCAGAGTGCGGCGTCTCGTTCCCAGAGGTCTTAACCTCTAACGACGAAACGGTGAAAAGTGCTCGTCGCTTTTCGCCCCAAGAAATAGCCCACCGCACCGTTCTCTTCCGTCCCTTTGGCAAGGGAGTTAGTGTCAATTCCCTGCGACTTGCGAAACTGGAAGAATACCTCGAGTCTGAAGCACCCGGTGAGGTCACCGAAATACGAATCAACGTGTCAAAGAACATCGTTGCCGTCGACGTAAGGTCATCTGGTGTCACTGTCAGCCTTCTGTGACTTTGGCCCCTTCGCTTTGTGACATACTTCTTCCCGTCTAGTACTTGGATCATTAAAAATTGTTATTGCTGGTCTGAGCCTCGTCCTGTCTTGTTGCTGTTCGTCCTTGACCTTCCTCAAGCTCAAGGAAAATGTTACCTGCTACATCTGCACACTAGCTCGCTTGCCTCCTTCTGTTACAACATGTTTCTATCAATGTATGCTGATGATATAGCCCTCTGGTGCATTGGCTGTAAAATGGGACAAATGAAAACCCAAATGGAGGCTGCTCTAGAGGCGACAGCGGACTACCTCGAAAACGCTGGGCTGTCCATCTCGACGGAAAAATCCAAAGCCATGATCATCAACGGAAGACGCCGCAGAAAAATCGAGATCAAATTTCGCGGCCACACCATCCCTCATGTCAAGACCCATCGCTTCTTGGGCGTCACCATTGACAACAAGCTCAGTTGGAGTCCGCAGGTCACGGCTATCAAGTCGATCATCGGAGCATCGTCACGCATGCTGCAACGTCGCCTTTCTTCCTTGTTAGCCCAGGCACCGACAGGGAGATGCCGGGTGCAGGAAAAGTCCAAGGAGGAGTGCTGGTAGCTGTGGGTGTGACCACAAGGTCAAGTACACTTGTCTTCGGTTGAGAGACACATGGATGTACGCTGCAGTGCTTGCATTTCCGGATCTTCATAACTAGCTGATGCGGCCGATGGTGAGCTAGAAGGCGGATGTACTGCCGGCACGTCTCCCCGTAGCGAAGAACTTCAAGCGGGGGTTCCCTCGCCTCAGCAATGACCATACGAGTCTCTGCCGCTCGGGGGACACTTTGGAGTCTGAACAGAGGTTCGAAATTGCAAGACTGGCCGCGTATTCTGATTGGGCTTTGTCAGTTTTTGCTTTTACAAAGTATTGAATGCACAGCACCATAACTTGCACGACTCTCCTGTATCGGCAATAAGAATTTAAAGAAGTTAAACAAATGGTAAAGAGGAAAGAACAGAATAATAGCTCATGACCTCTTTTGTGTATTTACTCTTTTCTAATTTGCGCTTCATATGTCATTTAAAATCCCGAGAAAGGCCTTGTTCATCGTGTTGTGTTTGTCGTCAGATAATGCACGTCATTCAGAACCAAACCATGCCGGAATGTTCTGAAAATAATTCCTAAGCAAATTACATGTTTTCTGTTACCATGCCAACACAACGAAGCAGTGTTTCTTGTATGCTATATAGTTTATATAACATAGTTCGTAAGGGGCTCAATGAAAAAATGGGGAGCAGTAAACGAAAAGGAAATATACATATTTTTACGTACTTAGCCCCAGCATGTGACTTCCTATTCCGTATACCTTTGTAGGTGATCGCAACACAGTCACGACACTTCCTGATTACGCTTTACATAAAATGTATCTTTCCATGACGGGGGCGGCGAGGGATCTCCACGGCTCCTTGTTATGAGGTCGGCGATTCTACTGGGTCAGGGTTACATTGTTGCGCGTTTCCTGGTCGATGTTTCTCAATAGCGCCTCATCAGGGTAATGGAGGTATGACGAACACATCAGTCAAGGAAACGGACAAAATATGACGTTCTGCTGAACAAAAGCTCCAAACGAGCCGTAATCGACGAGTGCACGTTGTAGTTGAAGCATCCAGGGAATCACCATGAAACATTTCAGCATGGAGAATTCATTGAACGCTTTCTGGTGTTTTCTAGCAGTGATGATATATAAAAGTATGCGTTCTATCATCCGCTTATCGTCACGCAGGGAAATGCTTTTTGGTTCAGTTACACATTCCGACATTTTATACTCACTTGGTCGAACCTTTTGAACTACATGGTGAACTCCATCATCATCTCTGTTCTTCTCTGGTCATCTCTTTGTTTTCTCATCATCTCATCATCTGTTTGTACTTTCTGTCTTTCTGTGTGTAAGCGTACTGGGGTAGCCAGTTCGACTTCGTCGAAATTCACATCCACATTTTTTCTTTATCATATCACCATCACCATCAGTTACAATAAATGGCGATATATTCAGGGTCAAGTGGGCCTACTTATGGCCGCACTAGCAACCTCCTGGGATGTTATCATCATTAATTTTGACTGATGAACTATTTAATTATGAAAGATAGAAGTCCAGCGCAATGACAACCTATGTTCATGTTGCTACGCTGATACTATTGCCGTTTTCGGGAACAAAGTTCGAGCCAATAGTGCAAGGACATGACGATAGATTTGAAGGTCAGTTTCCTTTTTCTCTTTTCGTAATGCAGGACAGTGTGGAACAACTAAGTACATACTTGCCAGTAAAATTCGATCAGCATTAGTGTCCATGGAGATGCGCAGAGGTAAGGCAGTTAACTCTAAAATTATCGATATGTCTACATTTATACCTATAACATCAATAGGCTGTTCATTTGATGAACTGCATGGTACGTGGTTTAACGTCGGTGGCCGTGATGGTAGGTGAGGCAGGGAAAGGTGGTGATACTGTGTCTGCTATCGGCAAGCGATTTGCCGTCAGTAAACGAACGAAGCGCAATATATATGGTCTGCGAACGAACTCCACTTCGATACTCAGTATACAGCACGTCTTTCTTTGTTCCCATTTTCCAAACAACGCTTGGTATATTGCACTTCGTATTACACGCTTCTCAATATAGAATTGTACAGGAAACGATCTTGTAGGTGGTAGTGCGCCGCCGGTGCGTCTGAAAGGGTCGACCATCCTAGGTGGACCTCCCAACTTATGGTTATCTCGTTACGTGACTGCTTTTTGCGTTGGTTAGTCAGTTGACTTGCGGAACTCATCCGAATTAGCAGGAATTAATTAGCGTGACAATTATAGGTACTCCGATGCTTGAGTGCATTTGCGGTTAGGTACCAGGACAACTTCATTTTGTAGAGGTCGTTCGAAAAACCTACTATAGCCACTATTTCCAAGCTATCTCCAGAACGACTTCTGTAGGTATTCCTCCTACCACCCAGCAACCGAGCCCATACACAGCTATCTTGAAGCAACCACCGTCACGCACTCCGATGTCTCTCGGGTGTCCCATCTGCGGAGCAAAGAAGATCCTAGGACACGCCTTTACAGAGGGCGTCAAAAAACTCAAAAGGAGAGCGAAGTACCTCTACGGAGTACCCGGAATAGCCCGAAGCAACGTACTGTTCCTCTGTTCCGTACAATCGGAAGGAACAAACCACTTTATTCTGCTCATGGCGGAGATCTCCTATAGCGGCTGTGGAAGACAGGTGAAGCAGCAGTTTTCCAGGGGGCTCGACAGTGTCTTCAGAAAGCTCGTGAGGCAATCAGAAAAGGGTTGAGAGTCAGCGTCATACATGGAAAACTTATATTCTATATGTTACTAAATTATATAGGACATGACGCCGGAGATGAAGAAGTCAAAATATAGCATACTATAGCCACTATCGAAAACTAGCGAACGAAACTCGCTTTTATCTTATTACAAAGTACACATTGCCTATACAAACCCTCCTGACTTTCGCGTGAACACTTCTCTACCCAGCCCTAAACGTACATTAATGTGGAAGAAAGTGGATCGCCCCGTCGTGAAGGCCGTACATTCTTCCTGTACACTTCGTTGCTAAGAAAGAAAGACGGAGCCATTCGCTTTTTCGCAACATGACGATCTCTGAATAAGACCACTTGGAGGGATTCGGACCGTCTCCCAAGAATTGATGATGCACTGGATGCCGTCGGCGACTGTACCCTCAGCTACGGTAGCATATTTTCTTCTACGCGGCCTTCATTCCGGATATTGGTAATATCCCAGTGAACCAATGCTTTCTTAAGAAGAAAACTGCCTTCATGACTCTGCCAGGTCAAACATCGTTCCATACGGTCTGTAAACGTTCCGGCTACGTTGAAACGAACACTGGACTCTGTGACTTGGGGTGACAACTGGCTTTCCTACCTAGATAATATTGTAGTGTACACATCTTCCTTTGCGACCATCTTGATCGTCTATACTGTAGACTGCCTCGTGGACACGGACATGGCATACAGCTAAACCGTGAATTAAAAGGCATGCCACTTCGCGTAATCGAAATCCTTGTCTGCATTGCCCCACTTCGGAATTTCATTAAGCCCAAGTAGAATCAGATATGACTCTGCGTTCGCTATACCAAAAGCGTTCACAAGATATCTTTGCAGTTTTCTCAAACGCTCGTCTTACTTCACGTGTTCATTTGGAGTTTCGCGAACACAGATTCTGAGTTCTACTTGTCCCCAGTGGGCCCCGGGCTGCATTTCACGCCGTAGGTGAGGGGCTAACCGCCTCTACAACGCTGATACCGTCCTTTGCCAGTGGTATAGCCGCAGTCCTCGATAGCAACTCCTGTAGTGCTTGGAAACCGCACCCCCCTCCCCAACCAAACCAGAACAGCTAGGACCACTCTACTGCGGAGGAGTGTGCTGTAGCCACTTGTGTGATTCATAAATTAGGAGTGTGTTGCAACTAGGAGTGTAATTAGGGTGTTGTAGCCACCTGTGTGTTTCATAAAAAGATCGACCGTCACACACTCTGCTTGCTCAGGTCACCTCAAGGCTATTTGTTGGCTGGTACAGCTTGCATCAGGGTTAACTTGAACGCCGTTCCGGCCTGCGGACCCGGGTGGTGCTTAGAAGAAATAACGGCGGAGAGTGTTTGTGTCATCTCGTTCCAGTTAGATGGGTGACCATCGTTATGAAGACGCTGTTTTCTGCTAGGCGCTGGCAGGGCAGGTCTATTAGCGCTTCGCAGCCTGAAGCGGTGTTCAAGTAAACTATGACGCGAGCTGTACGTATGGCGTAACCAGGAGTGCTACGTCTCCTCGAAATATAAGTTCAGAGGTAATTCCTCCACTTGGACATCTAAGAACTCCGGTGATTTGGTAACGTGCTGAGGGTACATCGGACATATAGGGTTCCCACCTAAGCCTGGTCGACGTGATGATTGTACGCTAGCCCGTTTGGTAGCAAACATACTTGGTATGTAGAGCCGCCTACCGTCACCATATATACTGTGGAATTTCATGTGCCGGGAATGTTTATACACTGATAAGTACTGTTCATACAGCAACGGTTATAAGTTGTTTTAGCATAATTAGTAAAAGTTTAAACGTGCTTTGCTTTCCGGTCGCCCACAAGTTTGCATGCGTAATGTGCCGTCTTCTTAATTCACCAGCACGGAACAATGTCTATACGCCATGACCATACGCGAAACGAAATATAACAGCAGAGTTACTAAAGTGTAACGGGGGCTATAAATGATTATGCAATTTTTTTTTTTTTTTTTTCATTTTTAGTGCCAAGGACGTCCGCAACGGTCATTATATTTACTAATATTTTCCGGAAACATATGTCAGAGGGACAATGTTGTACAACAGCTACACACAAAAACCAATGGTCAAGAAACACTATAGGAAATCACACAAGGAAGGTCGAAACCAAACTCGCAATACGAGCACGAGAGGAAACAGTAGGAAATCATACAAGGAAAAACAAGAACAGATTATGGGAAGTGCTCGTATATTGAGAGAGAGAGAGAGAGAGAGAGAAATACATGATGACGATGATATGGGGATGACCTCGTATATTGAATCGTATATACGAGCATATATATATACGTATATATATATATAAGTGCTCGTATATACAACGCCTATTGATATAACAATAATAGCTTGGAGGACGGAGAGAACCCTTTTCGGAGAATGTGAAGAGAGTGAATGAGATGTCATATTTACCAGGCAGAATTTAATAAACATTTAGCTACACAGAATTAGGTCACACATACAACGGTTAGGAGCATAAAAAGGCAGGATGCTTTCGCAAACGCATTCAGACGTAAGGTTCGATGAACTAAAGAATACAGAGATTGATATATTAAGGTGGGTTCGATATTACATTGACCGGGTGGAGAAATACAACGTAAACACCGCGTTCTGTAGACTTTTTTTTTATTCCGTGTTAGCAGCGCGAAGCAACTGTGGCTATAAGGTGCGTACAGACGTGGACATATCGAGAGAGGACAGCAGGAAGCAGTGAGGAACAGAGGGGCATTCTACAGATGAAGACCTGAGATACACCTGATATAACAGTAGTGCCACATGTGCAGCGCTTCCCTCGAAACGACTGCAGTGCTGTCAGAACAAGCGCGGCTGGGGCCGCCCCAGGCGTTGGACCTGCAACTCATGAACATGGAAACAAAAACATCCGCACGGGATTGAGAAGGGTGCGCACCAATGAAACAGGGCTGCTAAAGTATGAAGCTTTGAGTTACATGCAACTCCGAGATCTAGCACAGAATAAGCATGGCAGTCGACTGTGTTGTTGAAAGGGCAATGAAACACAGTTCCTTTGACGTTATGTGACTTTTGATTTATTTGAGTTAACATTTTAAGCAATTACAACTAACGTCATATCACGAATGTGAACCATTTCAAGGTCATACTGCAATGGGGCGAAAACAGATGACAGAAGGCTCCAATTTGACGCCATGAGTGCTCTGCAGTATAGGGAATGCGGAGTGATGCCAACAACGGCATCCATCGCCACCACCACCAGAATACTGAACGTCCGAACGTTGTTTACAAGAACATTGACGAGTACGGTGATACGTGGAAGGTACAGCTTGGGACAAAAGTTTACGGAACAGCTGGGTGTCGCACTTCTTTATTGGGGTGACACCCTAGCAGCAAACAGGAGCTGACATACATACTGAGAGATGGGTAGAATTACTGGTCACCCGTTTCTTATTCGAATTCTTCCTAATAGCTATCACGGGTTCGCTCCGATGAAGAAATGTGCTAGTGCCGTGTTCCGTAAACTTTTGTCCCAATCTGTACGTATGATAAAATAGACGTGCCACGAAGAAAGAAATGCCTCAACTATTCAATATACCACCAGCGGGGAAATATGACTTAAGATGACTGAAAGACGACCCTTACTTCGAAATCTCACTTGGCTCCACAAAGCTGTTTCAGGGCAACTTCGAATCTCTTCTTGTATGCGGCGATACGGACATTACTTCCCTTATTCCATTAACCTACTACAGAGCGAACTGTATCTATCAAACGAGTCATTGTTCAAAATAAAAATAAAGATGTTGGAAAATAATAAACGAGTGCAGAAAGAATTCCATTGCTTTGTTAGTCAGAACGGTAAATCCAAAGAGAAACACAGCAAAAGAGAGAAAGAAAGAAAGACAGAGAAACTGAGAGACGCACGCTAACAACTATCCGAACATCACACCAACTGAAGACGACATGAAGTGTGAAGACATGTCTTCATGTCCGTGTCGGGCAGCAATAGCAGACTTTTTGTTTCTCAATTTGTCTATGGAAATGAGGAATGTGGAAAACACGTTGGTGTTCTAGCGAGCTCATGCCCACTATAACACCAGGGTTTTGATGTTATATGTAAATCGTATTATGATCCACAACACCAACGTTACTTTTCTGTCTAGTTAAGGTTGAGCAGTATCAAAGATACGAACGAAGACTGAATAAGACGGGACAAAATGAAAATAAATATCGTTTTATGAGACTCCATGACGCTGACAGCAGAGCAAGGCCAAAGACACGGGTCGTCCTGTTCTCTTCTGGTTCCTTACTGGCTGTCACTTACCGTGCATTACGCTAAATAAGAGCACGACACAAACTTGAGGAGGGGAACTGTTTCCTTGCACCAAAACGAAAAAAAAGAAAACGGGATTGACCAGGACAACGCATGAGTTTTATCCAAAACTTCACTGGGAGACATCCATATTTTCTATTCCAAGCGGGAACCAAAATATCGCAGACTGCTAATGGAGCTTCTTGGGCTTGAATGACGGCGGAGAATGACCCACCACATCATCATCCCATTTATGTGTGTGTGTTCTTGGGTTTCCTTGGTCCATGCAAAACTAAGACAGAACTATTGCTACTGCTGCTTTTGTGTTGTCAGCCCTTATTGCGCCTCTGTTTGCGGTAGATTGCGATGCTGTATAGGGTAAAGTGGGGCTACTTGAAGACGAGGGCAAGTTGAGAACAGTTCGGGTTTTTCGCGTGGCATTTTCTGAGCAATAATTTTTTCTCGTCTGTGACACCAGGGTGAACACAGTCGTTGTCTGAGTTTTGAAGTAACGTGTTGACGTTCTGCACGTGGCTGTTTATAAACACCTCAGACGCTGTTTTGCAGATGTGGTCGAGGTAAGAGGGGCTTTTTTTTCAACTGTCGCGAGCATTGACTTCCAATTTGCTCACTTCTGCTAATAAAATATGACCTCGCAGTTATGATTCTGTGTCACTGCCCTGTGTTTCCATGTGCATTACTCGTGGCTGACCTTTCGGCTGGCCCCAACCAAAAGACAAAATTTAAACTGGGCATTAATTTTTTTATGTCCTCAACTTATCCATAGGGTGGGGCAAGTTGCTGAAAATATGTAGCCTGTCATTTTCGGCTCGTACGAAATAAATATACGGTTTAGGACCACAGTAATTTGTGGATCATTTCTCACACGTTTGGGGATTCAGTTAACAAATTATGGTACAATTTAGGTGATTATTCTGACTGCTATTCACAAAATAGTTCAACTGTCTTCAACATAGACCACCTTACCATAGTAGATGTTACCTTTTCGTTCCGTTCTTTTTTCTTTAAGTTGTTCTGTCTCACAAAAGAAATGAAACACTCACAGTACCCGAAATGAATTCGATTCATCCCGAACCCTTCATCACAGAATATCCAGAAAGTAGTCTACACCAAACGAAACAAAAGCGTCTTACCTCTTTCTCACAATTTCTGTAAAGTAACTGACTTATGCGTTCCTTCCACCTACTCACGAAACACTAGCCACAAGGCTTCACACTTTACTGGGCAAGCAAGGCCGCAACGATGTTATGCAACCTCCTGCAGGTCTCCACAGATCTGGACGAAGAGTATAACCGCGCCTTTCGAACTAGCACCTCTCGTCTGACAGAAAGAATAATAATGTTGGAAAACCGTGCAGGTGGGGATTCACGGAGAGACGGAAAGGGTGAAAGGGAAAGTCAAGTTCACCCGTTCTCCGAAGGCGATCGGCCATGGAAGACCGGATTCAGCGTTGGCCTTTATCACATTGGCATCGGCCGCTATGACGTCGCCTGTGACACTGAAACGGTTCTCGTGACGCAACCAGTGTTATAATTGTACATACGCATATACGATGTCGTCCTCCCGATATAGCAAATGGTTCTACGTGATGTCTTCCGGCGATGGAAGTGCAGGAAGCCTTCGATGTATCCGGAAGACGTGCGTAATGCATATGTTACGATCTAACCGCACACATCGAATGTAAATAATTTTAAAAAAAAGTGTTTATTTGCAAAAACGCCCCTGTTACACGCTAGTAAGTGTTTTCGAAAATAATCTGTTTTAGAAAACACCTCTAGTTATCTTGCCTATAAAACAGAATATTTGTGATCTTCGGCTTAAGTGCTTGCGGAAGAGCAGAGCCTGCACTTTTGCTCGTACCCCCCTGTTAGTATTCTAACTGCAGCTGTTGCTTCTATGTTTGTGTCACACAGTTTTCTTATTAATCGTGAGCTCAACGAGTGATATTTGGCGGGACAGTTCCCTTCCAGCACTTATTTCCATACTCGGGCTTTTTTCATTATGGTGCACACGCCACCTGCACTCTGGATTACACCATAAGACAGAGAACACTCGGCATGGACACCTCACTTACGCTAATGTCACTTTTTGGCTTTTGATTCCACCGCTTTCCATCGAAATAGTTTGTGGTAACCATCTATTACATCGTAGAATTCGAATTAGAAGGGGGGAGAGGGGAGCGAAAACTTCAGCTGCAGCTTTTTCACCTCCTGTTTCATTTTTTTAATTCCATCTCAACAGTGTCCCAATGTGAAGGTCAACTAAGGTTCTGAGTTCTGTAGGTACAGCTGTGTTGAAGCTACACTGAAAAAAAGAAAAAAGAATCGCTCTGGATGTCGGTGTTGCCGAGAACAGATGAAAGCCGGTGGGCAAATAAAGGAGGCGGGCACCAGGAAAATATCGATATATTTTGGCAGCTGGAGGAAGATGAGTGTGACCTTGGGCTTCATACGCTGCGTGGACAGCGTTTCTTGGATGAATATTCTTCTTGCGTGTGATTTTAACACACTACGCACATTAACGCATTTTTTAATAGCACATCCAACTGTTCTGGGACCCCAATAGCATTCTGGGTTCTCATTGCGCATGCGTAACCCACAATCCTTGTTGTTTTGTGGGCGCACGCTGCTTTTCAAAAATGGTGTCTGTACTGTCTGCACCCAAAGTGAACTTACGCCGCTCTCGCGCGGCGCGAGATTTTGCGAGAGCCACAGAAAAAGGGGGAAGGAAAAAACACGCTACATTTTGTGTAACATAAATTAAACAACAATATTTGGAAGAAAACTAGTATTTTTAAAATTAGATAAATGTCATACATAAAATGTGTGACTATACCGCTTCATGATGCCGCAAGCCTAAGGAGCTCCGTTTTGGGTTGCCGATGGGGAAACCCCTTTTTGAAACTCTCACTTGCCTTCGTCTGCATCCACCGTACATCCCGTTTATAGCGTACGCTAAAATTGCGCCCCTTATTCTGAAACCTCATATTGATCGTGTATGTCACACATCCCAATAATTGCTATAACTGCGATTACAAGGAACCGCCAACAACACAGACGTATTAGTTTTCGACGTGGTGAAAGGCACGTATACTTCGAGAGGGAATGTATCCAAGAACGGGACATGAAGCAATCATATTAGCGACCTTGAGGTCCAAGTCATTTGATACCACAGTGAGTTCACATTTGGCCTGGCAACCATGGAAGATTAGCCTAAGCTGGCGGAGGAGTGGAATGGTTCTAATGAAATCGCAACCCTCGATTGCTGTTTTTGGCATCCGTTCATGTCTCTCGAGATGAACAGAATGATTACATGTCACACACAGGCGGCGATGCAGAACAACAGCAACAAATACACGTTGTGACGATGGGTGAGGGACTTTGGCTCTTGATTTGTGGCCCACAACCCCAGGGCGCACTGTTAGGTATGAGATATGAAATGGTGGGGTGACATGGTTATGGAGTTACAGGTTCACCTAAGTATCTAAATATACCGTTATGTTTACACCCCGACCTCCAGCGCAACAACAAAAAATCACGGGACATCTAACAACCGTTTGGTTGTTAGATGTCCCGTGATTTTTTGTTGTGATCAGATCTCTTGTGAGCCTTTCTCTCAGTCACAAATATCCGTGCAGTGACTTCGCGACTCCGTTGACAACATTAGGATTCTAGGTGCACTTTCCCAGTTTGCTGTGCATAACTTTCAAAAACTGACGGCATGACGTCTAGTATGCTTGCACTTGGGTACGGTGTTCGTGCCCTGTACGTTTGTAAAGTTAGAACACTAAGTTTGCTTTGCAGGGCATAAATATTTTTACGATGTAACGGTAGGATTATCACCTGCGCAATAAAACTATGATCGAATACGAACGTACATAATTCATAATTGCAATGTACATTGTTATGCACGAAGCAATTAAAGAATCATGCAAAAAAAATTACGTGGTTTCTGTGAAATGTCATGCACACTTGTGTTGCATTTACGAACATCCTAAATGACGCGCACTTAACAGTTAACACCATGTCTTTAGGAATGCAGATTTCGTTTTCTCTCCAAGTAAGATTACACTGTGTTTTCGACGGTTGAATTATCCAACAAGTAGAACGTTGACACAGCTTCATTCTTTATTTCAACATTCGCAGCGTCCTCGTCTCGAAGTGCGCGGGACGTGAAAGTGTTCAACGCATTGTATGCAAAATACCAGATCCACGAATACAATACAATGAATGGTGTTCACTTTGCATGTACACGAGTTAAACACAAAACAGCTGCTCGTACATTAATAGTACTAAATGAGAAGGAAAGTGAGCAAGCAACACTTACAGGAGAAAAGGGAAACGACTTCCGACCACAACAGGTGAATTCCACTGTCCAGAGTCCCTGTCGCGAATACTTCCACGATGGGGCAAAGGAACTTCCTCGTAGTTTGATCCAAGGACGCGCGGGAACTTGCGTAACTGACCTTCCAGTTTTTTCCTCGCTTCTGATTGGAATACGAAGGGCCGCACGGCGTCGTGCGTAAACTTCCCCGATTCAACAGGGGAAAGTGTTGCAGCAACATTGCAACTGCCACTGACCTCCGGGCATTGTTTCGCAGCGGAGGCTGGACGACATTGGGCAGCCGGGAACAAAGAGTCGGCAGTGAGCTGACGTAGCCGTCAGACATAGGTTCATTAGCAAACAGTCATATGGTTCGCTTAGACTAGATGAAAAAGAGAAAAATCACGTTTTGAAAACTTTACGTACTTTCTCCCTGATTTTTTACCCCTCTCATTACAGTTCACTCTCCATCTCGCGCCGTCACAGGGACACATGGACAGATGGTTCAGGGGTGTCGCCACATCTGTATGTGAAGTATAGTCTTACAAGTGTTTGGGTTCAGCTGCCTATGTCAGAACACAACCACGAACGTGGTAGGGAACCATATGTAGGCAACACATGTTTCGTCCAAACAACATACGAGTACGCTGTCCTGGAAACGATGGACGACGCATTTCACGCGGCGGCCACAGGGATGCCCTACAGGCGCTATTTTTGCAACTACCCTCAAGCGGTCACTTGTGGTAAAATCACCATCTTGTCCCGGTCACCTGTCATAGGTGACGTCATTTGAGGACACTTGACTTTGTTTATATTCCGGTTTGGCGCCAGCAGACATTTTCCCATCATCACGAAACCAAGAGATGAACGGATTTTACCAGTGCATATTATGCGGTGCTTTCTCAGGAGACGCCATAGCTTATTCCTAAGAAGCATGAGTGGCTGGTGATGAGAAGCTGAGCGGCAATGAACCGGCTGAGTGAGTCCTATTAGTGCCGGTGTCGTTATCACGTCTTCGGAAGTAGCCAATAGTAAGAGGCCTCATTTAGAAATCTATGTGTTTTGCAGCGAGGACATCCTACAAAAGTAATTACCGATGTCGAAAGAAGCTGCTAAACAAGGCACAGCAACAGACATCGCGTTGCTTACAAACGGTTTTGCCGCCGATCATGGGTGCGGCCACTTTCACGGTCACATGTATGATGACGTGTGCCCAGTACCCGTCAGAATGCATTGCGTTCGCTTGGCACGCTATCGTCTATAGAGCGATATCTGCATGGTACATGGAGGTATAAAAAATAAATGAAAAAACCTACGGCAGAAATGTGCAGATTGTCATTGAAATGCGATAGCATTTAAGAGCTCATCGCGGGCATACTCCGATCATGGACGGTAGAGGCCCGTGGAGACTGAAGTAGCTGACGTGCTTGGCCTCCACTAGCTTGTCTAAGCTCGTGACGAAGACACAATCTGGAACGCTTTCCGTACGGGTTGTGGTAATTTGATCGTCACTGGAAAGATGCAATTCGAAGCTTTCCTTCATAAAGTCCGCGAACCAATTGTTCTGGGGCTTCTTAATGTCCGTATTGAACTCTTCCATGACAATCATGGAGATGTTGTATTCCTTCAAGTTTTCTACGAAGGTGTTGCTTGCAGAGTAATTTAAGAGTTTGGCTAGAAGGAATCTCTTGATCTTGCCTTTAGAGGATCTCTGATTCTCGGTGTACACTTTAAGAAGAAAAAAAAAAGAGAGTAATTTTAGTCCTTTGGGGACTAAATGCATTGCCACAAAAATTAGTCCCTTTATGGAGTAAATGCATGGGACTAGATGAACGTCACAGAGTGAGGACGGCATTTCACGCTTTGTTGTAACCAGGGACTGAAACCGGAACGGAACCGAAAACCGCTTGGAACCCAAATTTTTTCAACAACCGTAACCCAAAACCGTAACCCGAACCGAAAAATGTGATTTCGGTTATCGGGTCATATGAATCGGTTCAAGCGTGAACGCGAATAACTTTGGATTCGATATTTGTATCGCTTTACAACTCTGATTAGTGGTGTAGTACGTGCTTCTGTTAACACACACACACACACATAAAGAGACGATGATGAGATGTGGCTGATGGGGCTTCTGTTAAAGTAGATCTCTTCGTCATGCGTTTTTCATTCAGAAGTGTGTAGACAACATACCATCTTATGCGCTTGGGCCCATAATCTGATGACATACACCACAGGGTTATACATAACATAACCACAGGGTTAGCAGCCCCCGCGACAAGGAAGAGTGGCTCTCTGGACCCAAGTCCACTGTGCAGGAGTCTTTCACTTAACAATGCGCGAAGCATCGGTCCAAGTCCAGTGAACTCAATATTTCTCCAGGAGGCACCTCGACATTGGAGTCACCGAATAGGATACCTTATTCAGTGGCTCTACTCGACATGAAGGCATTTGAAGGTTATTTAGGTCATTTCCCAGGTGTGCTTGGGGGGGGGGGGGATATGTTTATTACGAACAAGAAAAAAAGGCAAGCAGAAAGGAAAGGTCAGCCAGAGAGAAGTCGACTTGCTATTCCTTGTAGAAAAAAGAAAAAAAAAAGAGAAAGAAAAAGGAGACAAAAAAGAAACAGAAATGGAAAAGGACAAAGACGCAAGCTGCCCATGGGCAGCAGGGGGTCATGAGTGCAAGATCGCTCAGAGGCAGTCTAGGAGCCCAGAGTCACCCAGGAAGCATAACAGCGCTCTGGTAACAGCCCATTGCTTCTGCCCTACAGGGCCCAGTAGGGTGGCCAAAGAGAGGTCTCTGTGCCCCAGGGCAGATGGGCGGTGCGTGAATGCTGCCCGAGGAGCGGCATATCTTGGACAGGTCAAGAGTAAATGATGGGTCTCGGCGTCGGTGGAGCAGGAGGTGCATGCCGAAGAGGGACGCTGCTTGATCTTGAACAGGAACGATGGAGTACGGGCGACATTTAGGCGAAGACGATGGAGAGCTGACTCTTCCTTAGTAGACATCAATCTACTAGAGCTTTCGCTTTTCCATGAATCATGCTACGCCCTCCTTCTTAAAGTGGACAAGGGATCACAGACGACATACATATATTCTTCTTGAAAGGGCAGCTATAGTTGTTGCAACGCAGACCGTATGGTGGGACGCAAGCGAAAGCTGCCTCGTTACTCACACACACACACACACATAAAGAGACGATGATGAGATGGAGCTTGTTACAATGTCAAGGAATGTCCGCATTTCCAGATGTTCACGTCGCCAAGTGATCGTGGTACAGATGTCGTTGTCCGTATAAGTTCTACCGCGTAACAGTACTATGTTGTAAAAAGTAGACGACGAAAAACTCCGAATTCTCAGACCACAAGGAACTCCAAAACACACCCTGCGAATTTTTTTCATGTTACCGCCGCGAATCAACTGTGGCTATGAGCGCCGTGCAGACGTGGACAGGTAGAGAGAGGACAGCTGGAGGGAGTGGGATGACAGGGGGTTAGTGTGCGTCTTGGGCCGATTTCAGGGGAAACTGTGCCGACATTCGTCTGGAGAGTCTGCCGGACAACCCAGAGAAAACCTCAGACAGCACAGCCGGTGGTAGGATTTGAACCCACCACCTCCCCGTCTTCAGAACCACATTGGCTACCACCAACGAGCAGGAGCTTTTCCCCACTCGGCCATGCCGCTGGTTCCGAATTTCTCGAAAAAATAAATTCCGTATACCCGGAACCCCAGTTATAGATGTTTGTCAGACTCGGATGCAACACGTATCCCAGGACTCCAGAACGAAAGGTACTTTTCTTCTGACGCTCCTCATAAAGCTGATTATATCCAGAACTCCCATCAGACCATGAAGGAAGAAAGAAAAGAGCCATGACGACGAAACCTGAGGCACCATATGGGTTTTCGAGAGAACAGGTCGTATGAATAGTGCAGGATTACGTATAAAGTAACGTCCAGCTTGCTTGAAGCCCTGTAAGGATCACGTTGCCTGAGAAAGTCAATGAGTAGGCTCTCCGCACGTCACATTGGTGTCCACCTCGACATGCTCACACCTCTCCATGAATTTCGAAACTATGCAATACAGGCAACTATAAAACCGAAACCGGAAGACTAGCAGTAAGTTACACGGCTGCCCCCCCCCCCCCCAATTCCAGGAATTACACATCTTCAACATTGGATACGATAAAATGCAACGTTGGGGACGAAGCTATTCGGGAAACTAGAAGCCGCGCTTGTGGTACATCACTCGTTATTGAGGTTACTTCAGGCTAGGTTCGTGCAACTCGCTCGATCCAGTGTGATGACCGCTCCCGGTAAGAACGACAGCACACGAGATAGGGGTACCTTTGGGGTAGTTTGTGGAAGGAACGAGGCCAACACCAGTAAATAATGGGCACACAATTTAATCTAACACAAGAGATCTGTGCACAGGCTGCCGGCTCACCACAATTGGACGTTGTCCTTGGGGCACAATCTGTGACGGCACAGTGTTGATGGACGCTGTCGAGCTGCTTGTTGAGAGGATCCACAGTCTGAAGTTCGTTTCGGGCCTTGCGACACCAGTTGTTCCGGGTTCCCCGTCCGAGCGATGACTTCTTGCTGCCGGCGGTTCTGTGCCGAGTCTTGGTCGTCCGCCCTCACTTCTCCTCCTCTGGTTATGGAGCTGCTCCCCTTTTATGGACTCTCCGGTCACCGTTCCCACTCACATCCCTTGCTTAGGGAAAAGCCGGCCAAGTAATGAAACGGCTTCCTGGAATCGGCGGTTTCGTGTGAAGTCGTGATCGCCTACCCTCTTCCCATCTGTCGCCTCAGTTTACGTGCCCTGCTAGCCTCCGCAGGCCACGGCTATTCCCTGCTTTGGGAAGAGTCGGGAAAACAGGGAAATTGCTAAAAAGAGAGTTTTCTCCGCACTATATCTTCGTGCTAGACGTTGGTTCGTCAACAGTTGACTTGGCTCTGGGTGGGGGCGTTCAAACAATGTCGTGCTGTCCATTCTTTCAAACGGCCGCTGTCGGAGGGGTGCTCATACAACCACAAAAAAGATGCTCCTAGAAGTATACGACTGGCCTGCTCGATGGGCACATCTGGAGAGCCCATTTAGGTATTCTAGGAACCTCACTTCCTAGGAACATCACACCAGTACTGTCGTACGCACGAATTCTTCTTCTTTTTTTTTTTTTTTTGTCATAGCCTAGCTTCCAGTGGTTTATTTGACCGTGGCCAATGTTGAGTATGTGGTCCGCTCCAAATTCCAGCTTCGCTTTTCGGTGGAATAGGGCGCCTCCCCTAATTCTTCTTCTGAAATCCATCTCATCATTCTTTCACCGTTTGTTAGTTTATCCTTTATTTCCTAATTCTTTTCTTTTCTTTTTATTTTTTTATTTATTCTTTCATTTATTTTCTTTCTTTGCGGAATAGCAAGCCGACGTCCCATTTGGCTGACCTTTCCCCGTTTTTTTCCTTTCGTCTAATATATATATTCCCTCCCCCTCATTCTTTTCTCCATGTATATGAGACACCCGCTATGACGTTGCACAGATAGACAGAGCGCTGTAGACACAGTTACAGAACCACAGCAAGAACAAATACATGATGACACGGGGGATACAGGTGTAGTACATACTTTACCAGTCATACATACATAGTTTAGAAACTAAGCGCAGCCCAAGAATTTAGTAATGTCCCTGATGCGATGCAAGTGACATTATCTATTAGGGGGGGATATGTTTATTGAAAAAGAAAGGGAGGAAAGGGCTGTGTTGTCGAGTAACCACATTAGTTTGCACGGTACCATATTCCCCTGCGGTGGGGGGATGGGAGACGCGGAGTCCAGTCTTGGAGTAGCAGAATTCGTCGGGTGACGTGTTCAATTTCTCCCTTTTCGACAAATAAAGTTTCGACATTTCTACTATACTCTGAGACAACTCAAGAGCTGCAGTCACAGAGGTGTACCCCCGCCGGTGGAGGATGTAATTCGACCTTGGGAATGGGGCTGAGTTGACCTGTAGGATGAGTTGACCTGCGGGAGTTGAGCTGTTCCGACGTATAGTACGCATTCTTCGGCACTCGTTACAACACTAGAAAACTTAATGTCACGAGACTAGTGTAGCGTGTTTTAGTCCCTGCCGGCCTTGCAACAGCAACGTTTTTCTACGACATGCCCATGGCACAGAAGACAGACGCACCGCCATCTCAGTTGATAACCGTGTATTCCAGTGATGGCCACTAACTACTTCTACAGTAGTTTAACTATAACTACTAACTACTTTGTGATTGAGTAGTGTAACTAGTAGTTCAACTACTTTTCAGGGGAGTAGTTAAAACTACTTTAACTACTGCAATGTAGTTTAACTACATCTATAACTACCTAACGTTGTCCACCAACACCAATCCCTTGTAGTGTTCTTGGACACCTAAACATGAATCACAAGCAATACTAAACTTTGGCTCAAGCCATGGCTACGACCGTCAAATACAAAGCTTGCGGCGGGATTCTTTCTGTGCCTACGCGATAAACTAAGTTGCAGAATTATTTCACAGCAAATGACACACACACACACAAATAGAGATACGATGATGAGATGGGGCACAGCAAATGAGGCTTCACTAGACAAGCATTAAAAGTGAAGATTTAGTACACATGCACGACACAATTGCTCTGCACCTCCGTTCTCATCAAACAAGTAGCTCGAGGTAAACGTCCGAAGCACAATCGTGCCGTAAAGCTTGCGGCAAAATCAGAAGTAGTTAGCGCCTTCAGTAACCTAACTACTGTAGTTAACTACTTAAAATATTAGTTTAACTAGTAGTTGCCACTACATTTCTGCAAGTAGCGGATAACTACTTTTTAACTACAATCAGGTAGTTTAACTAGTAGTTTAACTACATGTAGCTAACTACTGGCCATCACTGGTGTATTCCACTGATCTCGATTGTAAAAGGCTGGATGGCGGATAGGGAGCGCGAGCGTGAAGAAACCGGCCGCCATCTTACTGTACCCACAACAGTCGCCGCAGCGATCATGGCAACTTCTTGCAATTACGGTCGTACCAACCGTACTGGCAAGGTTACAGGGCCTAAATTTATACAGGTGAGTCACTCTTTATCGAGGAATAAATAGGCGTCCATTCTGTATATTTAGTTGACCATTATGAAGTGTTTTTTTGCCCAAAACGAGCACTGGATGCAGGTTGCTTGATCGCTCTTCCGACGTTCAATCGAGCACACTTGCATTATACCCGGCGGCAAATACAGTTTGAGTGCATAATATGCTTGAAAGAACACGTTACACTACACAGGTAGTGTTGTCATCAATATATGTGCGAGCACTCGAGCGCTTTTTTGCATGCATTGCTAGCATGGTACACGGTGTTCTCTGCGGAAGCAAGTGCCACGTTCATTTCTTTGAATTACCTTCGCGCACAAGTTCGGTATTACGTCATAATGAGACCTCGATTGTCACCTTTTTTCATGTATTGGTATTGTTTTGTGCCTTGGTTTGATTTGTGACAAAGAATCCTACGTAACGGTGGTGTGGCGCGACTTGAATAACGCCTTTGTGTCTGAGCTGTATCGTCAGCTTGTTACGATAGTAATAATTTGTAGCGTGTCGTGCTATTTGTAGCAGTTTTTAAGGCAAAAGTGGTCTCTCAATACAGGTTTTGTCATGAGGGCTATCCAGTGAATTATCTGTGCAGTGTGATACGGCTGGGTGTACAGGTAAGTATCACGTTCCTCATCCACTGATTTCTACTTTACAGGAAGGAACAACCTCAGTGCACGCACTGTGGTTAGCCTCTCTCAGTTCTGCATATTTTCTTACATGTTCACATCAGAAACACACCTTAGACTTTAGGCTCCTTCACCCAGCAATAAAATAACTAGAGATTGTACTTCTTCTTAGAATAGTTTTTAATCTTTTTAATTTTTAGAAGATACAGGGATTGTAAACCATGTTTTAAACTGATGTTTTAACATTTGTCCAATGCATTTAACAACATATTCATTTTTAACTGGTTGCACCCAAACCAATGTTCTGATGTATTATTTCTTTTGTTGTCGATGCACCATAAAAATTGGAATAATCATCATCAATGCAGGTTACTTCACAGCTGCCTCAACATACTCAAGAAATGGATGCAGAACCTGCGTAATGCCCACAAACTTTGACTACCACAGCACCTCCAGAAAGTAAAGGCATATGTGTCACATGGGATTTTTAAAGGCATTCACAGTATATAATACCTTGTATGAACTGTTGTAGATCTAAGCAGCCTCTACAGTACACTCTCAGAAATTAAAACTTGTCAGGGAACTGTGATAATTGTTCCAGTTAATAGGCGTGCATATGTACGCTATAAGAAGAAAATTATTTATTGAGAATGCACTACTGTTGATCACACTCGTGCAGCTGTAGGTTTACCTTCGGCCTCTTGGAACTCTTTTTTTTAGTTGCCTTAGCTGCAGGAGGAGTGTCATCGAGCATGTCAACTACTTGCAGAAATATTGACGTATTTAAGATTATGACACAGTTTGAAGGGTTTCAATTCAGGAAATTTGCAGTGGCAGGGCCTGCCAGAGTGAAACCTACTGAATATTTTATGGTGTCGAAGTGGCAGTTCCTCCAGGATAGGAATATCTTAGATGGGAGCAAAAAGCTTGAAATTAACAAAGTGTTGTTTGCATTAAGCAATTTGTAATACACTGAACACATAGGCAGCAAAACAAAAATTTAAAATTCAGCATGTATGAAAATTGGGTGCAACAAATTTGCATAGTGTACGTGTACATTGTCATTCCTGAGATATATATTGTCATTGCAGGGAGGTCACAAAAGAATAAATGTATTGTTTTGTCACTTCCCTGCACATTCATTGTATCTTGAAATGCGTATATGCCAGAATAAATGTTGAACTTGAAAAATGTATATTCTCTTCATTCATAGAGCATAACATCACTTATCTTCTTTACAAAAGCATATCGTGTTACATCTTTGTCACGCAGAACGCACAACCAAGAAAGCCATCTTCCATTAAATATCACGTTTCAGACATGATTCAGTTGGTATCATTTCATAGACAGGGTACACCAGGGCTCGAGTTTCAAGCTCCAAATCGTCATGTTGCAGTTTGGAAACCGTACATGTGTAGTGCAAGAGAGCCCTCGCACATTAAAATGTAAGATGGGAGTCACCGTTACTGAAAAGTAACTCCTATGAGAGAGTCTGACGCTGCAGAAAAGTGTGCAAACTGCGGAAAGTGTCATAGAAGATCTTCAGAAATCGTGCCTGGTTTCACGGCAGTGCTACCACACTCCCTTTTAGATGACGATGATAATGATTGGAGTTTCAGATGTGCAGCTGCATTTTTTGCAACGTGCTCCTCCTGCTTCTCTGGCTACTCATGTTGTTTACATCTACTGTTGATCACATTCATTTATCACATATTATATTCTTATATATTATTGTTATATTATCACATATTCGATCACATTAAATTTAAAATTTAGCATATATGAGAAAATATCAGGATGGAAGTTGCTATTCATTGCTCATTCCAACCTAAAATTGAGTGCTACAAATTTAGAGAGCGTACCTGATCATTGTCATTCCTAAAATATATATTGCCATTGTAGCAAGGTCACAAAACAATAAATGTAGCCTTTTGCGACCTCCCTGCACGTTCATTGTATCCTGAAACGCATAAGTGCAAGAAATAAATCTTGAACTTGAATAAACTTGATGTTGTATAAACTTGACATAAGACGTTGAATAATATAATGAATGATATAAAATATTGAATAAACTTGAACTCGTATATTCTCTTTACTCATCATCAGTGATCTTCATTACAAAAGCATATCGTGTTAGACTTTTTTGTTTGCGTTTCACAGACTGGGTACACGAGGGCCAAAATGACAAAATCACAACTGTTTCAAGCTCCAAATAGTCCTGTTGCAATTTGAAGACCATATGTGGAGCTGCATTTTTTCGAACATGCTCCACATAACAAGCATGACAAACTTTTCTCACGCTGCAGTTGTATCCAACAAAAGCATATGAGCGCTGGAGAAGGACATTCAGTTTGGCACAACCGCGCCTGCAAGTATTCAGAACAAATAAAGGAAGAAGCAAACAAACATAGAAGGGCTGTACTTCAAAAAGAGATAAGTCCTGTGTCTCAAGGAGGTGTTACCACTTTCTAAGTAACTTGTATTACTACTAAGTAACTAATTAACTAACTACTTAACTAACTAAGTAACTAATTGATTAAGCTTACATCACTATACCTGATTAACTGTCCTGAAGAGTGTGATCTAATTGCGTGAAGTAATTATTTGGGCTGCTTCGGTGTGTCCATATTTGCGAGGCAAAGCACCGCTGTCGTTTACTAAGAGACTCGTGCTAAGGCGATGCTTGATATAAATCATACTAAACGCATACACGGCTAAAACAACGGCTGTGATTCTACAGAACGATCTCTTTCTGCCATGCGAGTATATCTCTTCCCGGACCGTTCTTTATGGAACGATTTTTGTCCAGAACGCAGTACGGGATATTATATACATGGTTGTTGTTAACCTCAAGTCGTTTCTTATTGAAATATTGGCTGGGAAACGTGCTGTAGTACAATCCCCAGCGCTGCACTGCAATGACGGTCTAGTTTCGGAATGCAAAACATAACGTAATTAATAATCGAACGGCAGGACACCTGTGAAACACTGTTAGGATACATCAGTATACTGGCACCTTACAAAATTGTGTGATGACAAACAATGACAAATGCTTGCAGCGCAATAAATACTCACAATCTCTGTTGCCTCCCATTGTTTTCTATGGGCGCACACAGCACTTTAGGGCCCACCAACATGGCGGCCCGAAGGCACGCCTCTCCCCCACGAGCCCCTCTCCCATGCGCGATCCAGCCTTTATACATAGAGATCAGTGGTGTATTCACACGAGCGCCTTTTCTGACTGCGCAGCGACTGAAGGAGGAGAAGGAGGTATAAGCATAATCACGCAATCATCCAACCATTCGGTCGCGGGCGGAGCTTATCGCGCAGCAGAATCTATGAAGCGCGCACGTTTTTGTTGTATTTTTGGCGAGATATCAAAGGGCCTTGTGCAACATCACTGCGCTCAGCAGCTCCGTCCGTCAAAAAGAACCACACGGATAGTTTGTTCGCGCGGCACAGAATCTGACGACTGACGCGCAGAAGGAGGACGGAGCGAAAAAGAAAAGCCACCCTCTGTTGCCAATGTTCCAAGCTCTATTATTTTTGATCTAATACACCAGGTAGAGCAACACCCGATCTTGTGGAAGCTTGCCAATGAGCAAAACCGAAATGTACCGAGGAAACATGCCATGTGGGAAAAGATCGCTCTTGAAATGGAAAAGAGACACCCGGATGTCGAAGCAACGGTAGATGTGTACATCAAAACACTTTTTGGGTCCCCATATTCACGGGGCAGTCGTTGTATCAGTTGCTGCTAATTAATAATAACGAATTGGCAGCATTCACGTTCCAAACCAAAAGGTATCGGCTCAGGACGCTAGCAGTTTCGTTTAAAAACGAGAAATGTGTGAGCAGTATGCCGCACGCCGGGTAAGACAAAGGGGGGCAAAATTTAATCCCCAAGCCGGCCACTCTGGGGTCACGCATATTCATAGTTGTCTGGCATCATAAATTAACCATGTAATTGTATAATATTTTAGGGCTGTCATTACACAAGCCTACATGGTAGCACCCCGGAGTCATCATCACGTCATGCAGTGCATTCGCCGGGGCTACTGTGTACATACATTGTGTTCTGACAAGCATCAATGAGAACGATCAGTTGTAATAAAGGGAGCCAGTTTTCCGCGGTTTCACTATTCTTACGTGTTTCCCATTCATCGCGGCCACACAGTTTGGGAACTGCCACAGCGCTTTAGAGTAACGTGCTTTGCCCCTGGATAAAGCTATAGTGCTGAAAATGCAACACTTACGTGATAGCGTCTCGCTTTGTCAACGATGCCGTCTGCACATTGGGGACAGGCCACTTATAAATGTCCAGCACCACAAATTCTTCGGCGTAACTCTAACCACTAGCCTCTCTTGGAAACGTCACATCGATGGCATGGAGAAGAAAGTTCAGCGCTGGACCGCTGTCATCCGTCACTTCGCTAGAATGAGGTGGGGACGCGATGAGAAGGACCTCCTGATGCTGCATAACGCCTTGATTCGTGCCACAGTCGCCTACAGTCTGCCTGTGCTTCACGATCTCCCCAGTACCTTAGCACAGAGGATCCGCGCTATGCTGGCACGGAGCCTACGTGTGTGCCTCGGTGTCCCCCGCGGGGCCGAGACAAGGCTAGTGGTTGCGGAAGCCCGCGACATCCCTTTTGAAGTTCTCCGAAACACAGAAACTGTGCGCCAGTATCTCCGCCTGTTTGCACACCATCGCCACCACCCGCTCATCCGGAAACTTCGGGCAAGGCGCAGCACGCCGATCCACGGATGTATAATGTCATTCAAATCCCGCGTTCCGAAATTCGTGATCAGCCCCGCCGCTGAAAGCACGGCCCCGTGGACACTTCCGTCGCCAAGCGTCACCGCCTCTGTCCCAGGGATCACGGACAACAAAAGGAACTACCCCGACCTCGTACTACAGCAACTGACTATGGATTTCATCGGCACCGCATATGATGGGTTCTGCACGGTCTTAACGGATGGCTCACGTGGTATGCGTTTCCGTTTCCGTTACCATCACCAATTTCGGTAATATACCGTTTCTGTTTCCGTTACCACTACCGTTACCCTTCCCTGCAAGGCTTCTTGCTTTAGCGGAACGTGTGGCAGAAGAACCACCACACACACACACACACAATTGACACAAAAAGCTGTACGCCCCACTCTGTCCTCCAATCAGAAGTGAGAGCTCTATCATTCACGGCAATGATTGGCGCAGAACCTGCTATGCGGTGAAGCTGTTTCTACTGTGTTCGAAAGGTGCGACCTTTACGCCACAGCCGTCTCTGCTTTACACCATACTCAACACCGTCAGACTTCCGTGGAGTCACGGTAAAAAACGACGACGCACAGCTTTCACAGTACTCTCTCCTACACTCTTTCCCGCTCACCCTTATTTACGAACGTTTTATGCATTTAGAGGCATGTTTAAGCGCACATAATTCGAATGAACCTGTTGCAGACAGGTTACGGAAAGACGATCACTGGCTAGTATACTGTCCCGCATATTGGCCTCTATACTCTCATTCAGCGCTTTGCTATGCGGAGCAGAGCGTATTTAAAAGTGGCCGCATCGATTCTCAAAACCTTGCGGTAGACAAATGGGTTCTCGTGTCGTAGCTCCCGTAGAAGGCTATTTTGCAGACCGTACTCTTTCCTCAGCACCCATTCGTTTATCCATAGCTTCTTTAAAGGGGCAATAAACAGGTATGCAAGGTGCACTTTTTTGCAGTGCAGTGTGATTCGTTTCCTACAGTGACGTTTAGCAAAAATTTTTGTCACAAAAAAGTAAACAATGGCTCCAAACCAACTGAATATTCACTGCACTCTTTCACGCTCATGCCCCGCCCTGCGATACCTAGGCGACAATAGCCACACGTCATTTTGACGTCGCGCACCATCAACCATTCAAAATGCGGGGCGCCTATACAGTGATTTTGTTTTAATATCGGGTAGTGAGGTCAATTCTAAACATATTTACACTTGTCAAACCCAAGGCAGCCAGATCAAAAGGTACCAAAAGCCCACAATATTCCATTTCATGTGCGCACTATGTTTTCAGCGCTGTATTGCTCCGCGAGGTCACAGCGGTGTTCTCACAACCGTAATGGCAAAAGGGCAAGGGTACAGGCCAGCTGGTACATGGTGAAAACATTTGGAACCCGAGAAAGGGACAGAGGAGGGACGACACGACACGTTCTCGACGAGAACGTGTCGTGTCGTCCCTCCTCTGTCCCTTTCTCGGGTTCCAAATTTTTTCTCACAACCGGTTCTCCCCGCACGCTGCTGTTTGTGTCAACGAGGCCCGTCATTGGCTAGCAGTCCGAAATCTCCCCCACCTCCAGTGACTGGAATGCAGCTTTGCTACACGTGTGAGACGTGTGACGTAGGTGCTCTCGGAGTAGGAAGGAGAGACTCACGCGGATTATGCTCTTTGAATGGCATTGTTTGGCGCTCGCTAGAAGTAAATGAATTTCATAATTGGATATCGTGAGCCACGTTCTTTCATAGAGCATAATAACTGGAGAATATTCCTGGAGCTGTTTAGTGCCCCTTTAACCGCTTCTTTTCGTGGCAGCATTCAGTATCGTCAATGAGAAAAGCAAGAGCTACCAATTTTCGCTTTCTTTCGTCCATTGTGTACCAAGCGCCGTGCACATAAAATTAATGATGCAACGTTCAAACGCAGCGCGAACGTTATCCCCGGCTTCCCCAACATCTGAGCTGACAACACATTGGAACACTATCTGTGTAGGCATTCCAAAAGGGCGTAGCCTCAGCGCCTTATCATTTACCCCTCCTTCAATCGCTGCGCCGTCAGAAAACACGCTCGTGTGAATACACGGTAAGAGGATATATCTCTTATCAGCCGAAAGCGCGAGGCGATCGCTTTTTATGACGCTGCGTCATGTAGAAATGCGTTCGTCCCGCAGTTGCTGCTAGGCCGGCATTGAATCATTTAATACACCAATGTAACCGAAGCGTGTCGTGTGGTGGAGTTTGTGTTTGCGAGCGTGCAGTTCGGACCACACGTCCTATCCGTGGGACTCTTCGTGGTTGTGTTGGGTCGCCCTGTGCCTTATGCCTGCTCTTTGTAATCTGTCCTCTTAGGAATCGTGAACCTCCACACTGCGTGCATCAAGAGGACGGCTCGTCCCACCGGTTGACAGCCTTTGTGAACATTTTGGCGAACGCTTCTTGCATGCTACAAAGACGTACATCAATTGTGTTCCAGTGTCATTAGCAAAGTACTGCTGTGTTTTGGGTCTCGCCCTCTCGTTGTGGGACTCTACCGCAGTAAAAGCAGGTAAGATGTGCACAAAACTCGTATCATTGAGAGCTGCGCGGCAGCTATCGTCAAATGCATTTAGCTTAGGTGATCGTGAAGCGGATGATAGTTACGTGTGTAGTATATATATAACTCGGAAGTATCATTCATTATCATTAACTTATTTGTTGTTGTTGTTGTTGTTTAATACTCGTTCGCCTTCAACGCATCGAGAATCAACATTGCAGTTCAGAAATCTCAAAATCGAAACTAAGTGACAACCTGGATACGTCCGCCATGTTGGAGTTAAGATGCGCTACCTACAGGTCGTACAAAACGCGAATACGAAGACACCCATCTCTGTTCAGGCGATGAGATGCCGTCAAGGCTGAGAATGAACGCCATGTAAGACCGCACTGCCAGGGGACATTCGAATTATCATTTGTTCATCTCAACAGAGCTAGTAGTTTGTACGGTCTTCTAAAGATAACGAAAGTGATTCCAGCATTGGCAATGTTGAGTGATAGCGAATATCTTGACGTGTCCATCGGCAGTTAATTTTTTAAATGTTGGCAACAAGCCATTGTAAATTATCGATCAAAATATCCGTAGCATCAAGAACAGACATGCACGAGCGCCGAAATCCCTTTAAGTTGCTGGTTTTCAGGGGACGAGTGGGACCGCAGGCTTTACGCTGTAGCTTTTACAGGAATAGGGTTGTACGATAATGGCCTACAAGAAATGTATACAATATTTTATCTATTTATTTATGCAAATATACAGCGCGTCCGACTTGCAACAGGATGTCCCTGTCAGACTTTCACGAAAAAATAGCGTACCTCCTCGATCCCTTGCCCTTAAATGGAAGGAAGAACAAAAGTTGTTGGTTTTTCTGACTCACATTTAAGGGCAAGGGAGAAAGTGCGTTTGTGGCGGAGCGACGAAAACGATCTCCATATCCCCCATGTTTTCGTACACCATCACCGAAAGGAACAGATGTTGTCATTGCGCATAACTTTACGCCCCACGATGTTGCTAAGTGCGGCCATAGGTAGCGCGCTTGACCTACAATATATCTCCATTTATTGTGGTTGAAAAAATCATTTCCGTGTGTTATAAAACGTTGTTCACAGTTAGCGCGAACACCGCTGTGTGTACTTAAAGAACTTACACTGCGGCATATTTGTCTCAACGAGTACGACGTGGTGGAAAAATCTTCGATTAAAGTCAATCCAGGGCTGCAGTGTCAGAGGAGATAGAACCTTTTACAGAGACGCTTGAACGATGGAGGGAAAATATATACAGGATGTTTTTTTTTTTTAAATTCGTTGCAGAATTTTTATGAAAACACCAGCAGAACAAAATAGATGCCGTTTTAGCAGGTGGGTTATACGGCCAGGTGAACATCCTGTAGGACAGCGTATGCAACTACTGGACGACTAATTAATTAATTAATTAATTAGATGTTTTCTGGGAAATGTTGGAGAAGCAGAATTGGAGCCAGTCATTATTCAAATCCCCAGTTCCTATTAGACGCCCTGTGAAGCGAACGTACTTTTGGATATAAACTGTCAAATTTCGCTATGCAAATGGGCTGAAACCAGAACTACACGCGTTCCAAGCGCAGAAACGACGCGACCTTCGCCTTATTTGAGTCGGATATCGGTCTATCTGGCCAACAGGTTAGTACCTACTCCAATCAGCTCCATCGCTCCAAAGCACGTGGCCGTCGGACATGGATTGCCTGTCGCTCTTTCTGCGCTCGAGTGGTGCGTAGTTCTGGTTTTTGCTCATTTGCATAGCGAAATTTGGTAATTTATATCTCGAAGTGCGTTCGCTTCTCGGAGTGTTTAATAAGGTCGATGGATTTGAATAATGACTGGCTCCAATTCTGCTATCTCGCATTTCCCAGAAAACATCTAATTAATGCGTATAAGTTAACTACATCCGATGAAATATGACTGACCGATGAAATGCAGGCTCCGCACGCGTGCATGTGTCTGTTCCCACTTCCTACCCACGCGGATATCCAACCCACGCGGGACCGCCTACTGACGTGGAACATCACATCGGCGGACAGATGCCTGTGCTGTGATTACGTAGAGAGTAGATACCAACAGCTACGTGCTTTTTGAATGTCGTATTTCAGGAACTTTTTGGCAATAGACCACACGCCGCGGCACGTCACATCAAGATATCATGTGATTGAGAAAGAGTGGAGCGTTGGCAAAACAAGCGCACGTTGGTGTTGCCGCCGTGTAACTTGTTGAGCAGATGTTGCTCCCCTACATGAGTCCTGAGCTCCTGACCGGCGATGATGGAATGTCCCAGCAGGCACATGTTCGTGGCTTCACGCTAGGACGGTGCCGGTAGAACTGGCCGGCAGGCGCAGTGGCGCGCGGCAGCAGAGGCGCGTCGCCGTCGTCGTCCACGGGCGGCCACAAACTTCGTGGTTTTCGTGTTTCGTGAGGTGAGGTGAGGTCAGGGTAGTATCTGCCTCGCACATGAAGTTTTCCTTCGTATCTGCTTTGCGCAATGGCATCCATCATCAGAAACAACCATCAAAAGAACGCATGTGATCGGCGGCTGCCAACGCATGTGTCTGTCTTTTGCCAACGACGGGTAGCGACATCAGGTGTTGTGACGTAGATTGTTTGCAAACAGCAAGTCATGAATTAGTTCGGCAGCATACGAACATCATCTGCCCAGTGCCCTTCCATCGTCGACAGTCGTGCCGCCGCAATAGTGCACTTGTAACTGCGTGTGGGGCATTGGTTCCCACTGATACGGAGATTGTGAGTGAGCGTCACAAACATTTTGCAGCAAGACCTTGTATCGCCAACTGTAGGATGGGACAAGCGTTAGCAAGACCTTGCACTATTTGCACTAGGAGGAGATTGTTTACGGCGTCGGTGGCGCGACCACCCTTCCATTAGCATTCAAGGTGTGCACGTTAGTATCACTGGTGTGCTTCCATAAATGTATATAGAACCCCCATCATATGTACACAGCCACAGTCATGCAGTAATATATACATCGCATCTTGTGCATTTCTCGTCGCAATCAATTGTAAATAGCGTAATAGCGTACTAGTGTTGACAGACGTTTAATAAATTTCCTCAAACAACTTCTCCGGGGTGCTTCATTCCTTATTTCATTGTGGTTTTACAGGAAAGTAAGTCGGGATTAGACGTGGCGCATAACGAGGAAAAAATAGCCGCATCGCGCTTCGGTTTATGCAAGCAAAGCTGATCCTACAAGGAAAGACGTTCCTGCTATACTTCCAGCTACCTCACGCGATAAATCTTTGAAGGCACGCACCTTCATCATGAATCACTCTTTATCTGGGTTCTTTGGTGTGTAGTGTGACAGCTGTGCTGAGCACCATCGTAAGCTGAAAGAACAGACAAGGACAACGAAGAGTTTCCAACTATTTTATTGCAACAACGCGCACAACAAAAACCAGTGTATAATCATTTATCGCGTTACACGGAGATTGCAGGAGGGGACATAGCCTCAACATTACGTATTGATCTTTGCTGCTCTTGCGCTATAGCTGAAGGGTAACAGCTCTCTTCAAAATATGTACCAGCCTGCCTAAGTAACAGCTCATTTGACGAAAGTTCTAAACTTGAAGGCACAGAACAAGAGGAATTACAATGACGAATGATTAAGTCATGGGGCGTTTGCCCGCTTCGGCTAAAGACGAGGCGAATATCGCATAATACTGTATTTGCCATCATTCCACTCCCTCCCCTGTTAAAAAAAAACAAGACAAAAACAAAACAAAAATAAATGTATACGTGCTTCTTGCTGAACTTTAAAGCGACGGTGGCCTTCATACGTACCCATCGATTCCGAAACTATGGCGCCATTTTATTCCTCGGTGATCGATTATAAGGAATACCCCAGCCTAATTCCTGGCGTACTTTTTGTGTAATCTGACGCCGAATGTTGAGAATATGGCGGAACTTCCTCTCTGGTAATATGGGACAACATCAGAATGAAACCGATCAATAAGGAAACGTCCTTGATGACCCTGAGCTGTTTGAGTGGTGAGCGTCTGCAAGGCTCATAGTGAGCGAAGCAGACCGACTTGGAAACAATGCCAATCGTCTGCGCGTCATGCGTCTGAGAGGAGAGGACATGGCAGCTGAAACCTGAAGCCAGTTTTCTCACACCGTCGGTCATGTTGTCAGGACAATCCGAAGGTTTCGGTTTCCTTATATCACTGCCCGGGGGGGGGGGGGGGATATGTTTATTAAGAAAAAAAAACGAAAAGGAAAGGTTCTACGCATGTCATGCGTGATAGGGACAGAGGTGAACTTCGTGCTTGCTCTCTTGTTATTTCACGGGGCGGAAGCATCGAAGGAAGCTCAACCGTGAACATTATTACTGTTTAAGTGAATAATCTGCAGCTGGAGCTTCGTCATACAGCTGCAAAGGCCATGCTAATTTATAAAACTTGTTTATTTAATTTGTAAGCACTTTTCCGGAGAGAAAATTTGGCAAATTATGACAAACATTGTGGTATGTTTCATACACATTTCTGGACGTGGCTGTCCCTTTAACGTGACATGCCATATAACGTGCATGATATACAGGGCGTTGCACAAGAGAGTGACCCATAATTATTTTTTTTAAATCTACGTGAGATACACATGGGAATTCTAAGAGAGGAATAGGAGTGAATGATCCCAGACGAATCCAGGATGAAGACTGAATGACGATAGACTATCAACCACTGCTTTTTCAACAAAGCTTCATCTTCAACAAATCGTCATCCTGGATTCGTCTGGAATCCCTCACTGCTATTCCTCTCTTAGAATGTCCTACCAACAAGCCCAAGTCCTTACTCTCTTCATAAATGAGAAACCTCTGCATGACACTTGTGAAGGTTTTTGCCACCCAAACAGGCGATTTGCATGAGTTGTAGGGGATTCCTGTTTATCTTTTGTTTTGCCACCAAGAGATGGCGGATTACGCATTATCTTCATGTGATCACTGTAAGGGGGCGGTTTCGGTAAGGTTCAAAAGGGAACCCGCTCGTAAAAAGCGGTCGGTCTGGTTCGGGGTGCTTACCCGGTTGGAAGGGCTGCTTACCTGACGTGAAGCCGAAGGCCACGTTTGTTGAACAAATCAGGAGGGTGCAAGTGAGTTGGTGGAACGGTGAGAGCGGCAACATTTCCTTGAGTCCGAGGAAGGACAAAACACAGAAGTAACACGGAACGGAGTGGACGACACGGGACTCAAGTCCCGTCTTGAGTACCGTGTCGTCCACTCCGTTCCGTGTTACTTCTGTGTTTTGTCCTTCCTCAGACTCAAGGAAATGTTGCCGCTCTCGCTACGTTTGTGTAAGTTATGGAATAAACCTTTGTTGTAGTTGTTTGCATTTTCGCTTGCTCTGTCTTCCTTGGCCACGGAACGGTCGGGCTGATGCCTCGAGGTTGTGGGAACACAGGTTTCCACATAGTGTACCTCATTAGTTAGGCTAATTATCTTAACTGAACTCAAAATTTTGCCAAGGAAAGGTAACTTTTTTTTTGCCTTAAATAGTAAGTCCGTGGCCACCACATGCTATTCCAATCGTAATTTAAAGTTTCTTCAACTATCCCCCAACTATTTGACACCCGAAAACTTGCCATATCTGCAAGCGCGCTTTCGGATTTCGCAGTGCCGGGACAATCAGCACGGCCCGAAGACACTCCCACTGCGCATGAAAACAGCATGAGAAAAACAGAAAAAGGAGGGCGGCGACCGGGCGCAATCACGCATTTTGCCTTCGTAAGCTTATCTGTTCGCAGCCTTCAGTTACTGTTAATCACCTACATCAGATGTTCTGTGATGTTTTCTGTGTTTCCTTTCCTTTTCCCCATACTTTAGGCGGGACAACTTGGCCAACGCGCCTTGACGAGCGACGGTTTTTCTGGCGGTTGTTACGTGTTTTCGGGTGTCAAATTTTTGTGGAAACATTGTGAAAGATCCTGTATTTATGACTGAAATGGTGTGTTGTGGCCATGGGCTTTCTAATTAACGGGGAAAAAACACGTTAACTTTTCTTGGCAAATTTTTTACTTCAATCAAGCTAATTAGACTAATTAATGAGGCACACTCATATAGAAAACACCTGTTTTGGTAGCAAAAATCTTCACAAGTGTCGTGCAGAAGGTTTCGGTGGTGATGGTGAAAGGGCTTGCCGCAGAAGGTTTCCAATTTTTATCTCTCATAGATTTTCTTTAATAATTAGTGGTTACTCTCTCGTGCAACACCCTGTATAACGGCGTGTCTGCATGTGCGCTAATTCCTGGGTTCGCCTCTCTGAAAAAGAAATGTGGTAACTATAGCCTGATTCAGAGGACAAGTGCATGGAGGCCATTTAAAACGCATCATCAGCTTAAGTACTTGGAAGTACTGGAACGCGAACGTAAAAGAGATTCACTATCACTTAAAATTATCAACAATCAGTGGCAGTGGTAAGCGGCAAGCAGCAGGAAATTCGCCGCAGAAAAATATTAAATTAGGAAAAACTTCAGAATCCTGCATAAATCCACGAGAAAAACCAATTCTTTGAGGGTGTACTTTCACTTAATCATACGCATTTTCGTAGTAGCACGAATGTTACAAAGAACAACTACGAACTGATTTCGACATGGCCAAACTAAAGAACAGCTGATTCCATTTCACAATACGCCATTTTCTCATAGGAATACCGGATCCATTCCACAACATGCTATTTCTTCACGTAACAACAAGCGAACTTCGCCCGAAACAACGATAGCATGTGAATATAGTCAGCAAGAACTGAAACCTGAGTGAATTGGTGAGGCACAATTCAACATCAAAGGGAGAGGAGTCGCGTCTGTCGTGTGTTCTGCGTGCACTCTCATTGATGTTTAATTATGCATATGAATATGTTTGGTCCTTTAAAGGCCTATAAAGTCCATAAAACCAAGAGGAACAGTACAGTACATTTTTTTTTACAAAGGGCTGTGCTTTTTATCGCTTTTAAAGTAATTTTGTAAGCGAACATATCTCTATTCGTTCATGTAGCCAGATACCCTAACCCTGCTGTGGCCCCTGTGACTGCAGGCTTCGTAGCGTGCGTGAGACCAAATAAATGACTGTAAAGTATATGGATATAAAGTAGTGTTTTGTTTGGTCTAACTCCTGCTACGAGGCGTCAAGTATCCTTTTTGTGCGTGGAGAGTTCGATCCTAAATTTGAATGTCGCTTTTCGAAAATCCGACAAGTACGTGAGCACGTAGACTTGAAATACGACCACGATCACCCATTCGCCAATGATGGACTTCAGCATTCCGCTCGGATACTGAAAATAAACGAAATGTGTGTGTCAACGTCGTGCAATAAATTAAGCTGCGAGCTATTATTCAGTATTACGGAACCAGAAACGTTTTTCTTTATCAGTGTTTTTGCGGTACAAAAATTAATTTAAGTGCAATCTACGAGTGAAGCTGGCATCAAAACGTTTTTAGGATTTATCGCAACAAAGCATAGCGCGAAGTAGTATTTTCACGTTGTGTTTCGATATGAAAATATTTTTTTCGCTAATCTCACATATCCAGCCGTCGTCAGACGGAATCGGAATGTGCGAGCGCGTGGCATGCGCGTGAGCCCCCAGACGCCTCTGCCTTAAAGTAGCACAGAAGTCCTTTTTAACACCCTGTTTTCTTTGTATAAAACTGCTAAGCAGGCCAGTAAGATGCACCATAGGAATTAATTCACCACATAGAGTCATAATTATCGCAGAAATTGAATTTAAAGTACGCCGCAAAAAGCGACCGTGCGCAACGGCGGTGGAGAGCAGTACCAGCCTGTGATCTGCCTGGGTCCTCGCGCTGACGCTACAGGGGCCACGCTCGCATTGGTCTAGAGAAATGTTGTCTGCTACTCAGCTGTCGTCTGCTACTCGGCTGTTCGGGGTTCTGAACAGCTGAAAGGTTCTGAAAAGCTCGGTCATGATTCGGCCTTTCCTTCTATCCCCAATTCTCCGGGGGAACTGGCAAAACTGGTTTACGGCGGCAAAGGGACAGGGCGCTGACCCCCACTGACCAGCGAACCAGAAGGAGTTGCCCCGGTAACCTCATCGGTGACGTGCCATCGTACTTCTCCTCGTTATTCCAGGAGTGGCGAGTTAAGGGTGAACGCGCGGAGCCATGTTTGTGTGAGTTTTTTTTTCTGGGAAACAGATTGCATACATCAAAACCTTTCGCGCTGTTCGGTAAAATGACACACAAACTTTCATCGGACGTCTTAATCTTAAAAAGTTTTGGATGGCCTTTTGTACTCCTTTAAACCGCCTTGTTATCGAACAGTTCTCGGAATAAGTGTCCTCCTTTCTCGATCTTACGTAAAGAAAATCCGCAGACATAACGAGCAAGAAGCACTGCTGGGCGGAAGCACTGCTGGGCTGTTAAGGGCGGATCCCATAACACGCGACAAGCGACACGCTACACATTCTGTCGCTGTCGCCGCTGTCGCGGCTTCCTGATCCATTTGTGAGGCGACAGCAGCTGGCGACAAAACTACGTTTGCGAGAGAAGAATTCGTATTTTTCAATTGATTATGCGGCATATCTGTCAAAAACAAAATAAAATTTCGATTGAAATGCCGCAGGAAGATAAACACCGAAAGAAATTTACACTACCGTAAGTTTGTTAATATGTGTGTCTGTGGTGGCGCTGCAGTTCTACCCGTTTCCACACAATGTGCAATAGATTTTGGTCATACGCCATAACCATCGATTCAAACGGCTACTTTTCCCCTACAATCTCGAAATTTCATTATAACAAAGTTGACTTGCCACCCACGCTACGCTGTTTTCCCCACATCTCTATGCTTTGTCGTTCGCTCCAGCTACATACCGCCAAATCTAACGAGTTTTGGGCACGCGCCGGGCAACGGTGACTGGCGACAAGCGACAAATATCTACGGGGAGGAGATCCAAGATTTTGTAGCCGCGACACAGCTTTTTTTGTCGCGAGAGCCCGGGTGCCGCCGCCGAATTTGTCGATTGTCGCGTGTTATGGGATCCACCCTTTACCCAACTGCTAAATAACTACTAACTGCTGGTTACTTGTTAACGCTACTTAGCTTATTAACGCTAAGGGAAGGACCTCAGGACGACGCCTTGTAAGTGCAGGGTGGGCGCAGATAAAGTAGCCCCACATTTATGCACGTGTGGCGTTCCCTGCTTACGGTATGAACCTACGGTGGCGCACGACGACGCATTTATGTGATGAAAAAAAAAATCGTAGTAACCAAACTTCACGAAACAAAAAAGTTATCCATGGAAACGTTGTTCTCTGTGCATACCAAATTTCCTATGCAGAAATCAATATGGCGGTCACGGCACAGTTGCGTCTAGCTACCACTAGGCGTGTCAGATTTCGTTTCGTTTCTGCATAGGTGGCACTCCCAGCGGTAGGGCGACGCAACTGTGCTACACTGCAATGTCTCATTGGAAATACACGGAGCAAAGTTCGCGTGGCTAACGATTTTGTTACGCACAGTTTGGTTACCACGATTTCTTTATTGGTTTTCATCGCATAAATGAGTCGTCGTGCGCCACCGGAAGTTCGTACGGTATGCAGGGAACGCGCTATGTGCGAAAATGTGGGCTGGGCTACTTTATCTGCACCCACCCCACCACCATCACCACCTTTTCCCCCATTCATCATCATTAAGTTATCTGTTGTTGTTGCACCCACCCTGTACAAATCGATGTATCGAAGGTACACAGTGGGTTTTAATACGAGGGTGCTAATGACGCTGTTTTCATGGGACCTCATGAAGATATTTGCGCCTTGGTGTGCCCATACTTGTATTTGTACAGCTAGAAGCAGAGTTAACTGAACGCGCCTTCGACCTGAGGAGCAGGAAGAGAGCCACCCTAACGGCGCTTGGGAGAAATAAGGGGAAAGAGTATTTCGAATGTCGCACTTGTGCTGCGGGGGAGTCCGCCTTGCCACGAGCTGTTGACTCGGCATTACCCTCAGCTGTGGTTATCATCGCGACGCTTGTTTGGGTTCATGGCGATTATGTAAAGGTGCGTACTGGCGGATATCGCACGGATGCGATGCCGTTATCTCAATGATACACACGAAGGTGGTCGCGTTCCTCCTGGCGTTCCTCCTCGAAGGTGGTCGCTGAGTGCATCCTCATTTGTTTTATCACAATGCTGAAAATGCCCCGCTCAGCGAACGCGACCACCTTCGCTTGTGTCATTGAGATAACGGCATCGCATCCGTGCGATATCCACCAGTATACACCTTTACGTAATCGCCGCGAACCCAAACAAGTGTCGCGATGATAACCACAACTGAGAGTAATGCCGAGTCAACAGCTCGTGGCAAGGCGGACACCCACGCAGCACAAGTGGGGCAGTCGAAACACTCTTTCCCTTTATTTCTCCTAAGCGCCGCTAGGGTGGCTCTCTTCCCGCTCCGTAGGTCGGAAGCGCGTTCAAGTTAACTCTGCTTCAAGCTGTACCACGTACTTGTATAGGTAATATTCTTCAGGGTTCCTTAAGGGAATATATTTCATACTATTTTGGTCTGGTGGACAATATTGGTGGATCATTTCTCGGACCTAACGGATGTTAATGCTACTTTATTATAGTTACTTAGTTTGGTAACGAAACAATGCGTAGAAAATGTTTTATACATCTCGGTACCTTTCGGCCATGATGGGGCGTAGGATCCAGGCCATGTGTGTTGAATATTGGCCAGTAAAATGAAGCTGGGAGAAATTAGTTAAGAAACAAACACGTACACACAACTGAATGTCACTTAAGCAAAAGTTTAAATATTTTAAAATTGCTCACCCGTCGTAACGAGAGGGGGTCGAGGTAACTGATAAGGATACTGAAAATCATGGCTGTTATGCCGATGATGCAGAGGACAACTCGTAAGTAAAACAAGCGAGATGATCTCCAAGACGCGTCTAGAAGGATCTGGAGATACAAATGAATGACAGCGACGAAGTAACCGACGCCGAAAACTGTCGCAGCGCCAACCATGTGTGGAACAAACAAGGGCCAGTACTGAAAGTAAAAAAGTAAATATATTGATCAGCCATAGCGTAAACATCGTGTATGATAATACATAATTTACTAAGAGGGCAGAGTAATGTTGATCAGTACAAAACTGAAGACATCTTCCGTTACTATCAATCGACACTGCGTTGTTTGCAATGTTTTCCCCATGGCGGAATGCTATGATTGATAGCAAGACACACCACACTAGGCGGACGTAACGATTCCTAAAGAGAAGCTTGTCGATTAGTTGTGCATTTGGGCTTCCTTCATTGGAGAAGTCCGCGACGTTTTGGGCGCAGGCATTTACTTTGACGACTTTGAATTCGACTATTAATTTTACTTTATTAATAAATAATTAATAGTTAATGATTAATAATCGATACCCAGAATCAAATTTATTGCAATTATTTAATTAATTTATTCCTACACCAAACCGTAACGCCAAAGCGTTACATGAAATTTTTCGCAAGTCTCAGCCACATGAACGGTCGCAAAGACGTAAGCTCTACGTAAGAAAAAAGTATATTACTCTTGCGTTGGCTTTATGCTTCGTTGTCCGATCATGCTAGAAACATTTGCATGAGACAAGTTGTCGGTTCATGAAACATATACAATATATGATGTGCTTTAATACACCTAATACAACATAATACACACCGCTACTTGCATACTACTTTTAGTTTCACATTGATTTGTTTATATGCTCTCATGTCCACTTCACTCCGAGACTCACATTTACTGCGAAAATATGGCACAGCTCATAACGTAAAGGTGGCCTTCTCGCACGATTTTACGCTTTGCGGTAGAGCCTGCTTTCCGGGCGTAGTTCTGGTCATGTTACCCACAGGAAAAATAATTTACAGAGTCATACACCTCGATGGTTCGACAGATAATAAGGGATTTAGAATAACTAAGCGGCGTGCATTTAAGAACACGAAAAAGGCTACGTATTTTGCTGTTGGTGTCGTGTTACTTTGATCGTCCTTTACGTAAATAAGAAACGCCAGTTGGATCGCTCAGGTTTTCGGTGCGTGATGCCAGAGAGTGCACAGCACCAACGTTTCTCTCCTCTCATATTCTTCTCTTTTTAATCACATGTTTTGTCGATTCATCATAGGTATTTGCATGTGCGCAGGATTTGGGGTTGATCTGGGGCGCGATCCTCTACTCCAGAATGGGCTGGCTCCTACAAATAACATATACCATATTTCTTCAAGAATCTTCGTTGCGGTTGCCGCACGTACCGAGCAACGTGCCACCAATCTAGGCAGGCAGTCCGCTCGAAACTCCAACGTTACCCCCCCTCTACCCTCCCCGTAGCGTAGTACGCTAAACATGACCTAGAGAACGTTCTTACAGTGTAGTGCCACTATATACTTGGAAGTGCTTCTGCATGCAAAATCTGCGCAGTCTTATTTTAGTATCTACCATATACGTTCCTTTTATTCTTTTTTTTTTAGCTGCACCAGATTTCTTTCAGAAAAAGCTGTGAGAGCAGCATAGATGCCATTTTTACAGTTGAGTTTTACGGTGAGGCGGACATCTTTTCGAAGGGATCATGTAGCTACAAGATGACTAATTACCTACGATTCATTAAGCAACTCTTAATCAGGGGCTTCTGGACAAAAATGAGATGGCAGAATGGGAGACAATCCTCGTTGAAAGTCATTCTGTATTTTAAAAGTATCATGAAACGAGCACGCACGTTGAAATATCCATCGCCGAATTTTGTTATGCAAATGAGCCGAAACCGAAACCGCGCGCCTCAGGACCGCATGACCTTCGCCGTCGAGAACGTATCTGGGCCGTAAAGCAGTCGATATGCAGTGATACGCATGATTGGAGTAGGCGCGGATCTCGCCAGCAGATCTGCGCCTCCTCCAATAATACGCATCGCTCACAAGCACGTGGCCCACTGACGTGGAATGAGCGCTGTCCTCGAGGCTGCGCTCCTAATCCACGCGGTTCCGTCTTATTTGCAGAGGAAAATTCAACGATGGATATTTCAACGTACGTACTCGTTTCAGGACTTTTTCAAAAATATAATGATTTTCAACGAGGATTGTGTCCCATTCTATTGTCTCACTTTTGCCGCCGAAAGCACGTAACTAAAGGGTTAATTGAATTGGATTGATCGGATTGGAAAAAGGAAAGAAAAACATGGAGAGGCTAGTCCCGACCCAGTCAGAACTGGCTACTCCAGAACGCGTTTGTGGATGAAAAAATAAAGCCAGAGTTAATTATTGAGGTGATTAGTCATCCAGTAGTTACATATACGATTCGAGAGAATGTCAACCTGGCCGTGTAACCCACTTGCGAAAACGGTATCTGTGCTACTCTGATAGCTAAAAAAAATCGGGTGCAGCTAAAAGCAGGAATTATAGTACACAGTTCACTTTATGATCTTTGTGTAGTTTTCAGAGCTTCTTACCACAGTCCATTCCATATTAGAATGATTTCGTTTCTTTGGGTCGCACTCTATTGGTGTTCGGGACCTTTATTTTTTACGTTCTCTCCATTTTCGACATATGTCAAAGATCTGTGCAACACTGGCAGAACAAATGACATTATCGTCTAATGCCATTAGGGTCCCGAATGGCATTATGCACGAAGGTCGTGCCCCACGTCAATTTGTAATGACATTAAACGCCGTGATGCCGGTGGTAATTTCAAACAACTCCAGCTGTTCCTTCATCAAAGAGTACTCGCGCAACCTCAAATTGTGAAATAATCTTATCCTGTACGGTACAAAGTGATTTTATTCATTTTTATTTATAAATACTGCAAGGGCCCTTGGGAAGGGCATTTTATGCAAGAATAAAATTGTTACACAATTGTTACTCTGCGCAGACAATGGAAGCGATAGGCATCTCATTGACGAATGAGATGTGGCGATCTCATAAAGCAGGAACTGTCATTCAGACAAATGTAATTAAATATCTCCGTGTGGCACGGCACGAAAGACATCAAGCCTTAAGGCATTAACAAATAACAAACAACGTTAGGCTAGTTGGTAAGTATACGATATGGTAGAATGCGCACAAAACCACAAACTAGAGGAAGACAACACCAGCGCAACTCACAACTCAAGTTTAATGTGCCCAAAAAAACACACATATCACGCACACCGCGACGCCACCTACAGAAGCACAGCCTCAATCAGGGTCATCCCGTACATAGATAAATGGATTCTATGCGCTTCTATCAAGGAAGAAAACCTCCCTCTCCGATAAGGCTACAGACGCCTGACTGACGCACTTAACGCCCATCTTACTGATAGCGTAGGCCTCTACTATTTCTCTAGTCAAGGCATTAGATGACACAGCAACAACAACAGTGTCTTGAAAAATCGGGTTGCTCCCACATCTACTACAATGCAGCGCCAGATGACCAGAGGGGGTGCCACCCAAGGACGAAGCATGCTCTCTGAGCCTTATATTGATACACCGACCCGTCTGGCCTATATAAAATAGACCACACGAGAGGGAGATACTATAGACCACACCTAACCTACAGGACACAAATGGCCTAACATGATTGAAGCCACACATAGGCTTCCGTGCAGGAGCCTTGACACTCAGATAACCTGCTCAGCTTAAATGGAGCTGAAAACAGTACATTAACCCCAAAACGTTCCCCAACCTTCTTTAGGTTATGAGACACAGAGTGAACATACGGGACGACAAGGAACTTCTTACGCCTAGACTCTCCCTCCTGGTCAGTACCAGTTGGATCCTTAGACACCTTCAATAATGTGTCACAGACACTCTGGAGAAAAAACACGGGGTACTCATTCTGAAGAACGCAGTCACACTGCTGAGTTTACGCTTCAGCAACCTTGTGCAAGCATGACTTAGTAAGAGCTGCAACAATACAAGACCTAACAATTCCTCTTTTTACAATCTTAGAATGCCCTGATTCAAAAGGCAGCAACGCCTTTTTCGACCTTGGGGAAAATCCTCAGCACAAGTGATCCTACTAGAACACAACCTAAGATCTAAAAACCTGAGATCCCCTTCTACAGCAACTTCGCCCGTGAACTTCAAGCCAGCACCGAAGGGATGAAACACATCAATCACCTGTCGAGCCCGATCCTCACAGACGTGCACCTCCCCCAAAGCATCAAGCGGCAACAGCACCAAATAATCATCCACATACCTGAAAGCCCGTTTTGGCCCCCACCGCTGTGGGCAACACACTCGACAACTGAATGTCAACCTCTGTTAGAAAAAAGTCACTCAGTACAGGCGCGACTGAAGACCCGATACAAATTCCCTTCTTTTGCACATAGAAGCCAGCACCATCCGTAACAATCGTAGAAGATAGATAGCACTTGAACAACTCCAGGAAACCCTCAACGGTGGATCCACAACTATTCTGGAACTTCACGCTCCCATGAGCCTCAATGCGGTCCCTGGTGACCCTCAATGTGAGGGTCACCAGGGACCGCATAGAGGAAACAATGCTTTACACATTGCTTTACATATTACACATTGCTTTACACATTACACAAAACAATGCTTATGAGCGTATAGAGGAAACAATGCTTTACACAGCGTTCAAATCCCGGTTGTCGTGCTGTAATTGGTGCTGGTATACAAAGGCCGGAAGTTTCGCAATTTTCCTCCTACTTCGCGATTTTTTTGTGGAAAATCAAATCATTAAATTTTAATGAATATTTTTCCCTGAGAAGGCCTCATGGAATACTTCAACAGGAAAAATCGCAAGACACATAATTCTTGTAGTCATTGCAGGAAAAAAGAGGAAGTATGCGATTTTTCGAAAATTCGCTACAATCGAGCGTAAAACACGCAATGAAGAGGTCGGAAGAGACGCCTGAAACCAACGCAGTTTTATAGAACGAGCCTTCCTCTACAACATAATAAAAAATCTCGAGGGTGTTTTTTCGTATACGGGAGAAAATAATTTTTTTGTAGTAGAGGGTATTACGGCCACACAGACTCACGTTGCATGTATCCGGTGGGGTGTTATATTTGTTTCTTGGGCTCCCGTTTTAATTCTGCGTATTTCCCTTTTTTTTCTGGTTGGTTTCCAATATGACAGCCACCCGGACCAAAGGAACATGGCTCCAGTTGAATATTATAGGCGCGTGGATGCAGGTTTAGTTGAGGAAACTTTCCTTTAACTGGTCACATTTAAATGCTGAACAATTCAGCAAAAATGTTAACCACGAAAAGTCTAACAAATTATAACGCTAGAGGAAAAGACGAACGTGCAAAAAAGCCATTTACATGGCAGTACTGGAAACGGCGGAATCTCGTGGTGGTGGTTCATCGTCCATGCTGTCCTAGGTTCCAGTGTGTCTCACAGCTATATAAAGCCTTGCACCACTCGCGTATGGAAGCGTATACCCGCGGATATCCGCAAGAAACTTCTGGGTTCGGATGAAATATGGACGCTTGTTGTGATCTGCGGATCGGACGTGGATGGCGCCGGATCAGGAGCGGGTCAGACTCGGATAAACCGCGAGATTGCGCCATCAGTTTGCTTCACACTAGGTACAGAAGATAGAGTACAAGGTGTACTAAAGCCACTCGCGCATCTGAGAGAGATCTCTGGCTCTGGCGTCTCGAGTCGAGGTGCGCGTTCAGCGCCGATCTTGCGTTTCACTTGTAATAAACTCTACTTATCCCGTTTGGTGCAAAATGTGTTGCTGTGCTTGGTGCCGTATAATATTTCGTTGAAGCTAAATCTGTACTTGCTGTCGTGTATCCTTTGGTAGCATCATGGACGCTCAGGACTCGCTACAAAAGCTATTCCGCTCCGGGGTTTTCACTGTCGGAACGAGAGAGAGGAAGACGCCCGTGTGGATGAAGTTTGGGGACAGTTTTTTTGTTGCCCCCCCCCCCCCCCCACACCTTTTTTCTTTTTTTTTTGCTGTTTTGTGCTGACGGGAAATAACGTTAATTTCCTGGAAAATTGGCCTGATACATCGAGCATAGAAACTGAACTATTGCTGCGTGCCGTGGGAAACGCGGATTTTTCGGATAGGATGCGGATGCGAAAAAGCTCACCCGCGCAGGGCTTTAGCTCACACGACAAAAATTATTACTTAGACCTGTCCATCACCGCTAATCCCCAATCTCCGTTGCCGGCACAGTGCACACCGGAAACAATGCCATAAACTTAACCACCCAGGATTGCAATACACGTGTTATGCTACAGAAGCAAAGGCCATGGTAACCTTGCAGAAGTCTATGCCACAACATATTGCTTGCTCGTTAAAACCCAACCAGACCAGAGAAAAATTGAAAATCAAAAGAATTAAAACAGGAGCCCAAGAAACAAATATAGCACCCCACTGGACACATGCAACGTGGGTCACTGTGGTCGTAATACCCTCTACTACAAAAAAATTTTATCCTGTATACGAAAAAACACCCTCGAGATTTTTTAATATGTTGTAGAGGTAGGCTGGTTCTATAAAACTGCGTTGGTTTTAGGCGTCTCTTCCGACCTCTTCATTGCGTGTTTTACGCTCGATTGTAGCGAATTTTGGAAAAATCGCATACTTCCTCTTCTTTTCCTGCAAGGGCTATGAAAGTTACGTGTCTGGCAATTTTTCCTGTTGAAGTATTCCTAGAGGCCTTGGCAGGAAAAAATATTCATTAAAATTTAATGGTTTGATTTTCCACAAAAAAATCGCAAAGTAGGAGGAAAATTGCGAAATTTCCGGCCTTTGTATACCTGCACCTATCACAGCACGACAACCGGGATTTGGATGCTGTGTAGAGCATAGCTACCTCTATATGCAAAAGAAAACCGCACAGTTCTAGGTGCTTTCTATGAGCCGCAGTTGCCGTTCACGCCAGGCACGGTTTTCGCCAGCGCTGCGAACTTTGCTCGTGTGTAGCACCCGCCACATTGAGATTTGTGAAGAAATGTTTCGTGGTGTGTCGTTTTGCATTATTAGGGACCGCTAAAAAATTCGTAAAAATTTGGGATCGTTTTGTGGGGGCCGAGCAGGTCCGCTGGATCATTTCGCGTGGAATCGCCCAGTTGATTGATGTGTTTCATCGCTTCGGTGCTGGCCTGAAGTTCACGGGCGAAGTTGCTGTAGAAGGGGATCTAAGGTTTTCAGATCTTAGGTTGTGGTCTTGTAAGGATCACTTGTGCTGGGGATTTTCCCCAAGGTCGAAAAAGGCGTTGCTGCCTTTTGTATCAGGGCATGATTGTAAAAAGCGGAATTGTTAGGACTTGTATTGTTGCAGCTCTTACTAAGTCATGGGGGGGGGGGGGTAATATGTTTATTAAGAAAGAAAGAAAGGAAAGCTTAGCCAGGCAAAGAGCCGGCTTTCTATTCCAAAAAAAAAGGAAAACAGGGGGAAGGGGAAAACGAAAAAGAAAAGGAAAAAACAAAAAGGGGAATCCAAAAAGAAAAGGAAATAAAAAGAAAAAGGGGGAATCGAAACAAAGGAAGGAAAACAAAAGCAACAAAAAGAAAGGAAATGGAAAGAAAACAAGAAACAAAAAGAAAGGAAAAGGAAACAAAACGAAAGGAAAACGAAAGAAAGAAAGAAGAGAATAAACGCTAGCACAACGTTACATGCAGTTCACGAGTCCTGAGACTCGGAGAAAACCGAGGAGAGCGGCAGTGACAGCCCACACTGGTGGGGGTGCAAGACGGGGCCAAGAAGAGCGGCCAACGAAAAGTCGTTACAGCCAATCTGGAGCAGACGGCAGCGGAGGGTGTTCCTATGTTGAAGGTGCTGCTGGCAATACAGGAGTTGGTGTGGGATGTCAGCTTCCACTCCACAGACATTACAGTTTGGTGAATTTAGCCGACCCATCTTGAAGAGAAGTGAGGGTGTACGGGCAACATTGAGTCGTAGGCGGTGGAGAAGGGATTCTTCTTTACGGCTGCGGTGGCAAGTGATGACGAACTCCATCAATAGGTCGATAGACCATAGGAATGAGTTGTAAGTCGTAGTTTCGGCACGGCACTGCTGAGCACATGTGGCACACCGAGGCGTATGTATAGACGGCATGTGGAGGCTGTAAGCGGCAGAGGTTCCAGGGCCGAAGTGTCATCAGACCCAGCGCGTCTCGCTACCGCGTCTGCTCGAGTATTTTCATACACGCCTACGTGGCTAGGGACCCATTGAAACGTGATGTTGTAACTAAGTCATGCTTGCACAAGGTTGCTGAAGCGTACACTCAGCAGTGTGACTGCATTCTTCAGAACGGGTACCCCGTATCTTTGCTCCAGAGTGTCTGTGACACATTATTGAAGGCGTCTAAGGATCAAACTGGTACTGACCAGGGGGAGAGTCTACGCGTAAGAAGTTCCTTGTCGTCCCGTATGTTCACTCTGTGTCTCATAACCTAAAGAAGGTTGGGGAACGTTTTGGGGTTAATTTACTGTTTTCATCTCGATTTAAGCTGAGCAGGCTATCTGAGTGTCAAGGCTCCTGCACGGAAGCCTATGTGTGGCGTCAATCATGTTAGGCTGTTTGTGTCCTGTAGGTTAGGTCTGGTCTGTAGTATCCCCCTCTCGTGTGGTCTATTTTATATAGGCTAGACGGGTCGGTGTATCAATATAAGGCTCAGAGAGCATGGCTCGTCCTTGGGTGGCAGCCCCTCTGGTCATCTGGCACTGCATTGTAGTAGATGTGGGTGCAACCCGATTTTTCAAGACACTATTGTTGTTGCTGTGTCATCTAATGCCTTGACTAGAGAAATAGTAGAGGCCTGCACTATCAGTAAGATGGGCGTTAAGTGCGTCAGTCAGGCGTCTGTAGCCTTATCGGAGAGGGAGGTTTTCTTCCCTAATAGCCGCGCATGGAACCCACTTATCTCTGTATGGGATGACCCTGATTGAGGCTGTTGCTTCTGTAGGTGGCGTCGCGGTGTGCGTGATATGTGCGTTTTTTTGGTCACATTAAAATTGAGTTGTGAGTTGCGCTGGTGTTGTCTTCCTCTAGTCCGTGTTTTTGTGCGCATTTTACCATGTCTTAAGGCATTAACCATTTCATGTCATTTTTCGTGCCCGTATGGCAAGGGATCTAAGAAAAGCAGCCTCATACCCAAGATCCGTCCCTGCGTAGGTGGCCGGTGGGACACAGCACAACTAGTAACATTCCTAGGAATATCATGAACCCTCCACAAAGTGTTAGCTTGTTTAGCTTGTCGATCATCGGATTATTGGTGAAGTTCTGTTCCTGAACCATGAAGTACTTCAAGGACATTCCGGCCACACCTGCAATAGGACAAAACCAAAGTCACCACTTAGCAAGCATGGTGCACATAGGTGAGCAGCTGTATCCGTTCAAATTCATTTTATTGTGTTGCCGTGAACCGTAGCTTAGCTGCCACATAGAAAGCAAGGGGGGGGGGGGGATACATGCCCAAGATTCGCAGACACGTCTCCCTAAAGTGCGCTTAGCCTAATAGCACGTGTTGTGTGAGTAAGACAACTTTACGTTTGTACACGTGTATAGGTGAGAGGAGGCATGAAACCCGAAAGGAAGGGGAGGAGGACAGGAGAGAGTGAACACTTATCACAGGTCACTTGCTTTTGATTGGTGATAATGGGCACTGCGTGACGAGCTTGATAAGGATTCTTCAAACTGTTGCATCGCTTTCAAGTGCCAGACTTCTTTTTAGACGAGTATCGCTGGTACAAATGGCATTCTCAATGCCATCATACCTCCGCGACACTTTCTGTTTTCACTATTATTGCGGGGAGGTTCATTTAAAATGAGTCAAACTTTTTTTATAAAAATGGTGCATTGCACTTGAACGAGACTTAGTGCGTAATGTTAGTAAGGCTCCAGAGATACTCAGTCTATTTCTGCTTCCTCGTTAATTAATTCGTTAATTGAAATTGTTGATCCTTTTAACTGCAGGAGACCATAGCAAAACTGTCAATGGCGTAGTTGTAGAGGGGGAAGAGGGGTCTTCGATTTTCTTAACCGTGATTATGTACCTCCTCTCGGTTCTTCTTCGTTCTTTTTTCCTCGGTTTAAAAAAAAAAACGCGCCTGAAGTTTCGAAATACCGCCCGACAACAGCACATACGCGCACGGAAAGAAGTGATCTCTTTGTTCGTTCAAAATGTATAGACCACTTTACTGTTTACAAACAAGAGGCGCCATCTGCGCATGTGCGGAGTTGGTGTGGGCAAAACACACTGAACGCAGCCGTGCGAATGCTTTACGCAAATGCGACATCGGCTGTGTTTAACTGCTACACCGCTTTCGACTGTCTCCTTCCACAATACCCGAATAATTTAGAGCTATGAAGGAATCAGGCAAGTGTCGCTACAAGACCAAGTTGTTTATGGACGGTATACAACATGACGATCTCTTTGCGCTACACATCGACAACTGGACAGCCCAGCTACAAAACATGCCGTCCATCACAATCGCATTGTAGTTATATTTTGTATATATTTTTCGTATAGTATATATTTTTCGCATTGTAATATTTTCGCCGAGCCAGTTCACTGCTGATATTGTGCAAGCGTACAAGTCACTGGAAGCACAAATTACTTCACCTTAGGTGAGGCGTTTGATCGGGGCGTTTCTGAAAACAGCACTAATATGCTACGGTGCACCGGTTCATGTTAGCGTCGTTTATTTGTACGCAGGTATCGTTAGGGAATCTCACAAATGCGATGTCTGGGAATCTTTCCGTTTGCCAGATCAAAACGATTCCAACATACAAAAACGATTTCGTCGTTCTGCGTTGCGCAGATATTTATGAAAAGTGATTTCAACCTCTAATCATATGATAAAAAGTTGAAAGTTCTACATTTCCTGTCTGCCTCTGTGTTGCTTTCGACGTCTTGCTGATGGCTCTCTAAACCTGTCTTTGCGTCAGATTTTTACTCAATTAGTATTACTAGTACATTCCTACCAAATTTCTGAGCAAACCCTGCATGGCCGACTTGTAATATTAGTGCCTTCAAAGCTACCAGAAACGGACCGGTAGGCTTGATGATCTCCCGAGTGAATTCGAGCATCTATATCAGAAGCAGGCTACCCCAAAGCAGTCGTATGCGGCCCACCTGCAGCCACTGTGGTGCTCTAGAGGATCTGGACACATTCTTCTTCATTGCCCCCACTACCAACCTTCCCGAACCGCACCCTCCGAGTCTCTTACTCAGCTGGACTCTCGCCCCTTCTCCCTATCGAAATTGCTTGGTCCCTGGCCCAACCCAGCCCGGCAACGATCTGCGCTCAAAGCTCTTTTGACATTTCTGGACACAATCGGACTTCGATCGTTATTGTGAAGGGGCTCATTATTTCATTCCCCACATCCCCACCAGCAATGGGGTAGAGTATCGCCTCCGGTGATGAACCTCCGGCGATGGACCTCCCCACTCTCCATCTCAAAATAAAGTTGTTGTTGTTCTTGTATGCGGCTCGCGTAGTTCCTCCATGGCTCAATGCGGCCCGCGGACACGAATGAGTTCGGCACCCCTGGTGTGCACTAAAAAAAGAGAAAAAAAAAAAGATCGGATATCGCCATCGTGATGGGAATAATGGGGTAACCATGGAAGTAAGAAACTAAGGAGAGGGCTATAAGATCGGAGGGCCGTGGGACCCCTCTAGCGGTCGCTCCTGGCAATACCACGCCCATCTAGTTGCCCGGTCACGTGATCCCCACATGTTTCGGCGTTATGGCGGTCTGCTCGGAGGATTGGAAGTTTAGCAAACCTCATCTTCAGCAAACGTCTTACCTTCAAGGAGTCCATTCGCACAATACTTTGAAGGTTATGGGTTGTTTCAACGTTTGCCGCGTGATAAATGACAACAAAAGTTGAGCAAAACAGAAGAGAAGCCAGGCAATGTCACGATGACGTACGTACGTCTTCTAGCGATTTGTGATCCATTGCTTCCACACTGAGATGATCTATCTTGTGTTTCAACGGGTGTGATAACTTCTAAGATGTTATGAAAGCGGAAACAAGTTATTCGGCCGCAGCTCGTCTCTGTATTCAGGTCAGATACGCCGCGGACATGGAGGACGCCATGTTTTATGACGTCTTGCCGTGACGTTTATGGGTCACGTGTGTGGGCAACTAACCACAATGCCATGCGCGGGTCACAGCACGCTCGCTTCCATTGGGAGAGGCGCTTAGGGCATCTCCTTAGTTTCTTATCTCCATGGGGGTAACGCTATCTTAGGCTATTGACAGTACTTTTTCGAAGGCGAAGTACAACGTCACCTCGAGTGTTTGCAAAAATCGCCTAGGGTGCACTATTTCACGCGCAAAGCATGCCGCTAAAATAAGCAGGCAGTTGTACAGAACGATGCATATCTGCGAGCATTTGCTTAAAGCAAGGATCAAAAAGTGCGCTTCTGGCAATTTATTGTCGAGTTTCTGCACAGGTACGTCGCCATGATTGGCTTGAAGTCAAGAAAACATTGACACAATACGATTATATGCGCCAGGTCCCAGTTGTATTCGATGTACTTAAGTAAGTTGAACATAGAGGCATATTTCTTACTTAGATGACATTTACATTTTGTTCGTGAATGACGCTGTCGGACAGCGCAGGCGGCTCACCTTTGTCAAAGGCACACCATGATTGGTCCGTTACAGTATGACGTTTTCTCGTTTCTCCGGAGAGTGAATTCCGCCATACGCTCAACATCCGGCGTCTGCTCTTGCGGTGTGTTTCATCAAACTGTACGAAAACTACACTAGTAACTCGCATCCGACTTTCGGTACCATAGTCAGTGGTCAACGAGGAACAAAATGCTACCATAGTGTCGGAATCAATATGGGGAAGGCGACCGTCCCTTTAATGCTGAGAGAAGTCGGAAATTCTCCCGTCGCCATTTCTTACCGGCAGGCAACCTCCTCGGACGAACCCTCACCCGCATAACATTTGGTGTTGCAAACATTTGCGCCGTGTTGCGCAACGCTCGCTCCTCGACCGCCTCGTTTTCCCGTAACAAATGGCGGCGCCCAGCGTCTGTGAGTTTCCATTGGCAGAATGACGTGTGACGTCTCAGGTCACTTCTCCTACATTTCTCTTCGGTGGTAAAATGCGGTGCGCCTTCTCCTTATAGGATTATTTCCTCCATGATGCCAATCGTGTGCGCGCTGCCCTCTGAATGGCCCTTCAAACGCACGTACGTCACGATGATGTCTTTGCAGCTGGAGCTCCCTCATGCAGCTGTATAGTACGCAGTATGTATGTGCAGTATGTATAGTATCTAAACACTTTTCGGGAGAGAAAATTGGCCAAATAGACTGTGGAACTACGTCAGACATTGTGGTACTTGATCCGTACACACATTTCTGGAAGCGACTATCCCTTTAAGCGATCACGCTTTGTTTGTCAAGGTCACGTTGGTCGTTATCGTCTACGGTTTCTTCATTTTACATCATAGGTTGGCGCATTATGGGCTCTTGCGCCGTAAAAATGTGTATCAGCAACCTGTTTCAAGGCAACTGCTTCTGGGTAACCTCAAACTGCGCACCAGGGTACACATCGTAAGATCATTAGATAACCACATAGTGGAACCCCATTGTAATCATGGGTAACCAGTGTTGTCCATACAGAGCGAGGGACAGGGGAATTAAAATCGATAAAAACCCAGTGCAGGGCGACACAAAAAGGACGAGACGACACAGGACACATACGACAATACGACAGCGGAAACATGTGCCTTGCTTGAGAGCCCAAACTAATGAAGCACAATTATGACAGAACAACAACAAATAAGTAATGATGATGTAGTGGGATGTTTCGCCGCTGAGGCGGTACCCTATCCCATTGCTTGAGGGGGAGAAGATAGTGAATGATGATGAATGTTCAGAGTTCACGCAGGAGTACTGTCGCTGTTATGGCAGAAACTGTCATCCTTCATTTAGCATTTGCCATCGCACAAATCGTGTTTTCCTGAGCGGGAGGATAAATTGTAAAGCACTTGCCTATCACAGCTGTAAACAGTAACCCGATGCCGAAGAGGATGCTCTGTGGTGGATCACCGCCAACATCACTGAAATAACAAAAAAAGAAAAAGAAAGAAGAAAGAAAAAGACTGAAATTGCTTAGACGAACACGGTAGGAAGATAGCACAAACCCCGAATGACTGACAACATGGAGTAACAGTAATGACATTGGCCGAAGGTTTTCTGAATCACATTTCACCTTGTCCCAGACAACACACAAAATCCCTCTGATGTCCCCGCGGTCCCGTCATGTCCCAAAAATAAAAATGTCCCGCTGAAACATTGTGGGGATATCCAACACATGTTTCAGCAGGACAAAACTCGGGATATCCCATAGACGTCTAGCCGGGATCTCTTTGCTCTTTTTCCTTCGCCAGTGTGGCTTCCTGAACAGGTGCAATTTGGGAACTGTGGTTACCAATAATATCGCATGAACGCGCAACTGGTGGCTGAAATTCCGCTGTGTCGGAAATAGAAAAAAAAGAGAGAGAGATACGTCTGCAGCTCACAACGCTTATTGAAAAAGTCCGCTGTATGTACAGTGCAGTCTCAACACGTTGTATTGTACTGTATTGTTCTTTGACTATACTGCACAACGATGCCAAAAACTTTCACCAGATCAATGTGAATCACGTCCGGACGAGCGCTGCCACCGGCTTTCCTGACGGTGCCGCCAGTACCTAAGCGCCGAGTAGGACCTGCTTATTCAGTTTCGGACACTCATATTTTCTGTATCCCTCGCAATGTCGCCTGCGAGAGGGAGACCGAAAGCAGGACAAATGCTACATCGCAACTGAAATTGTCGAAATGGTGTTCCGATGTGCTGCAAATGAACGGAAAAGTAGAAATAAGACCTGCAAATGTAAATAGCAGCAAAGAGGACTATCAGTCTATGTGTGTGAGTCATAGTGTATCACATCGCAAGGAAGTACAAACCACCATAATGATAAGAGGCCAGAGCGTGGACGACAACTAACAGACGAAGGCAGTTCTACAGAAAGTCAAACGATTCCAAACACGAAGTTTTGGTAAAATGCTGCTGTCAGCAATGACGACGGGTGTACGGAGGTGCACATTGTTCATTGAAAGACATACACAAGATACTGTACATAGAGTGCTTTCCTTTTGGGTATTAAGAGAAGACGCGTTCTTTTAAGGAAGAGAGGAAGGAATTGAGCATGGTCCTTTAGGCAGCATTCTATATATCATGGAATCTTATCCCACTGCATCAAATATTTCGTCTTTTTCATTCTCCTGCAAAAAACATCTCTAAAGAACATCAGCAACACTTCATTTGGATGATGATGAACGGGGTGTTCTGAAGAAAAACAAAGACCATCCTGCAGTAAAGTAGTACGCGACATAAATCTTAGGAATATGAGCTTTAAGGGTTATTTTTCCCCAGAGACGCACGATGCGAAGCACGACTTCACAGTCCACCCCACTGCTGTCCGTACACAGAGAGGCTGGTACATTAATGACGAATAATACACGTTCAAGGAAACTTCGCAAAGCGTAACGCTGGTACATATTGTCACTGGCTCCTAGCACTGTAAGCACGTATTCCAGGTAATGACACTTGACGTGATATCTGCAGGAAATATATGCTGATCTGCGAGCACATTCGCTACAATCATTGTAGCTCTCAACAACAACAACAAATAAGTAAATGATAATGAATTGGGAAATTCGCCACGTAACCCACGCCCCGCGGCCACGGGCCACGGCTCACTACCCCAAGGCACAATGGGGCAGGATGAGATGTGTCCTAATGATGAGGTAATGAACGATGCTAAATAGAGTCGATAGCTCTCAAAGTGTAAGAGGAAGTTCGAGAAACCGGGCTGCCGGCTATAATGATGTTATATAGTGGCCATAATAATGTGCGTGACTTCATCTTACCCTTGTAATAGCCACTTGGAATATCCGTTTGTGTGTGCTACGTGCATTCGGTCAAAATAGGTCGCGAACATGTAAATCTGCGAATGAATCTTACAAGGGCGGATCAGGAGATGGGAGAAGTGTTTCATTTCCCTAAAAAAGTAAGAAGCTAAAGAACCTGAAACCGTGTTCTTCCTCTGTCATACACTTAATATCCCGCTATTTTGCGACTTGTCTACCATTCAGTGTTGTACGCAACGCTGTTACAGTAATCGATACTTTTTTCGGTATCGGAGTGCGGATCACGATACTTTTTACAAATCCGTATCGAAAAAGTATTTTCGTTACATATTTACGGTAACGCGATCTCCGTATCGTTACCGATACCGATACTTTTTAGTGCCCCACCCTTTCTTCACCAACCATATTTCTTACTCTTATTCATTGGCACGGGTCCGCCTAGCGCTCGACAAGAAGCCTCTGGACACGCCTATGTGCTCTGTTACGGGAATTATACCAAACCAGTGATGGGCAAAGTACCTCAAAATTGTACTTCAAGTAAAGTACCAAGTACCTGGTGTCATTAGTGCTTCAAGTACAGTACAAAGTACCCAATTCCAAATGTACTTCAAGTAAAGTACAAAGTACTAAGCAAAATACTTCAAGTACTCATCAAGTACTACATCAATTTAATTTATCACTTTGCATTTCACTGTTTATCTTTATCACTGTATCTTTGTCTTCCTTTTTCTTTGGCAAAACTTCAACGAGCACCCTTGACAAATGCTCTGAAACCATAAAGTCTTAGGTTAAGCGCTAACCGGTGTATATGAACTTAATCAGATGTTATAATTTGCAGTTGCACGTAGAGAGGTAATCAGCCAGCTGTTGTGCGATTATGCAAAATAGTATTCTACCCTGACTGATCCAAGGTCACCACCCTAGTGTGGTGTTCCGGTACTAATCTTCGGGTATAAGAGGCTAGATAATGTCAGAGGGGAAAAGTACAAGCCAACAGAGATTATACATTTCTGGGCATTCCTTGCTGCTTTTGGAATACAACATGTTTTAAAAAGATACCAAGAAAATTAAAAAGGATGAAACACGGCATGATATGCAGCGATGTAATCCATGTGACCAATTTAAAAAAAACGTAAAATGTAAAAATGAAAGCATGTGTGTCTTTCAGAGTGTTCATCGTGTAATGCAATCACACATTGTGATATAAATTGATTATTAATTGCCAATGAAGGAAACAACGTAAAAAAGCCGTGGTGTCTCAAGGGCCGAGGGTGGTCGACAAGTTGAAGGGGCGGCAGCCAAGGGTGGCAAGCTGTGACTGCAATGTACGCCTCTTGTTGATATAGGTCCGGCAGCGGAGGAGTATGTGCTCAACGTTGGCAAGTACACCACACTCGTTGCACATAGGGCTAGCCTCACAGCCTAGCTGGTATCGATAGGACGGAGTGAAGGACACATTCAGACGTAGCCTGTGGATGAGCGACTTCAGAGGACGAGGAAGCTTTGCAAACAGCCGGTATGACAGCGTTGGGTCTACACTTCCCAAAGAGGACCTAGTTGGAATGTCGTGTTGCCACTGTAGGGTTGACCAGGAATCGGACAAATGCCTCAGGAGGGATCTTCTGTCTCCTCTCGAGAGTATAACGGGCATAGAAGGCCGTTGTTGGTGTGCAGCGGCAGCGTCGGCGTCGTGGTTCCCGCGGATGCCCATATTTTTAATGCACAGGAGAGCTGCTTTGGAGTCGGTGTAAATTACCCAGTGCCGCGGTTCGCAGTCTTCCGCATATGTCAAGAATAACAAGATAGCATAAAGTTCAGCGGAGGTCGATGAGGTACGGTGAGATAGACGACACCCACGTGTAACAGACTCTGATGGAATGGCAAAGGCAGAAGATGAAGTGTCCCTGGTCGATGATCCATCCGTGTATACAGCGGTACTGTTGTGGTATTGAGGCTCGATGAAGTCAAGCGTAAGTTGCCTAAGAATAAAATCAAGATAGCTCTTTTTATTGTTCTTGAGGCCGGGGATGGAGACAGTGACAGGCGGCGATGGCAACGTCCATGGAGGCACTTTTGGGTGCCGTCGGGTCGACTATGAATTTGGGGATATGAGGTCTGAATGATGTCACAGCAGCATGAACCGTCGCGTTCCGTCTAGCGTGAAGCTTGCGAATCAGAGAGTGATGGTTAGGATGGGCACGGAGACGCAGATAGTGGCGTGCAGTTTCCCGAGTACGGGGAACCTCAATGGGGATGTCCCTGGCCTCAGCCACTACTAGACGGGTTTCAGCGCCTTGCGGGACCCTGAGACATACCCGAAGACTGCGCGCGAGCAGGGCTCGAATCCTTTGTGTCAGTGCCTGAGGAAGTCCGTGCGGGACGGGAAGGCTGTACATCACTGAGCCACGAACCAGGGCATTGTGCAGCATGAGGAGATCCTTCTCGTCTCGCCCCCATCTCATACCTGTGAAGTGACGAATCACGTTGACCCAGCGTTGGACTTTGTTTTCAATGACGTCTACGTGGCGCTTCCACGAGAAATTCCATGATAGAGTCACGCCGAGGAACTTGTGATGTGTCACCTGCTCTGGTGGGCTTCCACCAATATACAGGCGATATCTATGCATGTCTTTGCGCGTGAAGGCTAGAACAGCGCTTTTCTCTACGGATATCTCCATTCCTGCCTGGAGTAAATAGAGGCGAATGGCATCTAACGCGCGCTGAAGACGCTGACGGAGTGCTGGACGGGAAGTGCCTGTAGTCCAAATACAGATGTCATCGGCATACAGGGACAAGTTGACTTTCCGCTGAATGCAGGTTCCAATGGCCGCCATAACGGCATTAAAGAGGAGCGGACTTAGGACGCTTCCTTGTGGTACCCCCTGAGAGATGGGGAATTGCTCTGTGTCGCCTTGTCTTGTCCGGACGAAAATACCTCGTTGACTGAGGAAATCAGCTATCCGAAGCAGGTCCCCCAAGGTCGCCATTTTCCCATGTATTTGTTCCTATCCCGATGCGTGCAATGCCGGAGGCCGCCCTTAGATACCCCATTGTTACCAGACGTTGGCTTGCGTGGAATGTAGCGCGCTAAAGATCCAGTTGAAGCACAATCCAAGCCAGGCCAAGTCACCGAAAGAGAAATGGACGACTGCAGCGCCTGCGGCGCCTGGTACGGCAGGTACGCTATGTGATGCACGCAGCCGTGCACTAGATCCTTCCGATCGCTCAACACGTTTAAAAACGGGACCAAAAAGTGAAACACGACAGAGAAAGTTGTTATACGCGTTTTATTTGGACATATAAAGACTAGATTCATTCGCAGAAACAACAAAAACATTTTGCCGCTAAACTTAGCGCGCTGAAGTGATCCGGAACGGCAACAGTGGGGTATCTAGTGGCGGCCTTCTTCGTTGCACGCTTTTCCGAGGTGAGTTTGGGGGACCTGATCCAAAGCAACGTTGTACGTGAGAGCGCAGCGCTGTATAACGCATGTAAGATTGATGGACGACTAACGGTGTCGTATGCTCTCTTAAGATCATTAAATACCGCTGCCGAGATCTTCCTGCCTCGTCGTGCCTCTTCCACCGACGTGACCAAGTCGAGGACAGAATCTATCGAACTGCGGTGCTGTCGAAACCCACCTTGCTCTTCAGGGAAGAAGGCACGGCTTTCGAGCCATCACTCAATTCTAGGCAAGACCATTCCCTTATGAAAATGGATTTTTCCTTTCTGCAGACCTCTTGTTTCCTGCCTTGACAGTGTGTTGACTTTGACTTCTTGTTGATCAAGTCAACAGGAATTGCTATTGACATCATTTTGACAATCTCTTGATCTACCTTATGTCTACCTTTTGTGGTAAAAGGTATATAGATGTCGTTGTTGACAGTTTGTGGACTTTCTATGCGCCTATGTAGCTAGTACTTATTATCAGTACTTATTTCAATCGTTTTTTTTTCTACATAGATGAATTCCGTATTATTAATTACTGCGTTATAGGACAGTAATGTCCACAGTGGTCGACCTCAAGGGGGTACCGAGCATCCCATAGGGGGGGAGGGGGAGGGGATATGTATATAGAGACATATACTTGTGGCTCTATACATTGGGAGACAAGCTGAATGGGTGATATCAGCAATTTCTGGGTGTGTTGCAAAAACCGTGTGGGGTGTACACCACTCCTGGGAGGTGGAGAGGTCCGTGCTATCGGCTCCCTAAACAAAGCGGTATTTGGACCTGAACTTATAATTAAATGTAGTAGTTTTAACGCCACTTTGCCACCTTTTAGCTAGATATTAAAACACTAAATACATTTTCGATGGCTTTGAGAAGGCGGTTCCTCGTATTATTTATACCCCAGTTCAGTACACAATACACTTCCAACTTATACGACCACATGAGGATCATGCGCATGCGACAGGTCTGCTGCACATTTTGATTCTGCGCCTCCGTGCATCGCCCTCGCCTCATCACGAATGAGTCATCGCCATTAGCATCATCGGAATGTCGTTGTTGGGATTGCACGATGTTTGAACTTTCTCAAGCTCTCAGCGTTCGCACGTCAATTACAGAACAAAGGAGGATATGACTTTGCGTCATAAGAGGTTAGCTGTGTGATAGAAGTGTGTCATCAAGCTTCACTTATATTCATACGGTGACTGTTGTGCTGTAGGTTTTTGTTGTTCGTTTCGAGCAGCGGCTGCGGTCTTGCGTCCCGTCAGGTAAGTGTACAAGTATCAGTTCGTGGCCGGTGTTGGTTCTGTTAATTTCATTCTCGTTTTTGCAGGCCATGAAAGGACGAAGGAGGATATCATTTTGCGTAGTAAGGGGTAAGCTGTGTGATAGAAGTGTGTGATCAAGCTTCACTTGTATTCATACCACGACTGTGGTGCTGCAGGGTTTTGTATGTTTCGAGCGGCGGCTGCAGTTTTGCTTCCCGTCAGGTAAGTGTACGAGTATCAGTTCGTGGCCGGTGTTGATTGTGAACCAAATTTGCTGTTGCTATGACCATTTTATTCGGTTTTACTCACTTCCGTTTGAAGATTGCTAGTTGGCGATTGAACGCCCTATTCAGACACATTTCTCTCCAGCACTTCAGAGACGTCGCTTTCGCCGAAATTCAGTGAATTTTGAAGTCCACTGTTATCGTGAGTCGCTAGAAGAATTCAGACTGCATCAGGTCATTGACTGTCTATTGTGCGACGCGACACTGTGTGGCATAAAGCATGTGTACGTGTGGAATACTTCGCTACTGTGTGCGCGGGATGTTTTGTATAATTGTGTCGACACTGGATAGCACTTTCAAGGTATGCATTTTCGGAATAAAATATAGTTTTGCAGTCCTTCATTTGGTGTATTTTATGCGTGTTGCGATTGAGTGAACAATACAACGAGGAAATTCAACTTCGCTTAAGTCACAGAGAGTCCACAAAAAGTCTTCACATCATACGGGGATGGTGTTAATCGGGCTTCAGTAAACCATGTGTCTTCCTCGATTAAGAATATACCGAGTGCCTCACGTAACAGTCGCTGAGCCTTTTCAAAAAGGACAGAGTTAGTTTCGTGGGTGACGCCGACTCATTGACAGCTGAGTCACAACAAAGTCAACAGAGGAATTGAGATCACATATAACAAGACTTACACATGAAGGTCACAGGAAAGTTGTGTGAAGTATATGGAGAGTCTACAGAAGGTCCTGTTACCTTCCTGTGAATAATTGTCAACAAGACAAAGTTCTATATGTCAACATAAAATACAATAGAAAGTCTACTGAATGTCTGTGCTCTCTGTTGACTAAGTTCTGTAGAATGGAAACAAAAGGTCAACAGCCATTTTTCAAAGGGAATTCTTTCCATAACTTTCCCCAATCAGCTGGTCAGAGTTACCGGGCGAAATGATGCCAATTGGGATGGGTGTCTTCATGGTTTTAGTAACGGTACCACTTGGCCGACTTTCCACTGCCTAGGAACCTGTCCATGCCTCCACGAGTGATTGCAGATGTTCAGCAGGGCCTGAAGGGAAGTAGGGTCAAGGTTTCGAATCACCGTGTATGTAATGGCGTCCTGGCCTGGAGATGACTTCTTGCATGCAGCTGAAATGGCTGACGAAAGTTCTGCCACGGAGAAGTCCATATCCAAGGCAGGGACAGCTGATGGGTTGGCATGGTCGAGAATAGATGTCACATGGGCTGTATGGGTTAGGTACTCCTCGGTGCTGGTTACATTGGCACCCTTCGTAATGACACGACAGAATTCCCTGGCCACCTCTTTCTCAGACGTAGATGTTAAGAGCGCAAGAGCTCCAAGTGGGTTCCGAACTGGAGGGTTCTCCTTTAAACTTCTTGCGACTCTCCATATCTGAGCAGGGCTCTCAAAAGGTGATAAGGAGCAACCGAAGTGCCGCCACCGTTGACGGACAAGGTTTCGGAGTTCTTTCTGTACAAGCCTACTCACGCATCTTGCTTCCTGTATATCAGAAAGATCTCCTGTCCGTCGAGCTTTACGTTCAGCGCGCCTTCGGACAGCACGTAGTTGCTCCACACGAGGGTTAGACCCTAAGTGACCAGAGCACACGTTGACTGTCTTAGAGGACGAGGCAAGGGCATCGGCAATGACATTTTCTAGCTGATCCACAGAAAGCAAAGGGTGGGCTCTATCTCCACATGCTGTACGAAACGAACGCCAGTCTGTTAATTTCGCCGTTCTACATCCCGCTCTCGTTGAATATCCATCATACGTGATGTATATGGGCACGTGGTCGCTTCCCCGGCCATCAAGGTCCGTGTGCCAATGTAGCTTCCTATAGATATCTCTTGAGCAGAAGGAGACGTCCAGAACGTCCGTAGTGAAAGACCTCCGCAAAAACGTGTGTGATCCATCATTCAGGATGCAGAGATCCATGCTCTCGATCAGCTCCATCCATATTTTCCCTCGACGATGAGTTTTGGTGCTCCCCCATGCAGGGTGGTGGGCGTTAATATCACCGACCACTAGATGAGGAGACTCTAAATTGTCCAGCACAGCCTTCAGATCTGTCTTGGACACCTTAGCTGACGGCGGCACGTATAAGTTCACCACAGTGACGACAGTTTTACCCAAGCGAATTTTACACCGGATACAGTCTAGACCAGCCACTTTCGGCGTTGGAAGGGCGGCTGCATTGAAATAGCGTCGAACGAGCAGGACCGTCCTTGAGATATCTGTATCTTCTTGCGTGACCAAACTATAACCGCTGAGTCCTTCTCAACATAAGCTTCACTAATAGCCAACATGGGAATTCGATGCCGAAGTAGAAATTCTTTAAGATCTGGTAGCTTGTTGCGCAGACTGCGCGCGAAGACAACATTCCTATAGATTTGCTCCATGACCGAGGAAAAGGCTGTCAGTCTCTAGAAGAGCCTTGATTTCGGGCAACCGCGCAGCCTCAGGGTGACAAGCGACAATGGCCTTCATAGCAGCAAGAACTAAGGGGATGATGACACAGAAGTCATTCGAAGACTGGGGGGATTGCCATTTCAGCCGTCGACGCGCTGCTGGCAGGGACTGGTCGGTCTTCCCTGGACCTCGCACTACGGCCGCGAAAGTTGCACGGAGAGGAGTGGTAGCATTAGGGATGTCATGCTGGCTATCTAGCAGCCGCACATGCCTACTCGGTTGAGGCTTAAATGCTTGTGGTTTGGGGCTTTTGACTGGTGGTTTTGAGACCTGCTGAGGTGCCCGTTGGGACCTCGCAGTAGTTTGTGGTCGACCATCACTCTTGGCCGCCTGGAGACCTGAAGTTGAACCTCCGGCCGTTTGTGCACTACGTCGTGCCTTCCTGATCCCAGGGCAAGGGGTGTTGGTCAAAACACGAGCATGAAAACGCCTTGTGGCTGCCCTCTTACGGGGATATAAAGAATGCGAAGCAGCATGCGGTCCCTCGCAGTTTGCACATTTCGGTTGGCGCCGCGCTGTACATTCCTGGAGTGTGCGCGGCTGAGAGCAAAACTTGCACCGTAGTGGCCATCGACAGCTTCGAGCAAGATGACCGAACCTCTGGCAGTGATAGCATTGCACTGGACCTTCCACGTACTCATGCACCTTCTGCGTTGAAAAACCAAACTTAATTTCCTCAGGTATCCTTCTGTTGGACTTGGAGGTCAATATGACATTTCGAAGGGGGATGTACTGGTCCGACCCATCTTCATGAGAGACATGCCGCACTTGACGCCGAGGGGCTACGACGCCATCCTCTCCCAAATGCGAAGTGAGTTCCTCGTTGGTATACTCCAGGGGGACGTCATATATTTTTCCCATGTTATTAACGTATGAGGAGGGGATGGTGACAGTAACTGCGACCCCAGCCACTTCACTAAGGGTCATGAGATTAGACACTGCCCCTTCCGTCTGGACGAAGATGCACATGGAGCCATCAGCGTTGACACGATGACGGAGAATTGATTCCTGGGCCGCAGAGCGAATAGTCTTCGCTACCACGTTGGGATTGACCTTCCAAAACGACTTTCCAGAATCAACTGGTTTAAACAATACAGGGATGCCTTGAGGCCTATTCTTCTTGTACGTCACCAGCGTAAAAAGGTCCCCCATATCTTGGTCCAGTGAATCATTACCATTCATTGGATCACTGGTCTGACTTACGTCATACACTGTTGAAGTGACAGAAGTGTCCGTTCGCAAGGGGCGGAGTTCGACCGGTTTCTCCGTACCAGGGAGCGACTACGGCCTCCGGGAACCGCGTCGTGCGTTCCGGGGAGACCGGAACGACAACCGAGGCCATCAGCACCATTCCTGGCCATCGGCCTGAAGGTGAGGGATTATTTCGGGTTTAAGATAGCTAGGTTACCTTAGGGCTAACGAAGTGCAGAACAATCCACGCCCGTGCTGCACAGGTGCGTCACGAGCTTTTTTTCATACTGGGAATCTTGTGCTGCAGTCCACTAGAAGCGCTAAAATGACTGCAAGACGACGAAAACTCAGATTTATAGCCCTATCTGTGTGTTTTCGTCGTCTTCTTGTCATTTTAGCACTTTTAGAAGGGTGCATTTTTGATACTCACTTAGATTTTTTGTCTGGAGTCCAAGTTTGGGTACTTCAGACTTGATGGGAAAGTACTCAGAAAAAAGCACTTTCAGTACAAAGTGAACGATTTGAAATGTACTTAAAGTAAAGTACAAGTACACAGAAATGTACTTAAAGTACTACTTGAGTACTTGGTACTTCAAGTACTGCCCAACACTGTACCAAACACATGTTAACTTTTTTTCTTCGAATCTGGTGGAAATAGCCACGCTACGCTCTACAAAAGAGTTGAGGTCAACGAACAGAGGTCAAATCCTGGACAGTGCGCGCTCGATTCCACTGCTAAGCTGCCGTGTCGCACAGAGTCACGCTCACATACTTATACTGTGGTATTGTAACTTCGGATAGGTTTCCTTGGTGATTGGAGTCCACGGTATGTATCCCGACCATAGGTGGGCATTTTGGTGAAACCTCACTCGCCCTCACCCTCACGGCCCTCACCCTCACGGCCCTCACGGGCACATGCCCTCACTAGCCCTCGCCCTCACGGCCCTCACAGGCACATGCCCTCACTAGCCCTCGCCCTCACGGCCCTCACAGACACATGCCCTCAATCGCCCTCACCCTCACCGCCCTCACGAGCACCTGCCCTCACTCGCCCTCACCCTCACGGCCCTCACAAACACATGCCCTCAATCGCCTTCACCCTCACCGCCCTCACGAGCACAGGCCCTCACTCGCCCTCACCCTCACGGCACGCACAAACGCAAGCCCTGGGGGTCTTACCCTCATAACGTCTCCTGTGAGTACACTCATGAGGTTGTGCCCCTCATGAGACCTCCTGTGAGTGCACTCATGAGGTCTGAGGGGCGCCAGGTCTCTGTGAGTGAAGTCACTGGTGAGGCCTGAGGTATGTGAGGTCAGTATGAGGGCATTCAGAAATGAGGTCAAATGACGCATGATGTGGTTCCAGAGACACAACCACTGGCTGTGTAGACGTTAAAGGGCTGGTGTGCCCGTTTTTAGCAATTTCGTCTACGTCGCGCTGGGAACACAGCGAAGCATCCTGAGCTGACTGATTACTTGGCGATATGGTTCCAGCGACCCAACTACAGGCAGGGTGCACTTTGAAGGGCTGGTGTGCACGTTTTTACAAATTTAGTCTATGTCGCGCTGGGAACACAGGAAAGCGTCCTGAGCTGACTGATTACTTGGCGATATGGTTCCAGTGACCGAACTACCGGCAGGGTGCACTTGAAAGGGCTGGTGTGCCCGTTTTTAGCAATTTCGTCTACGTCGCGCTGGGAACACAGCACATCGTCCTGAGCTGACTGATTAGTTGGCGATATGGTTCCATCGACCCATATACAGGCAGGGTGCACTTTAAAGGGCTGGTGTGCCCGTTTTTAGCAATTTCGTCTATGTCGCGCTGGGAACACAACAAAGCCCAGGACACTTGGCTGTGTTCCCAGCGCAACATAGACGAAATTGGTAAAAACGGGCACACCAGCCCTTTAAAGTGCTCCCTGCCGGTAGTTGGGTGGCTGGAACCATGTCACCAAGTACTCAGTCAGTCAAGACGCTTTGCTCTGTTCTCAGCGCGACATATACGAAACTGCTAAAAACGGGCACACCAGCCCTTTAAAGTACACACTGCGTGTAGGTGGGTCGATGGAACCATATCACCAACTAATCCGTCAGCTCAGGACGCTTTGCTGTGTTTCCAGCGCGACGTAAACGAAATTGCTAAAAACGGGCACATCAGCCCTTTAAAGTGCACACTGCGTGTAGTTAGGTCGCTGGAACCTATTTCCCCAACTAATCCGTCAGTTCAGGGCGCTTGGCTGTGTTCCCAGCGCGACGTAGACGAAATTTCTAAAAACGGGCACACCAGCCCTTTAAAGTACACTCTGCCGGTACCTGGATCACTGAAACCATATCACTAGTGCCTTCATAATTTGTCCACGTCTCGTAAGCGTCATTTAACCTAAACTCATACTGACCTCACACCCCTCAGGCCTCACCAGTGACTTCACTCACACAGACCTGGCGCCCCTCAGACCTCATGAGTGCACTCACAGGAGGTCTCATGAGGGGCAAAACCTCATGAGTGCACTCACAGGGGACTTCGTGAGTGTACGACCTCATGAGTGCACTCACAGGAGACCTTATGAGGGTAAGAACCTCATGAGTGCACTCACGGATGGCCTGATCGCAGGCTTGCCCTCACTCACCCTCACCTCAAAGGCGTGAGGGGCACTCATGAGGGGCACTCATGAGGGCCCTCATGAGTGAGTTCGCCCAGCTATGATCCCGACACTAACGTAATTGTCATATTGGCCTCTGTCAGCTGCCAGAGAGACTACTGCCTGCTAGGATGGCAGAAGAAGACTTTGAGAACCAACAAGAACAAGAAATAAGTAATGATGATGTAGTGGGATGTGTCGCCGCTGGGGCGGCACCCTATGCCATTGCTTGAGGGGGATAAGATGTTGAATGATGATGGATGTTCAGAGTTACTAAAGAACCAGTTATTGATAAAAGTCAAGCAAAGTGTCCGAGCTACATAATAAATATGCTGTCTTTCTACTGCAAAACTGTTTTCTCCCGATTTGCTATTATACAAATGTGGTATTCACGTAAGCGAGATTTATATATTGCATCATGTTTCCAACAAAAGTATAGGGTTTTTTTCGTGAGTTTTTTTTTTTAGTAACGGTAGCGGTACTCCGTTACTTTAAAAAAGAGGTATCGATATCGGTATTTCGATACATTTTACTCAAGTAACGAGTTTCGGTATCGCGATACCATATTTCGGTAACGGGTACAACACTGCTACCACTACAGCGTTGACGAAAACTCTGGTCCTCTTTCCTTCCATTCCCCTACCTAATAACACATACTTATACTTGTTCGTTACAGGACTAAATTCCCTTTTCTTGTGTAGACATCGCCGAAATTTCCTCGCTATGCTTCACACGAGAACATTTAATGCAAGATGTACTCACGCATTTTAAATCAGTCGCCACTGTGACTATGCAGAATACTGCCACCTTGCATTAACAATGATACTTTAGTAATGCGTGACTCGACTGCGTTAGGTTGGATTACTGCGTTTACGAATCGCATTCACGTGCATAATGTGAGTCTTCGAAAGGCTCATCTCATAGTGTATAACAACTCGTGGGTTTCGTTGCGGGAAAACTATTATCATGAGCAATGCCACAGTGCTTATATCAGTGGTCTAATTCTGACCATCTGAGGGTTCTTTAACATGCACTAAAATATCGAAGCAGCCACCGAGCCACGCAACATTGGGACCAGAGAGGGCGCTCTACCAACTGAGCCGGTCAACCCTGCCTTTCTTTATTTTCTTTTTTGCTCTTTGATGCATGTTCGACAAACACCCCTAACACATCCTACCTGCACGCTATACATTGGCAGCGTCATTTAAATACCTTACTTGCCATGTCCTCTAAATATTGTTGGAGTAGCGCTGGTCTGACGCTGAGTGGGTCCCGCATATTCATATTTTTCTCTACTACCATCACCATCTTCATGTGTTGTGTGTCCTATAAAAGTTCCGGTATCACCCACCGTAGTTGGCAGCGAAAAAAATGGCATTTGACACTTCTATATGATAGATTATGCGTAGTGCGAAGAAAAAAATTAAGATGAAAAAATCATGTTGGTGTGTTGGCCCTACTTCTGTGTGCACAATTCTTGAGTACAATAAATCATTCCAACTCTTACCTTATATAGGGCAAGAAAGCTGGCACATCCCCTACGTAGACTGCGATGCAGTATGGGACTAGTATCGCCAAGCATGAGCATGCGAAACCGACGATGGGTACGTAGTGAAGATTGGTGTAAACGCGATCTTTGCTTTGATGCACGGTCGGAGCTGTCTCCTGTGCTTCTTTTTGTAAACACATCTGAAAAGCAGAAGTAAGCAATTTGAAAACTAGTACTCAATCTCTTCAAGTTGGTGAAAAAAAAATGCGTACGAAGATCATTCGGAGGAGAGGAGACGAAGTGGTGCCCTGCAGTGAAACGTGCACAAAACATATCACCTGAAGTAATGTCATTTAATAGACCTCCATATTCCCTCGCCCCCCCTCATTAATGTCAACGCCTCTTTTTTTCTTTTTTGGCAGCATTCCGGTTTAATAAACACATGCACCATAACTAAACGTCAACTGCTAGAAATGCAGATATGAGCAATGATTTACTGCAATGTACACTGCACGTTCGTATACATCATCGTGCCTCTTATTCGTGTGCATTCCAAATCCGGACATTCTGGTTCACTTATATTCCCCTTGTTTAGCGGTACTTTTGTTCTATACGGAACATAGGTGGCGTGGACTTATATTATCATAGAAGTTAGAGTGATAATGATAATATCAGTGTAATATACTGTATGTGAAAAGAGCCTTTAGTTTTGAGATAGCGATTAAGATCAACAGGATAGCGTCCCGTGATCAACTGTCGTTATCACGCTGCAGATATGTAGCTTTCTGTACAACCGTGTTCGCAGATCTTCTTCTACGGATATTACTTACGGACGCGTGTCATCCTTGAGCCGCGGTGCGAGTTCCGTGCCGAATAATGCGAAAGGAAAACCCGTCGAGTTGCAGTACCATACTAAATTCGCCGTTTATATCCGCAGTTCTCATACGCAAGAGGCTGTTTCTGCACAAGTCTTTCCTTTTTTCAATTAAAACGTTTCAATGCGTTTTTCAATTAACCTCGAAAACTGTTATTAATGTTTGGTCCGTTCGATCGATTAATCATTCAATCAACTGAAATATAGTTTGACTTTCAAACAGAAAAAATTATCTATGGGACACCAACAAAGCGCTTCAAGGACGCTGGTTGTTAAAAGTAAAAGTTGTCAGTTGTAAAGCCTAGTTGGAATTTTCTCATCCAAGCCTGCTGTCGACCTACAATGCCCATGAACGATTTAAGGTGTCATCCGTAACCCTTTAAATACCATGCCAATCACGAGGACGGCACCCAGGAGCGGAACAGTCTCTGTTCGAAATATCGGCGGCTCTCGTTCGCTGGATCTTCTACCTTTCCAGCTCTTTCCATATAGGCGTGCAACTGTATTGTAATATGAAGTACATAATAACACACAAACGTCAAACGTAAGATAACAAACATTAGTGTAAGAACTGCGTGGTGCCTTAGCCAACCCAAGACTACAATGGGTTCACAAATGGTACACATTGCCATACCAACATTCGCAGCTACATTATCAGTACCGGGATAGTGCCAATATTGGACCAATATTGTGTGCAGCTTGGGCGAGTACCCATTAATCTCTCGCTCCCCAAACTCTGGTCAGGATAAACTACGGCACTCCATCTATTGCTGCCTCACTTAGACATTTCTTAATAAGTTGGGTCACCTATTATATCGTCCTGTACTGTGTCAGAACGTACAAATTTTGGAACCAATTGCACTGCCAAACGCTGAGTGATTCCCAACTGGATAGCATTTCGTTTACTAATGTCTTGAAGAAATTTTACGGTCTACAGTTCTAAAGAAGACAAGCAAACAAGCGAGAGAGAGAGAGGGAAAAGAATCTCCGATAAACCATGCACTCTAGATTTTTTATTTTCTCCTGCGCGCACTCCAAAGCGTCGAGATGTGCCTCTAGTGTGACAGATATCGAGGGTCTGCTTCCTTTTTTGTTTGTTTAATTTTGTTCACGTTCTAAACGTCGGGAATTCTGGAATGAAAATCAGACGCCAGCCAGCTTTCGACAGTCGTTTGTACGAGTAGTATTCAGTCATGCCGAGGGACAGACAATAAGAAACTACGGCACCCCCCTGGGCCCTGCCCTGAGCCCTGCGCGTATTTTTCCCCGCGCGGCGCTCGGGTGGAGGCTCTTACCAGTGGGCGGAGCATGGCCGGAGGGCTGCGTGCGCGCTTACCCGCTCACATTTTTCAGGCTGGACCGACTTCTTTCGTCATTTTTCAATATGTGCCGACTTCAATCGCAATTTTTTTCCAGCTGCAACAGGCGTGCAGTAGGTGGTTTACATGCAAAGGATAACCATACACAAAAGTACAAGTGAAAATATATTTATTTAAGTCATTAGTGTCAGGAATTATGTTATGACTCTGTGTGAAGGAGAAAAACTTAGCCAAAAATTTTATGCAGAAGAAACACAATACACGTAACAAAAGTTATACTTATTACAGGCGTGATGCAATAGCATTGAATGGATATCATACATCATACACAATATTTTTTATTAGTGATAATCACGCGTTTTCAATTAAGCAGAAGGGATAACACATTTAATCAAAAAAGATTTTTTAATCAATATGATTACAATCAAAATTACAAGTTTTATTATAAAAAGTCTCACATTATTATAGGTGACTAACGTGAGCACCATAGTGGAGTTTTAAATCAAAGTTCTGATAGATGTATGTAACTTCAAGAACAATAGCCGGGCCGACTTCTCTAGCAATTTTTTAATTTTTTTTCCAGCGCGCGGTGGGTGGCGCGTAGGTAAGGGGCTGTCCGGGTCCTTACCAGCAGGCCGACGGGCTCGGTGCGCCCTGGGCCGACTTCTCTGGCGATTTTTCCGCCTGGGCCGACTTCTCTAACGATTTTTTTTGTTTTCAGCGCGCGGTGGGTGACGCGCAGGCGAGGGGCTGTCCGTGTGCTTACCAGCGGGCAGAAGAGCTGAGCGTACACGTATGGTTGTACACCCTGGGCCGAATTCTTTGGCTATTTTTCAGCCTGGGCCGACTTCTTTGGCGATTGTTCAGGTGGCGCGTGGGCACTTTACATGCAAGTAGGGGCGTGCACACTGACAACTCTAGGCTCTAGTGGAACATATCACGTGATAAGATTTTTATGTACTTTCCATTTCAACCGTTAGGTGTAATTTTAACAAATCCGTAATGAATCGTGCGATATAGACTGCTTGTATATGATAATTTGATCTGATTGCTTTCTTGATTAATGCAATGCCCATTGCGATGATTACAATTACATTTGGTCTAGTGTATTTCAATTCTTCGTTAGCAAACCTCAGAAACTCCACCATCAATCCCAGTGGTCCTTCCGATGTTGACGTGCAAATATTTTTATAACTATTGTAGATTCGGCATACAAGTTCTTGCACCTTGAATTCCATAATTTGCACCATATCTCCGAATACGACCATGTCTAGGACGTATTGAAATGCTGTGATAATAGAATTATTTCGCAGCTCTTCTTTTTCGAAGCAGCTTTTTATCATGTCCTCCCATGACCTATGGTAATGAGTACAAAATCCGTCCATCTCTTCAATGTATAGCAAATGTCTGTTCTGTTGTGTAGCGTGCCTGTACACTTAAGTCATATCGGTGCTCATTTTATATATTAAAAATTTATTATGTTATCGTGTTTAGAATGTTATTATTATCCACCTGTCGTGAGAATTATGAAAGTCAATTTACAAAATGATGTGATGAGTAAGAAAAACCCGTGCTTTAAACGCGCTAGAACCCTCAATTCCGAGCTTGAGTTATTGGAGTCAGTTTCTGACTTTTACCACGACCATTGTGGGATCCCCCTACTCCCTGCGGGCGTAACCTTGGCGAAAGTGCATGGGAGCTCACCTTCCCTCTCTCACTCGTTTTTTCTTCTCTTTTCTTTTTTTTTTGTTAGTGGGCTCTGAATGAAAAAGATGTGTTCCCGTATCACCCTGATTGTTCAGAAAGTGTTTGCCTAAATTAATTACTGCTTTGAGTTTGTTTCAGATGATCGCTCGATTGATATTAATAAAAATATTCTACTAGTTGGGGAAAGTGTTTTTAAGTTGTGTGCGTTGATTTTCACTGTAGCAAACTTTTACATGAATTTGCATTTCAGATGAGTTGTTTGTTTGTGGCTTCTGCGTGTAGAAATTACTATTGCAAAGTTATCATAAAATGATGTAATTAAATTTGATTCTCGTTTTCGAATGAGTATTGTTTCTATCATTGAATAAATTTGACTTTCTCTCTTTGCTTCAGATATTCACTCGATTGATATTTTGTGAGTTGAGAATAATGTATGCATAATAGTTGTGTCAGATCTAAAATACATTAAATGCAGCGTTTCTCGTTTTGGTTGAGTATTGTTTGCGCCGATAATATTTCTCGTTTGTTTAGATAATGTTTCTCTAAAACCGGTTTGCACTGACATAAAAGTCTATTCTTAGATTTTTTTTTTCTTTTTTTGCGTGCTATTGTTTGTTGATAGAATTCTTATTGTGTTCTTGAGAATCGAATAATTTCAATGTCTATTTGCGATAGTTGATCAATAAAAACTTTCGCCTCTGTACACCGGTCGTAAGAATATTTCCTTTTGGAGGAAAGAATGTGAAAAAGAGAGAGGGTTTCCCCACTCCATAGATTGACAAAGGATGTGCGGTTTCTTTGCTTTTGGGGTGTATAGAGGGAGAGAGTGACCCCACCGGGCTCAAGTAGCATAGATAGATTGCTTGCTTGTCTGTATGGATGTCAAGGTAATGTTTATAGTGCCTGAGTAGGACGAAAATTGTATATTATTAGGTTATATTGTATTATTATTAAAATTGTATATTGTTAGGTTTTCCAATTATTCATCATTTGTGTACCTCTTGTTTGGATTGTGCATAGTTTTGGCTCTCTATTAGCTGTTGATCGTGTTTCTCATTATTTCCTTGCATGTGTGCTATTCACGTGTTAATAAATTGCATAATTGGGTCGTGGTGGAATATTCAACTTAGCTTTCCATATTCTTTATTACACGTATTGCATTCCTTCTGTTTTCTTTTTTGGATGAAGTTTTCTCTCAACTTAGCTTTCCCAAAGATAGATTATTTCAATCCCAATTTATTAAATTTGTAATGTTTCTTGTTGGATAGTTTGTTTTGATATTATTTTCCTGCATGCGTCTGTTGTTTACACGTTGGCAGATGCGCCGTTTAGAGTGTTTGTCTGCTGTTCAGTGTTAAGTGTGTGCATGTTTCTCGTTTTGATAGACTGTTTTTCAATTATTTATCCTTTGTGTACCTCTTGTTTACGTGTTGGATGGTGCATTGTTTTGGTTCTCTATTAGCTGTTGATCGTGTTTCTTATTATTTCCTTGAGTGTGTGCTATTCACATAATAAGAAATTGATTAATTGTGTCGTGTTGGAATAGTCAACTTAGCTTCCCATATTCTTTATTATGTGTATTGTGTTTCTTCCTTTTCATGTTTCATGGCTGGGTTTTTCGCCTTCACGCAGAGTTACAACATAATTCCTGCCACTATTTGGCTTTACTATCCTTTGCATGTAAACCGCCTACTGCACCCCTGTTGTAGCGGGAAAAATTAGCGATTCAAGTCGGCACAGGCTAAAAAAATGATGAAGGAAGTCGGCCCAGGGGTGATGGTATCATCGCCTGGCTGGGATGACAGTGTGCGAGTGTCCCTAGTTACATGTAAACCACTCACGCGCCGCCTGAAAAAATTGCGAATGAAGTCGGCCCAGGCGGAAAAATTGCCAAAGAAGTCGGCCCAGGTGAAAAAATACAGAATGATAAGGACACGCGCAGCTCTCCGGCTCACTGGTAGGCATTCGGACACCCCCTCACCCGCCTACTTGCATGTAAACCACTCACGCACCACCTGAAAAAAAATGCGAATGAAGTCGGCCCAGGGTGAAAAATCGCCAAAGAAGTCGGCCCAGCGTGTACAACCATAAGTGTACGCCCAGCTCTTCGGCCCGCTGGTAAGCACACGGACAGCCCCTCACCTGCGCGCTACCCACCGCGCGCTGAAAATAAAAATAAAAAATCGTTAGAGATGTCGGTCCAGGCGAAAAAATCGCCAAAGAAGTCTGCCCAGGGCACACCGAGCCCGTCGGCCTGCTGGTAAGCACCCGGACAGCCCCTCACCTGCGCGCCACCCACCGCGCGCTGGAAAAAAATAATAATTGCTAGAGAAGTCGGCCCGGCTATTGTTCTTGGAGTTACATACATCCTATCAGAACTTTGTAATTAAAACTCCACAATGGTGCTCACGTATAATAATGTGAGACTTTTTGTAGTAAAACTTGTAATTTTTTATTGTAATCATATTGATTAAAAATATCTTCTATGATTAAATGTGTTCTCTTCTGCTTAATTGAAAACGCGTGATTACCACAAAAAAAATATTGTGTATGATGTATGATATCCATCCAATGCTATTGCATCATGCCTGTAATAAGTATAACTTTTGTTACGTGTATTGTGTTCCTTCTGCATCAGATTTTTGGCTAAGTTTTTGTCCTGCACACAGAGTCATAACATAATTCCTGACACTAATGACTTTAGTAAATATATTTTCACTTGTACTTTTGTGTATGGTTATCCTTTGCATGTAAACCACCTACTGCACGCCTGTTGCAGCTGGAAAAAAATTGCGACTGAAGTCGTCACATATTGAAAAATGACGAAAGAAGTCGGCCCAGCCTGAAAAATGTTAGCGGGTAAGCGTGCACGCAGCCCTCCGGCCACGCTCCGCCCACTGGTAAGTGTCTCCACCCGAGCGTCGCGCGTGGAAAAATACGCGCAGGGCACAGGGGGGGGGGGGGGGCATAGTTTCTCATTGTCTGTCCCTCGGCATGACTGAATACTACTTGTACGACTTCCGTTCACGAATGCGAGCTCCTTTCACACCTGCCTGCACGCTGTATTGAAATGGCACATCAGGGAGAGCGTAAGAAACGGCATGATCTAGCAGGAACTTTGCACGCGAACTTACAAGTGGTGACGAACATGAATCACGAAAACCCCACGAACAAGAATTCACAATGATCCTGTATAAGGCTCCTCACAAGGGAACCATGCGTCCTTCAGTCATCTCCGCGCATACGAGAAACCACTCTATCTGTGCAACGTCGCTAACGTCCAACTCCAAAACAACAACAGTCAATAACGGTCATAAAACCAAGTGCACTTACTAATTTTTTTCGATATGCCTCTTGTTGGAGAAGATCTAGCCTTATTTTCTTGGAATTCAAGCGCAAAACATTGATCTACGTTTCGACGTTTCGCGTTGTCAGGCGGGAAAACAGAAGGAAGAAACCTGTTTTACTGACCTCCAGCCAGTCTTTTTTGTTGTTGTTGTTTGTGGCGCGCGTAGACTTGGAGAGTGAGAAACGAAAGAAGAAAATATCAAGTTCGCGGTGACGTAGGTTTAGACGTCAGATCCTCTGACGATAGTCAGGACCATTGCCCGCTTATGGTGGCCTTGCACGCGAAGGGTGGTGGTTTTTCAATGCTGTCATCGTAAGAGCTTTAGACCATGGTATTAAACCGAGCGGCAAAAGGAGAAAGGCAACTGAAGACGTAGACCACCACAAAAGTGTGTTTTGCAGAAAGAATGTGCAGTCAGCGGTAATACAGTAGAGCTGCAATACCAGAAAAATTATCTATTCAATAGCCTCAGTCCTCTGTCCTCTTACGTCACAATTTTCGTCCGAATCGCGCTCATAGTTTTCTTTAGAAAATTAAAATAGAATATTGCGGGCAACACTGTGTCGCCACCAACTGCGCATTGCTCCCGAAGTACGACCGCAAAACTACATTGCATGCGCATAACAATGTGTCTTTAAATGGAGACCTCGCAACCAAATGGATTTCAAGTTTCTGGTATTCCCACAATCATTTACACGAACGGAACACAGTTGTGAAATATCACACTTGAAAACGAAGGGGGGAATCATAAAAACGACTTTTGAAATTTGAAAAAGTTTGGCTTCGGCCACGGAGCGTCGATGGAAGTAGTTCTTTCTTGCTCTGGTCGGCCAACGTCACCGTGCATTAGTCATTCCATTCCTGCGCTGTTACCTGACTCTCAGGGAAGCAGCAGACCGCTGTTTCTTTGTTTCTTTCCATCAGTGTCTGAGTATTCTGATCCCGAATCTTCTTCCATTGTTTTGTTTCGGGAACGTAACACAGCGGCTGCGACCGGCGTGGTATACTACCCAAGCAGCACAATGTATTGAAAGTCGAGTGCAATAGGGATGGACGGTATGTGTCTTATCAATGGTCTTTACATTCAGAATTCTGTTCAAGGCCTTCCACCTACCCGTCCACCCCTATTGCACTCGACTTTCAGTACATTGTGCTACTTGGGTCAGTACATTGTGCTGCTTGGGTGCAGAGTGACGTCAACGCGATTGCGAGGCGCGATTGCGCGGCCTTGGGAGGGAAAAATTTCTTCGACCTCCTCTCCATGTTCCTGGTTCTGTTTAATTGCTTTCTTGTTTGAGGCATAATTCGTCACATGAGGAAGAAAGAAAGTTGGTGGCAGGTATACAGTGGATGTTATGCACCAACTACCCCAGCAGCACAATGCACTGAAAGTCGAGTGCAATTGGGGTGGACGGGTAGGTGGAAGGCCTTGAACAGATTCGTGAAGCTAAAGACGTTGATAAGACACATACCGTCCACCCCTATTGCACTCGACTTTCAGTACATTGTGCTGCTTGGGACGATGTGCAGCAATTTTTTCTCCGATCGTTCCAAAGAAGTCGGCTACATGTCGGCTACCTTACGTAGTCATCTTGAGCAGCGAGTCAGTCGTGAACATAGACAAATTGCTTGACAAATTGTGGATTATTTCCCGCCAGACGTTGCTCCGATCCGTTTTATCGCAATTTTACTAGCAAATTAAATATATTTAGCGTTCCCTGTCCCATGTAGAACTTGTTGTGTTGGGTTTGCAAACAACAAGCTGTTAAACTATGCCGTCAACATAACCAGTCAGCATGCTTTACTGTACCTTAAAAGGTGCACTCAAGTGCAAAACTTGCTCCTCGCGGAATGAAATATGCCGTTACCTTGATATCAACAAAAAAGGAACGGGATTAATCAGGTTGCATCATTCGTGATTTATGAGCAAAAGAAAAAAACGCACTTTAAGCTTTCCTTCTCCCTCTCCTTCTCAAGAAGGCCGACAACACGGAGCGATTCCCATTGGTCTCCCTACACGATTTGTCCAATCATCGCAGGAGATCGTTTGAGGAGACCAATCCGAGGCCTCTCCGCATTGCCGCGCTCCTTGAGAGAGAGAGACAACAACAACAACCATAAATGAAGAAGTGATGATGACATGGGATGTTTCCCCGTGGTAGCCACAGGACCCTACCCCACTTCACAGTGGTTAATATGAGAGGATGAAGAATGGTGAGATTGAAGCGACGACAGGTCGGAGTTCTCTTTAGAGCTCTTCGAGGAGTCCAGTGGCTTGCATGAAAGCAAAAAGGGAGCGAAGAGCCCGGCACTGATGCGCAGGGGAGCTCCATGGGCCAAGTACTTTGGACAGGCTGAATGGTCTATGGTCGAGGAGTTCAAGTTGGCGTCGAAGAACCCGGCGTTCACACGTGTACCGCTCACAGTCCTCGATGATACGGGGGATCGTAGCTGGGGTGCGGCAAGCTAGGCACAGCGCCGTGTTACTGTAACCCAGCTTAACACGGAACACAGGGGTGAAGGCGACGTTGAGTCGTAGACGCCGCAAGAGTGTCGTAAAGCTGCGAGGGAAGCCACCTGGCATCCTAAATGATAATGACGGGTCCACTGCAGGGAGGAGCGACCATTGAGTGATGTCATGCAGCCATTGCTGGCGGGCCAAGGGTGACACCAACGCAGACAAGTAGGAGCGCCTATCCCCGTTGGAGAGGATAATGGCCACGGCTCTGGAGATACGGTGGGCCGCAGCAGCCGCCAAATCTGCTTCTTCGTTGCCCTGAATGCCGGTGTGGCCGGGAACCCACTGTAGGGTCACCCGGTGTCCCTGTTCGCCGAGAACCTTGAGCGCCGTCAGGATACTAACAACCACCGGGGCCAACGAGCCGCGGATGCCCATGGTTCCTACACATTGCAGGGCTGATTTTCAGTCAGTGTATATCACCCAGGAGCGGGGAGGGTATTTGGAGACAGACTTTAGAGATAACAAGATGGCATACAGCTCCGCAGAGGTCGACGAAGTGTGATGTGACAGGCGGAACCCACATGATAGTGACACCTCCGGTATGACAAAGGCAGCGGAGGAGCCATCCGACTTAGACGAACCATCTGTGAACACAGCCGTGCGGCCTCTGTACTTTGTATCCATCATTTCCAAAGTAGACTGCTTGAGAACCGAAACGGGGATCTGGCTCTTCGGTCCCAGGAGGCCAGGGATGTGTGTCGAGAGGGATGGGCTCGGCAGTGTCCATGGTGCCACTGAAGGGGTGGTCGGGGCAACAGTGAAGCCAGGGATGTTTCCAGATGTTGCTGTAACACATAGCGAGAGTTTACTGTTCTTCCGCCTACGTAGCTTTTTGAACCAGAGGATGACGCCGGTGGTGAGCGAGCAACCGTAGGTAGTGTCGGATGGTTTCTCTTCGGCGGAGGACATCGATGGGTATTTCCCCGGCGTCGGCGATCACCATCCGTGTCTCAGCGCTGCGCAGGACACCAATGCACGTCCGCAGGCTGTGTGCCAGTGTACACCGAAGCTTGTGTTCAGACGTGGCTGATATACCGTGCAATACGTGCAAGCTGTATAGCAGGGAGCCGCGAACCAGAGTTTTGTGGAGCACAAGAAAATCCCGCTCAGTGCTGCCCCAGCGCACGCCGGCAAAGTGGCGAATCACATTCCCCCAGCGCTGAGCCTTTGAGATGATGAAGTCAATGTGCCTTCGCCACGACAGGTTGCGGTCCAGGATAACACCCAGGAACCTGTGAAACTTGACTTGTATGAGGGGGCAATCCCCAATCCGCAGTTGGAACCTCCTTGAGAGAGAGAGGGAAGGCGTACATTGCGTTTTTTCTATCGATCTTATTCTTTTTAAGTGTTAAAGCTACTGTAAAGCAGTAGACAAGCCGATATGCCGGTGATGTGACTAGAGACTTTGTTGCTTCTAAATATTTTTTTGCAATAAACCTATATCCTCCCCCCCATATGCGAAACCATACGACTGATAACGCCCTATAAATATTTTTAATTTGCCATGAAAGATGCGGCTTAGTGGAGGTGCGACGCCTGGTGTCAAACAACCCCAAGTACAGCGGGCAACACTGAAAATTGGTATTACACACTATTACATCGGAACTTCGTTATTTTAGTAACCATATTATTAGTTTTCCTGTTTACCTATGCATTCTGAAACCCCTGTTAACAGTTTAACCTGTTAACCCTTGTTTTGCAAAGTAACCCAGCGCTGGCCGCTGTTCAATGGAGGCTCTCCCTACTTCTCTGCTGCGCCTGCGCGCTCCTTCTGTTCGTGGCCTCTTTCGAACGAACAAACCCTCTGTGAACCTCTGTGAATAAACAAGTCCCAACGTTGTCTGGCTTCTTGAACGTCTGACACACTTTTTTCAACGGCTGGGCATTTCATTTCAGTTCGCTTATCCGTTTATCCTCAGATGTGGATCGTTGTGTGGATTACAGGGGCGGATTTTATGGTGGATTGTGGTGGATTGTTATGTCGGTCCCAGTGTTATACGCATGCAATGTGGTTGCCGCCGTATGTGTCAGGAGTACGGATTTATTTCGAATACCTAGTACAGTGTTGCCCGTAATCTTTAATTGTAATTTTCTAATTAATTGCACCGTCGATTGGAATGAAACTTGCGCAGTTTTTGTCCTGGTGTCTTAGACTATCGAATAGTCACACTAATCGACATTTGATCGATGCTGCTTTACAGTACCTTCAAGAGAGGTCAGCCAATATCAATCATAAATCGCGAACGACACAACCAATGAATCCTATTCCTTTTGAATTGATGTCAAGGTAACGACATCTTTTATTCCGCGATGAGAAAATTTTTGCAGTTTAGTTCACCTTTAAAGAAGGGCTCCATAGCGGTACAAGTCGTTTTCGACACCCGCTAATGTGCAGTGATCCGCTGGATGTTGGCGGTTGTTAGTTTCTCTATCGACACTGACATGTAAGGTACCGGTGGTAACGAGCGATCAGACACATAAGTACGGGAGACAATCAACGTTGTTGTTTATTGCATTATCATCATCATCATCATTACAATAAAAGCCTCGTTTACATGAATTCGACAGGAGCGGGTTGAGTTGGGTTGTCGGGTTTGACTCGCTCAACGCTGTCGGGTCGTGTTGACCCCGTGTCGTGTCGAGTCGCGTCGCCAGCAGGGGTTAGGTTGACTCGACTCGACTCGACTCGCTTGGACTAGGCGCCGCTGGGGTTAGGCTCGACTCGCTATGGGCGCCGGTGCGATCGCTTCCGGTTTGAGAGAGTTCATGTAAGCAGCGTCGGGTGGCGTTCGACTCAGCCCGCTAGTCAACTCGACCCGCTCCTGTCGGGTTCATGTAAACAAGGCTAAAGTGTTGTCGTTAACTCCTACAAATAGGCGTCCTACAGAGGACGCCCTATAGGGCGTCCTCTTATCGTTGGAGTCATATATAGGTCCCCTAGCAATGACCTGAGCTCGTTGCTATCTGAATTTCATAATCTACTGCACACGTTGTGGTCTTCCAGACTTAATACCCTAATTCTGGGTGACTTTAATGTTGACTTGCTAAAACCCGACTCGACATCGATTGCGTACACAGAGACTTTGGCTGCAAACGGATTTCAACAGTTGATTTCATCAATAACACGATACGGCCTGTCTAACTGTGGCACTCTGCTAGACCATGTAATCACTAATCTAACTGATAATCGGATGTGCCAAGGTGTTGTGACATGTGATATCACTGATCACGAATTAATTTATGTTGGGGCCAGTTCCGGTTCTGCCACCCCTTGCACTCAATCACCCCGCTCTTTTGTCGATTTCACCATAGTAGAGAATCTCTTAGCCCAGGTAACCTGGGACTTTGAAAGTTTCCCAGATGATGCTGCGTCGTCGCTGTCTCGTTTCTTCGTCTGTCGTCGCCGGGCCAAAGGATATGTACCAACCGGCCCCATACACTATGTGGCTGATCTAAAGTTCAATTATTTCTTCTCTACACTCCGTAGCATAACCGAAAAGGCACGTAAGACTACCACCTATAGCCGACGCTCCACACCCAAACAACCTTGGATGACGAGGGCTATTCTCAAAAGCGTAAAACACAAATGCAACTTGTCTCGCAAAGTACGTTTGTCACCACAGAATGCTGACCTGCTGACCTCCGGGCGCGCTACTCAAGATACAGCGACGTCCTCAAAAGCACGATTGGGGCAGCAAAGCGTAGCTACTTTCAGAACGCTATAGCCTGCTCTGCAGGGGACCCGAAACAGTTATGGCACATAATAAACTCCGCTCTATCGAAAAACACTTCGTCTAACGCTCCTGGCCCACGTCTTATCCTCCACAATAACACTCAAGTTTCGGAACCTTCAGAGGTAGCAGACCTATTTAATGAACACTTTTGCAATGTAGATAATCGTGTTCCCTTGCCTCCAGGTTCTAACGTCCATTCATTTCTCCCCCCTTCAAATAGCGACTCATTCTTCCTTGTCCCCACAACACCGGATGAAGTACTTGTTATCGTTCATTCTATGAAATCACTGAAATCTTGTGGTCATGACGGTATCTCGCCCCGATTGCTGAAGCGCCTCGCGGGTTTTTTGGCCGAACCTCTCTCGCTGCTGTTCAATGAGCTTTTCTTAGTGGGCGTTTTTCCTCGGGAGTTAAAGCTGGCAAAGGTGGTGCCGATCTATAAAAAAGGTGACAGATCAAATGTCCATAACTATCGTCCCATTTCCTTGGTGTCTTCAATCGGCAAGGTGATGGAGAAGCTTTTGCTGGTGCGCCTAGAAAACTTCTTTGAGTCTAAACAGCTATTTACTCACTCGCAGTTCGGATTTCGTAAAGGAAAGTCGACCTCTCTTGCGCTCGTGCACGCCACAGAAAAAATTAGGTCTAATATTGAAGCAAAATTAGTGACCATGGGTATTTTCGTCGACCTCACAAAAGCCTTTGACCTTATCAATCACAGTATCTGGCTTCAAACAGCACATTACAGCAGTACGGTATTAGAGGCACACCACTTTCACTTCTCAAGAGTTACCTGGTAGATAGACAGCAGTACGTGAGCCTCGCTGGTAGTGATTCCTTACGCAGAACTTTGTGTACAGGTGTCTCTCAGGGCTCGTTGTTGGGCCCATTCCTTTTTCTCGTTTATATCAACGATCTACGGCACCATTTTTCCAGTTCCTGCTTCCTGTATGCCGACGATATCAATATATCCATAACTTAAAAACCCGAGACTAGGGGACAAAAAACGACAAACACAGACAAGGTCTCAATTGACTTGAGACCTTGTCTGTGTTTGTCGTTTTTTGTCCCCTAGTCTCGGGTTTTTAAGTTATGGATCTATACCACCAGCTCGCTTGCTACCTCTCTATCCTCTCGATATCAATATATTTGTGGAAGATGTCGACGCTCCGTCATTACACCTTAAAGCTACTGCAGCACTAAAAAAACTTCCATACCTGGCTGCTCAATAATAAATTAGTCGCCAATGTTCAAAAGTCGACATATGTCGTGTTCCGTCCTCCTCAGAAAATCCTCACCCTCCCAAAATGACGTCCTCTTTCTTGGAAACCAAGCTCTAACCCGCTCCTCATGTGTTCGCTTTTTGGGAGTTACTCTGCAAGAAAACCTTAGTTGGCAGCCACACATTGACTCTGTTAGAAGCAGAATTACTCCAAGACTCTACGCCCTTGCTCGCATCAAAAACCTGGTTCCCATTCACATCTTGCGTGCTGTACACTGTGCCCTCATTCATTGTCATCTTCATTCATATTCCAGTAACTTGCATCCGTTGCTCATAGCACAGAAACGGGCACTTCAGTTAATCTTCTCGCTGGGGCCTCGTGACTCTGTTTCTTTTGCCTTCTCCTACATGCGGACACTCAACATCTATAAACTTCCCAGATGTAAACTAGCAAGAATCATGCACAACTTATTCTACTCACCCTCTAATAGGCACCAAATCCCCATACATAACTACAACACCCCTTACCCACTTAGGCATACAAAGTACGCTCTACAATACCCTACTAGTCGTACTGTGAAGGCTCGCTACCGACGCGTGAGTCCACGCTGAGAGGAAGCTCAGGAAATACCAGATTTTGTAGCACAGATATTTAATATGAGCACGGAATGAAAATGTTGGCTCACAGATCGTCGTCTTCTCCCTGTTGGTGGTCGCCCTTGTCTTCCGAGTAGCTTCAGTGGCCGCTGCCTTGTCTCTTGGCTTCCTCCATCCCCCGTTTCGGTGCTGGACCCTTGTTCGTCTTTTGGGGACTGTGACACAACTCCCTCCCCGCCCGGATGTGTTCGAGAGTTTTTGAGCAAACCGAAGCAACGGACACTTTCCGAGAAGCGACAGAGACGGGGCCGATCGACGGTGTCGCATTACACCCTTTCGACTGTAGGAACTGGACGGCGCCTCCGAAACCGTAAACAACGTTTGTGTAACGGCTGTGTTGTTCACTTCACGTCCATTTGAACTGCGAAGTTAAGCAGGCACATCTGGTCATTCACAGTACCAACTACGGCTTCTTCTCTATTTTTTCCTTCGGTGGTCAACTGTGGAACGAGCTGCCACTTCAATCACGCTCCACTTCAAACCCCGGGAAGTTCAAACACGCCGTTAGGAACCATTTTCTTCACATGACATAAACCGTGTTTTGTTTGACAGTTTGTTTCTTGGCTACAAATGCTTTGTTCCTGTTTGTTTGTTTGTTTTCTCACATGTATGAACTTTCCTTTATCATTTGATTTTTTGCACTTGAGATTTTGTGCATTTCATATTGTGTCACCTTGTTTATTTTCTTTTTGGCTACAAATAGCTTATTTTATTGGTATTAACTCCCTTTTGCTGAATGACATGTAGAGCGAGAAATGAGGCGACCAGGCTCTACTGAGGTTGATGGGTTTAATGACGGTTAATGGCGATGAACCGAAAACGAAAGCTCGGGTCACGCGCAGTGCTGCGCGTAACCGATGGCGGTGCTGGTGATGATTATGACGCTGCTGCTACAGGGCTCCCCCCCGTGGCGGATGACAAGGCTGGCGAGGAGGGCCGAGGTTGGCGGAAAGGTCGGGCGCCGAGGCCAAGGAGTGCAGGAGCCGGACCCGAGGCGGCGGGCGGTTCGTAGTGTGCGAGCTGCGGCGCCCAATGCACCCGACGTGGAGGGGAAGGAATGCTGGAGACAGGAGCTGAGCACGGACGTAGGGAGGGCGGGTCGGGCGATACCAGAGGTGCCGACTCCAGGAATGCGGGCTTGAGCCTGTCGATGGCCACAGTGTCAGGTCCCCGCGGAAGATCGAGGCGGAAGAACTTCCCGGCTCGCGAGATGACCCTGTAGGGGCCGTCATAGGGAGGCTGCAAGCTGGAGCGCACAGAGTCCCGGCGGACGAAGACGTGGGTGGCTTGATGAAGGTCGGGGCTCACGAACACGCGTGTTGCGGGAGCGGAGCGGGTAGGCGTGGGCTTGAGGTCCCGGAAGAGCTGGCGGAGACGGTCGATGTAGGAGGAAGGGTCGTGCACGAGCGGGGCCGATGGGGTGAAGAATGCTCCGGGAAGGCGGAGCGGGCAGCCGTAAACCATGTGGGCCGCGCTGCAGTCATCCTGGCGGATCGCGGCGCGAAGGCCAAGCAGGACGAAGGGTAGACGCTCGGGCCAGGTTGTGTCGCCGTGGTCAGTGGCGCGGAGGGACGCCTTGAGCTGCCGATGAAGGCGCTCGACCAGGCCGTTGGCAGCCGGATGGTAGGCCGTGGTTCGGATGTGATGGGTTCCGAGGGCGCTGCACAGGTGACCGAAGAGGGCCGATTCAAACTGGCGTCCTCTGTCCGTGGTTACAGTGGACGGGACGCCGAATCGGGAAACCCAGGAGAAGAGGAATGCGTGGGCCACCGTCTCTGCCGTGATGTCAGGGATCGGCGTTACCTCCGGCCAGCGGGTAAAGCGGTCGATGCACGAGAGCAGGTAGCGGTAGCCTTTGGCCGGAGGAAGCGGGCCGACCAAGTCGATGTGGACCTGGTCGAAACGGGCATCTGGCGGAAGGAACCGCGATGGAGGCGAGATGGTGTGGCGGTAGATTTTGGACCCTCTGGCAGGCAAGGCAGGCCCGCGCCCAGTCACGGACGTCGGCATTCATGCGAGGCCATATGTAGCGCTCTGCGACGATCTTTTGCGTGCCGCGCACGCCAGGGTGGGACAGCGAGTGGAGGGCGTTGAAAACATGCCGGCGGAAGGCCAGGGGAACGAAAGGGCGCGGGGTACCAGTAGAGGTGTCGCACCATAGACTTGCCGTCGAACCGGGGAGCGAGATCTCCCGAAAAGTGGTGGACGAGGCGGGGGATGAACGAAGGGCGGCGAGCTCTTCATCGGCCTGTTGGGCCTGGGCGATGCCGTCCAAATCGACCGCGGGGGGCGGATGGAGAGCATTGACGTCCGGCCGCGAGAGTGCGTCGGCAGCGGCATTGTCTTCGCCTGCGACGTGTCGCACATCGGTCGTGAACTCCAAGAGGTAGCACATGTGGCGGGTTTCACGAGGCGAGTGGTTGAGGGAGGCCGATCGCAGGGCGAACATGAGAGGCTTGTGGTCGGTGTACAGCACAAACGGGCGGCCCTCGAGAAAATGGCGGTAGTGTCTGCATGCCAGGTAGGCGGCGAGGAGCTCACGCCCGAAGGTGCTGTAGCGTGTTTCTGCTGGCGAGAGGCGTTGGGAAAAGAAACAGAGAGGTTTCCAGTGGCCATCCTGACGCTGCTGCAAGACTGCGCCGACAGCAGCGGTGGAGGCGTCGACGAACAACGCTGTCTCGGCGTCAGGACGAGGATGGTGGAGCAGCACAGCATCTGCCAGGGCCTGCTTGACCTCTTCGAACGCGCGTTCTGCTGCCGGTGTCCACTCCAGTGGGGCAGCACGGGCCTCTTTCGGATGGTCAGCGCCGAGAGCTGCGTAGAGAGGCTGGAGCAAGGCAGCACAGCGAGGCACAAAACGTCGGTAGAAAGTCACGAGGCCAAGGAATGAACGAAGTCCTTTGCGAGAAGTGGGGGCAGGAAAGTCTCGGATGGCCTGGACCTTGGATGCGAGTGGCCGGATGCCTTGCGGGGTGATGGTGTGTCCCAGGAAGGTAAGGGTGGTAACGCCAAACTCGCACTTCGCGGCATTGATGGAGACTCCGTAGTCCTCCAGGCGCGAGAACAGGGCGCGCAGATGGGCGCGATGAGCCTCCGGAGATGGACTTGCGACGAGGATGTCATCCATGTATGCGAATGCGAAGTCCAGGCCGCGGAGCACTTCGTTGATGAATCGTTGGAATGTCTGCGCAGCATTACGCAGGCCAAAGGGCATCCGCACGTATTCAAAGAGGCCAAAAGGGGTGGTTATAGCAGTCTTCGGGATGTCAGGGGGATGGACGGGAATTTGGTGATAGGCTTTGATGAGGTCTATCTTGGAGAAGATGGTCGCTCCGTCAAGATTCGCGGTGAAGTCCTGAATATGGGGAAGCGGGTATCTGTCCGGTACCGTGACGATGTTGAGTGCACGGTAGTCCCCACATGGGCGCCAATCACCAGGTGTTGCTTTGGGCACCATGTGGAGAGCGGAAGACCACGGGCTGGAGGAAGGCCGAATGATCCCCAGTTCGAGCATGTGCTCAAATTCCCTCTTGGCAATGACGAGGCGCTCCGGAGCCAGCCGTCTGGGGCGAGCGAAGACAGGGGGGCCCCGTGTCACGATGTGGTGAGTGACGCTGTGGCGAGGTGGGCAAGAGGCGTGCGATTGGCGCAGGACAGCGGGGAACTCCGTGACAATGTCGGCGAAAGCAGTGGGCAACGGTAGCCGTATGGTGGGACTAATGGCGGCTATATACGCTGGAGCTCCATAAACGTGCAAAGAAGTAGTGTTGTCGACGAGGCGCTGGCGTCTAATATCCACAAGAAGGTCGAAATGGTGGAGGAAGTCGGCGCCAAGGATTGCGAAGGGGAGGTCGGCGATGGTAAAAACCCAACGAAATACTCTGCGCAGGCCGAGGTCGAGGGTGACGGAGCGTTGACCGTAAGTTGAGATGGTGGACTTGTTGACGGCCTGCAAAGCCAAGTCTGGTTGTCGGTGTCGTTTTTCTGCGGGGGTTGGTGGAACGACGCTCACGTCAGCCCCGGTATCCACCAGGAAGCGACAGCCGGACACGCGGTCCGTGATCCGGAAGAGCCGGCTGTTGTCGCCCCCAGCCATGCCAGCCGTTAATGGTTGGGGGGAGCGTTTCCCGGCCACGAGCAAGGGGCCTGGCAGTTCCTTGCGGCATCGCCGAATTTTCGATGATACCAGCAGAAGTGGTGCTGAGAGGGCGAAGGAGACCGTTGACGGGATGGCGAGCAGCGACGGCAAAACGGGCGCTGAGGGGAACGTGGTCGCTGCGGGGGAATGGCGTCCACCCGGTTCACAAGGGCCGCCACCGTAGTCTGGAGTTGCTGGAGCGACGTGCTGATGGCATTGATTGCAACGTCCACCGGTGGAGGGGAGGTGCGGGGTGCCAGGGCGGCAACGGCTCCTGGTGATGGAAGGCCAGCAAAATCCATAATACGGTCCGCCATCTTCGCCAAGTCATCCAGGCGGGAATTTTCGCCGGCGGCCAGGATCATGCGTACGTTGTGGGGCAAACGTTGTAGGAAGAGTTCGCGTAGTAGCGAGTCGTCCGTGGTAGGGTTGCCGGCGAGGTCGCGCATGCGGCGTAGGAGCTGGGTGGGGCCGTCGATCGCCGAGCTCTTCCCTGTTCAGAAGCTGCTGCAATCGCCGCTCCTCCGAAGCAGATGTACGGCGAATTAACTCGTCCCGTAAGGTGTCGTAGGGCAACTCGGGGTGAGGGTGGATTATTAGGTCACGGACTTCTGCCGCAGCTTCGGGAGGAAGGTTTGCGATGGCATAGCCAAACCTTGAGGCTTGAGAAGTGACGCGGCGTCCGGCGAAGAGAACCTCCGCCTGCGCGAACCACAGCTGAGGATCGGAGATGGAGAAAGGCGGCAGGCGGAGCGGTGCCACAGAAGCCTCGAGCGGTGGAAGTGGCGGTGGCCGGCTGGGAGGCGAAGAGCTGGTGGAGTGCTGGTCGCCGTTCATGATGGTGGAACGTTGGATCACGTCCGGGTCACCAGTTGTAGAGCGAGAAATGAGGCGACCAGGCTCTACTGAGGTTGATGGGTTTAATGACGGTTAATGGCGATGAACCGAAAACGAAAGCTCGGGTCACGCGCAGTGCTGCGCGTAACCGATGGCGGTGCTGGTGATGATTATGACGCTGCTGCTACAGACATATGTACTTACTCTTTGCTTTCAGTTTAACCACTTTGTTATTACCACAATAACACGTAGTTCCATTTTTCGTCTGCTGCTTAACCTCCACCTTCATCTTCTTTTTTTTCTTTTTTTTTCTGAACAATCCTCACAAGACTCATGCAACATTGTTATACCGGGTGTCTCAGTTAAATCCCCGGGCTAAATAATTCGTGAACCGGTGCACCAATCGAATAACTTTCTTTTTTACAAGTATCTGTCCAATACCGCCTACAAGATGCGCACCGCGTGAATGAGCGGGAGGCGCTCATTATTTAAATAAAAATTCAAATGAGTTTCGTGAAATAAGCTAACTTCTAGAGCAGGGTGCCGTCGGCATTAAAATGGGTACTACCCCTTCTGGGACCTTCAGTAGATACCTTTTAGAGAAAAATCTGCAACCGAAGCGGGTCGTTTGTTGCAGTAATTAATTGGTTTCGGTTTACATATTTTTGTCGCGGCTGGTCGCGGTGAAGCGCAAAAGGACGCTCTTTCATTCCCATGTCCACCAATGAATTACGTCCTTACACCAATGAATTACACCAATGAATTACATCCTTTTGCGTTTCGCCGCAACCAGCCGCGACAAAAAAACGTAAATCGAAACCAATTAATTACTGCAACAAATGACCCGCTTCGCTGGCAGATTTTTCTCTAGAAGGTGTCCACTGAAGGTCCCAAAAGGGGTAGTACCCATTTTAATGCCGACGGCGCCCTGCTTTAGAAGCTAGCTTTTTTAACGAAACTCATTTGAATTTTTATTTAAATAATGAGCGCCTCCCGCTCATTCACGCGGTGCGCATCTTGTAGGCGGACAGATACTTGTAGAAAAGAAAGTGATTCGATGGGTGCACCGGTTCGCGAATTATTTAGCCCGGGGATTTAACTGAGACACCCGGTATACCCATGTTTCTTCCTGGGCTATTCGGCAGGGCCTGCCCTCTCAGCCCAATTTTCTATGTGCTTGTACCGTACCATTTCTAAGCAATAATAATAATTTAAAAAAAAGAAATGCGCGAGAAATCATCTTGCTCGTGGTCTTTCTCTAAGGTGATTTTCTTTTAGAGCGTTAAATATGTTTTTAACAAAAAAGCTATGAGAGCAGCACAGTGCCGTTCTTGGAGGTGAGTTATAGGGTCAGGCGAACATTCTGTTGGAGTATGCGCTTACTAAATGATTAATTACCTAAAATTCGTTATTTTTTAACTATATGTTTTCGGGTGGTGGCGATGGAACTGCTTGTCGTAGTCGGCTCAGGCGGGCAACGTCACGATTATCGCAGGGGGGGGGGGGGATCATGCGTCCTGGGCCGACTTCACAGGGAACTGTGCTGATATTTGTCGTAAAGCGATTGAGGAAAACCCAGGGAAAACCCCCAGACAGCACAGCCGGCGCCCGTATTCGAACCCGGGTCAGGAGAGATAGCAGAATGGGATCCAGTCATTATTTCAAGCCATGTCATTAAAAAAAAGAAAAGAACTGAATCGCGCACGTACTTCGAGATATCCATCGCCTAATTTAGCTACGCACACGAGCCGAAACCGTAACCGTACCCGCACCAGGAGCGCAAGAGAAGGCTCGACCTTTGCCTCCAGGAGCTGTTCTGGACCACAAAGCGGTTTATCTGCAGTAGGGTACTGCTCCCTAGCGGTGAGACACCCCATGTCATAGTCACCATTTATCTCTCGTTGTTGGCCAGCAATGGATACCTCAAAGTTCGTGTCTGTTTCAAGATTAAAAAAAAAAGAGTGTGGCTTTAAATAATAACTGGCTCCAATTCTGCGATCTCGCATTTCCCACATTTTTCATTTCGTTTTATTTTTTCCACGTACATGGAATGGGCAGCAGTGCAAAAAGTTGCAATGGCAACTTGACGAATGCTGTGTTCATCGAGTGTTCATCCATGCTAAATATGTTTTTTCCAATAATTTTGTTCTAACTACTACATCTTCACTCACTATCCTACGAACATATGACTATTTTCCAATGGAGCCCATAATCGTTGAACCTTGTGGCATCATCAAACTAATCAGTAATCTGAAGGTTTCGTCAAGCTGTGGTTTTGATGGAATCAATACGAAGTTTTTGAAGAGCACTGTACAATACACGTAAATCATACTTTCCAAACTGTTCCAGCAGTCACTCAATACGCATACAATTCCTAATGATTGGAAAGTCGGGAAGGTGGTTCCAATACACAAATCCGGGAGTAAATGTTCGCCATCTAATTATCGTCCTATGTCCCTCACCAGCATCCCCTGCAAATTGTTAGAACACGTTTTATTCTCACATTTAGCGTCTTTTCTTGAAACAAACTCGTTTTTCTCTCACGCACAACATGGGTTTCGCAAAAAATTTTCCTGTGAAACACAACTTCTTTCTTTCACTCACAAACTTCACCTAATTTTGGATCGTAATTCGTCTGCTGACTGTATATTTCTCGATTTCTCTAAAGCCTTTGATAAAGTATGTCATAAACTTCTATTACTTAAACTAAGTAAACTAAATGTTGACCATAATCTTCTCTCTTGGTTGCATTATTACCTGTCTAACCGTTCACAGTACGTCACAGCTAACGGCTATGACTCCACGCCTAGCCCAGTCCACTCAGGTGTCCCACAAGGTTCCGTCCTTGGTCCCCTTTTGTTTTTAATCTATATCAACGATCTACCTAACTGCGTTTCCTGTAACATTCATTTATTCGCGGATGATTGTGTAATTTTTCGTCGAATCACTAATCCTAACGATATTTTTTTGTTGCAACAAGATTTAACTGCTATCTCTGAATGGTGTGACACTTGGTTAATGCAATTAAATATTACTAAATGTAAAGTCTTGCGCATATCCCGAACAAATATGTTACCTCCTTCTACTTACTATCTTAACGATATTACTCTTGAAAATGTTTCATCATACAAGTACCTTGGTCTTCATATAACTTCAACTCTATCCTGGTCGTTTCACATAAAGAGCATAATTAACAACGCAAACCGCGTGTTAGGCTACCTTCGTCGCAACTTCTCTTCAGCCCCCCTATCCCTAAAAACATTGCTCTATAAGTCTCTTGTGCGTTCAAAATTAGAATACTCCGCCACCATATGGGATCCTAGCTCAGCGACACTAATTAATGCAATCGAACTTGTCCAAAATAATTCTGCGCGTTTCATTACTGGTAATTATTCTCGCACAGCGAGTATTAGTACGATAAAGAACACTCTTGATTTACCTTCCCTTGCTTCACGTCGTAAAATTTTTCGTTTATCTTTACTTCACAAACTTTACTATGACCTGCCTGGTTTGCGTGGTGAACTTCTACCTCCGCCCACTTACATTTCATCTCGGATTGATCATCAACATAAGATAGGCCTAACGTCATACCACACCAACACTTGCCTGCAGTCTTTCGTCCCCCGCACATCTGCTGAGTGGAACCACCTTCCTAGTGACATCATACACATTCGCGATCACTCCCGATTTCGCTCTGCATTATGTTCCTTTTTTTGACTCACAATCACACCACTTAGTGTCATATCAACCTGTACATCTTAATATAAGCTCTCACAACTCACTGGCTTTTGTATTATACACTTCATCATCAATTTGTTACATTTTAACTTAGCATCTTGATTTACTGACCTTTGTTCACTGTTATTTATTACTGTTTTGTATTTTCTTTTCCCACTCCCCTCTGTAATGCCCAACGGGCCTTGAGGGTAAAATAAATAAATAAATAAATGCTCTGCTGCCCACAACGGCTCAGCAGCAACAATGCACATTAACAGTTTTCCACCAAAGTAACTGGTGCAAGTGATGTGGAGTTGCGGGCCTCACATTAGTAAAGCTAAAATCTCCATTTTATTTTGTCTTTAAAACCAACCAAACAACACATAACATTAAAATGCTAATTAAAGAATTTTAGCTAATTATTCATCTAGTAGTTGCGCACGCTCTCCGACAGAATGTCCGCCTGGCCGTATAACTCTCCCGCAAAACGGCTGTGCGGATCTCATAGCTTTTTTTTTATTAAAAGATTTGTAACGCTTAAAAAATAGACACACCCTGATGTGACAATGTTCTCGGGTCGCGATACTTCGTGTCAGGTTACCAAATAAATGTGGAAATCTACTATTTGCATCGATGTGAACCTTCTTCAGCAAAGGCTGAAGGCGTCTCCGCAGTGGGGCAGCGCGCGATTGTGAACAGTAAGTGCGGACTCCCTTTTAGTGTGAACTGCCGACACCGTATTTTGTAGATCTGTTGTGTGCTATTTTGTTTTCCCGCTCTATTGATTGAGTGTCCGTGAGCAGAGGGATCCCGCTGTGATTCAGAGTTTTGATTCAGAGTTTGTAATAGCAATGCAGCTTTTGCAATGGAGCAGGTAGCACCCATGGTGGGTTGCTGAAAGCTCCAAGGTTTATCTTATTTTACTAATTTACTAACTAACTAACTAAGCTACTCTCCAGGTTGTTGGTAGCCTTCTGGATTTTAGGATTTATTCGATTTAAATAAAGCTATTTGATTTATTAGAAAACTCCGCTTTTGGCTGTTTTGCGATCCTTGCCTAGAGACACCTCGACATTGGGGGGGGGGGGGGGGTATATGTTTATTCACACAAAAAAGGAGATGTCAGCCAGGCAAGTGCCGGCTTGCTACTCCTTAAAAAGAAAGCAGGTGCGGGAGGAGCCGCGATGGCAACGATGTCATCATTTAGGTGGCCCTGAGGTACTCGAAGAGTGCCTTGGTAACATCCCGTTGCCCAGGCCGCTGGACAGGCCCGAGGAGTGTAGCGAGCGAGAGGGGGTGGTGGCCCAAGGCATTGGGGTAACTAAGTAGGGCCCACTGATTAGTGACTCTACTCGGCATGACAGCGTTTTGAGGTAATTTCAGCCATTTCCTAGCGCTGGAACGATGTGGAAGTTATGCCGCACAACAGTAAGCGTCTTTCAAAGCAGCTTCTGATTCTTTTCGTGAGTACAGGTGGTCGAAATTATCCGCAGTCCTACCCTGCGGCACGTGCAGCATGTCTGCTGCAGCATGCTGCACGTCGGCATGTCGCCTTTAGGCTGACTCACCTTACGTGTAAATCTACTCCCAATTAATTAATTAATAACGTCGTGTCACAGTCTTTTTTTTCTCTCTTTGCATGTCAGATATTAACTCAGTTGCAAGAAATAAACGACGAAAAAGTCAAAATTCAGCGAAAATAAACTCCGAAAAACACCATCTGAGTATGCCAAAAAATCAACTTCGAAAGCCCGGGACCCTATTTATTGATCTGAACAGGACTGGATTGTGGGTTGGTTGTTGTTTGGTGGCGCAGAACATTTGACTACATATAACTGTGTGCACTCACGTCGTCGTAGTGACTAATTCTCAAGACGCAAAGCGACAAACAAAGTAACGAAATAAACATCTTTATCAACAGGATCAATACAACGTTTAATACTGTTCGAAATATCGAACATTTCCCATCGACAACAGGATCTAAAGTATACTTCCAACAGCCTTGGTGCAAACAGCTGTACGGTTTTTTTTTTCCTTTCTCATTCAACGGTACCTTCGAGCAACACCCCGCCACTCTGACAGGTAGATCGCCCGGTAATAACGTGCTACCAACCAAGGATTCGTTTGAGCCCTTGACAACGGGGACAAGAAGGAAGAAATCAAAAGAGCTTAAACTGAGATTCGGATCTTTTTCTTGCAGAACAATAAATACTTACCCTTAACTACAATACTACAATACATACTAACCTTACAGCCAATCGTTTGCCTTAGTAAGTGTAGAACGTCGGGCAAGTTGGTCAGAGTTCATGCTAAAAATGAGCACACTCGTTTCCACATGTTGTTTCAACAATAAAGTTGTTGTTCGTTTCGACGTCCATTGCAATCAAGCTTTGAGTTGCCTCGCGACATAAAATCAGGAATTGTCATTAGCGGGTTTTAGCAGAACGGAAGATGACCATTATCACGGGACCGTTATCATGGACTCTATGATAACGGTCCCAAAAACATTAAGCCATTCGCCTTATTCCTGTGTAGTGGCTGACATCATGTTACGGAACGTGTTGCAATCGGTTATGAGAGCCTGCAAAGAAAATGACCTCGAACAATGCATAACAAACAGCAGTATCACCGAGGTTCTAAACTTAAATCCACCTCAGAACTCGGGCGTGAAGCAAATACGCACACACAGGACTCACAAACAACTATCTTTGCTTGCGGATTGAAGGTACTGTAACCATGATTTCCGTCACGGTTGATGAATATCGCGCTGCGACATTTTCTTGCGAATGTGCTCGCTGTTTGTCGTCATATTAATCTCATTGAGATGCTGCTGCTGATGACGATCAAGTAATGGCACGAGACAAACACACACAAGAAACCGTAGGACGAGTATCTCTCATAACGCTTTTGTGCAACACGACACTTAGGACGTGTATGACAATACTGTAAAAGGTAAAATACGTAGAACAGGTGTATAATTGTTTGAGCGCTACAAAAGGTACCATGTTTGTACCTCACACTGCAATCACATTTTTCTTCATACTCGTAATATTTACCTCGGCATTCAGCAAACCATTGCAGTTGTGAACACACCATCGTTATTGACTGTATAAGCACAATTTGTGAAGACATGCTTTGCTGTTGTTGGACCCTGTGCCAATATCACTTGCATATCCGTGCTGAACACCAGTTTTGTTTCGTGCGCCTGCTGATAGCATACATGTATATGCACATGACAACCACTGAGGTGTGCGCTGAAGCTAGACAGTGAAGTCGCCAAGGCGGACTTTAAAACCGATTGAGGCTCGTCAACCAGTTTATTCCGGAGGAGAGCTGAGTTTCTGCCGCAACATTGACTCCATTCGTAACGCATTTTTTTTATAACCATAGGATTGCACTACTAAAATCTTGCCTTAACAATATGTACTAACATCGTCGCTTAACTTGTAATAAATTACCGATGTTCTAGTACACTGTAAACTTCTGCCGAAACCTCCATTATTCTTATTTTACACATAGAAGGTATCCGCACTGACTATGCATGGACTTTTATTCAGGGTGTTTTTTTATATTCGACACATTTTATTTTCTAAAAAAAAAACTATTAGAGCTGCATAAGTTTCTTTTTTGCGGGTGGGTTGTACGGCCAGGCGAACTTCCTGTAAGACAGCGTATTCAACTACTGGACGACTAGTTAGCTGAAATTCATGAATGTACCGTACCGTATAGCAGGGAAATGCCTTTTATTCAATGAGAGTATAAATGGCGATATGTTCTAGGTCAAGTGGTCCACCCGCAGTAGCATCCCATTGGGGCGCTGTTCTCTTTAATTTTGATTAATAATGATTAAAACGCATCCAACCCAAACGCACTTATGGAGTATTTAGATTGACGACTACCTTGTTCGGGCTCTGTTCGTTATCCAACAAACATGCAACACGCCTAATGCTTCGATGCTGTAACAGAATTCCACTGCGGCAGAGCTGGGTCAAAATTTTGCTCGGAGAAGATGCAAAAAAAAAAAAAGAATCGTTTGCGGAGCCAGTTTATGCGCGGAATGTTCCATTGGTGGAGGAGAGGCAAAACATTTGTTCGAATGGGCAATACATTCTGACCCGCCGGTTTACTTAGGTGGCTTCGCATGGGACAAAACGAGCGGAACAGGACAGATATTGGACAAGCGAAGGCGATAATGTTGGAGGGTTTTTCCAGGTTCGTGTCGCTGACAGGGGCAAAATTACTGCTGCACAAGTAAACGTACATTACTATCTATGCTCGGTCGTGGTTCAGAGAAATCTTGCAGGATTTCGCGGCCTTCTGCCTAGCGATGTAGCTACGCTGTCACTAGGCGCACCGGGTAGTACGTCTAATCCCAGAAAAGATACTCGAATTGGAGGGCAACGCGCTTTGCTCCCGCGAACCCACTTCCGTCGTCAGGCAAAATTTGCTCTCGCAATGGAATTGGCCAAGAGGCTCTTGTCACCCAATCTCGAAAATGCCTCTCATCGCAAAGAATGTTCATTGGTATAAAAATTGAATTCCTTTTTACCCGTCCGAGCTTCATAACACTCGTTTTGTTCAAGTAACAGATGTTCCGTGGACTTCCTTCATAGTTGCCCTTCTTTGTTTGTAAGAAAAAAAAGGAGAATTTGAACTCGTCTCCCGACTTGATCTGCTACTACTAACATAAAGTCTCACCGCTCCCCCCCCCCCCACATACACAAAAATACTTTTGTAGTTACCCTTAATAAATAGTTGCCCTTAATTTATACCCGTACATTACTGCAATGAGCTTCGGGGAGTCCTTGGAACACGAACGAAAGCGCGCGAGGACATGAAGCAGAGACTAATGTTTCAAAATCAATTGCCTTCGTTAGCAACATTGTTAATTAAGGCAATTGCTTTTGAAACATCAGTCGCAGTCTTGCGTTTATGCGCGCTTTCGTTCGCGTCTCAGCCCCCTCAGAGGCAACGTTTCAGTATTGTGTTCATAATTAGTTTTCACACCCTGGCAGCTTCTTTTCCAGCTGCCCCTTTGGCAGCTGTCGTGAAGTGAGGGTGCACACGCTGGGACGAACGAAGTTCGGACGGTAGTAGTTGAGCAAATATGTACATCCGCACGATGATGTGTCTGGAGCACTGAATGTGACAGAGTTCAGACGACGCGGTCCGATGATTTGCTGAAGGTGGACTCGTGGAGGCTGGAAGTGGACGTCGCCAGAGGCTTTCTCTGCTCATCGTAGCCTAATCTGATGTCCATCTTTAACTTCCTGAACTCTGGCACGAAGGACAGGGTGAAGACCATGAACGTTATAACCACCAGCCACTCGGAGAAAGCGCTGATTATGGTGTTCGGAGGGTACTGCGAGATGGCAAAAGGGAAAGGATAAGATGAGATCGTTCTTTGGTTGTAGTTGCAAGATGTATCCTGACAAAACAGGTTAAAATATATTGATCACTTCGTACACCGTAAAGTTATTACGTGTGTTACATCAAAGCTATTACGTCACACAGGAAAGCCGATGATTCGAGGTGTACATATGTTACTCCACTTGAGCGAGAGGGCGACTTCTGCGCGTACCATGAACAAAAAGACGGACACCCAAGGAAAGCAACACCCCGGAAAGGAAAATGCACGGTTGTTTGTTGTTAATCGCTCTAGTTTTTTTAGGCACCCCAAAACCATACAGGAAGGAGCATATATGCAAAGAAGTATCGCTTTCAGCGCGCACGTTTCATGTGCATTTAGCGTAAAATTTTAGATTTCCTCGTTCCTCGTTAATATCTATGGAAGTGAAACGACTTCCTCAAGTTCTATCACGCGACAAACGTGTTGTCTTTTATTTGTCGTCTCAGGGACAACTTCTGCAGGCCCGTGTGTGTGTTCTACCCTTCGGGACAAAAGCGTGTGGTAATTTCCTGCTTCGTAAGCGAGCATACCCGACTGGTCATCGTCTGAGGCCTTCCTTGTGCGTCTTGCTATAGCTACTTAGGAAGAAATATGGCCCATATGATGATTGATGTTTGGATATACGCAGATGAGGGCTGTCATGTAGTATTACATATACAGGGTGTCCACGCTAAGTGTGAACAGATTTTTTAAAAATATATCAATCACTTTTTCCGAGATAAAATCAATTGCAATATAGCATATGCTGAAGGGCACTCCCTAGGGAGGGCGTTAACAGACTCCTAAGGCAATGTCTTAATTAACTTTCAATAATTAACTTTTTAATTATAAAAGCTACGAAGTTGCTCCAATGAGAACATCTGATCTCTTCGGTCACCAGATACCAAAGCCGTTTTCAGAACAAAAGTCTGTTCGATAGATCGTCCGCAAAAAAATCGTGAAGGAACGCCATTTTTTTCTGTATTTTATTCATTGCGCATCTCTAGAGACGCGTCTTTCCTTCGCACCCAATACGAGAGGACGAAAGAGCACACTATCGCCTCTTGCGTCCTGGAAAAAGATTAAAAGAAAACAGAAAATGCAGCCCAAGATAAGGGCAGTCGCGATAGAGTCACCCGATAGATTTGTGTTTTTGTTTTGTTTCCGCAAGTTAAAGCTAATCTTCGACGCATGAGGCGGCACTGTGCTCTTTCACTCTCTCACACTGGGGGTAAAGGAAAGCCGCTTCTTTGAAGTTGCGCAATAAACCAAATAAAGAAAAAAATGGCGTTCCTTCACGAATTTTTTGCTGACGATCTACCGAACGGATTTTTGTTCTGAAAACGGTTTTGGTATCTGGTGACAGAAGAGATCAGATGTTCTCATTGGAGCAACTTCGTAGCTTTTATAATTAAAAAGTTAATTATTGAAAGTTAATTAAGACATTGCCTTAGGGGTCTGTTAATGCCCCCCTAGGGAGTGCCCTTCAGCATATGCTATATTGCAATTGATTTCATCTCGGAAAAAGTGATTGATATATTTTTAAAAAATCTGTTCACACTTAGCGTGGACACCCTGTATGTAATACATGGCAGCCCTCCATGGCATGGCATATGTAATACTGTCTGAGCGTTGGTTTAGAAATAGCTATACGATTAACGAGATATCAACAGGAAAGTGTTGCGCAAATAACGATTCAAGTTGAATCGACACTTACATCCCTTGGATGATCAGGAGGAGGCTTTAGCTTGTCCGTCTGGGTGTAGGGACAAAACGCTGCAGCTGAAAAGAGAAAGGGAAATATTTTACTCCTGTTGTTACAAAATTGGAGCACCACATGCAGCTCACAAATTTTGGCTTCGGTTCAGCAGGAGACCTAGAACGATCGACTGTTGAGCTCTAAAATATCGAGAGCATAATATCCATCGAACGTGAATCGTTCGACCCCGACCCCAGGGCCTGCAGACATTTAAGAAAAAAAAAGAACAATGATAAACTCTGTAGTCCTAATGCAATACATGCCCCCATGACGTGCTGGAATGGGGCAAAACATACTGCCCATTAACTCTTAGAGTAGTACTTTAGAGCACTTCACGGGCTCGGGCTTACCCGAAAGACCAAGCCCGAACCGGCCCACGGGCCGGGCCGGGCAAAGCCTTCTTTTTGTGGGCCTGGGCCGGGCTCGAGTGTGACTTGATGTTCCTGTAGATGTAGGTGATGGTGATGTGATAAAGAAAGAAAAGGTCGGGATCAAGCCTGTGTTAGCCCACTGTTAGTTAGCCACAGTCAGCTTTTACAGCCCGCTTCACTGGGCTCGGTCGGGCCGGGCCAGGTACGAGGCCGGCGGGAATATCAAAGGAAGGCCGGGCTCGGGCCGGGCCTGGGCCCAACAATGTAGCCCGTGCAGTGCTGTAAAGTACTCTGCAGCAGCGCAACTTCTGACTGAACACCCCCTACAGGTGACTGACGAGAGCGTCCCACGTGTGATCGAATTGAGGTGCCGAGGAATCCTGGGACAATCCAAATGATGCAGGCTACAATCCACTTCGGCTATAATTGGATGACTGTCCGTTAGGGGTCTCAGTTTTAGGGCAACAACGGCAAGCTACCTCGACACCCCCTCCCCCCCCCTTTAGGGGACATCCCAAGGATCGCCACAATTTAGGCACGGTTATACTGCGTAGAACCTACGGGTGCCTTTCTTGAACTAACGTACGAAATGAAAAGAGAAGAATGAGTATAGGAGAAGAAGGAGAAGGAGATGTAGGAGAAGAACTAGGAAATATTGTAAGGCAAGAATTTAAGGCGTGTACTTACTGAGTAACCCCGAGATGAGGCCAACGACAACGGCAAAACACCGGACGTAGAAGGTCGGTTTTCGGTAGTGAGGATAGTCGAGGATGTAGGTACATATAAGCAAGAGGCCCATGATGCCAATACCACTTGTGAACATTAGCACGGCACCGAACATGTGCGGGGCGAAGATGGGCCAAACCTGAAACGGGAAACGTTCTTATTAGAGATGGGATGAATCCAGAATTTCCCAAATTTGAATCCGAATCCAAGGAAGGTTCTGCGAATCCACTAATCTTACGAATCTCGAATCTTTCGAATCCTTCCTTAAAAAAGTTTGAAAAACCAAGGTAAAAAAACACTTCTACTGAAAAGTGTTTTGAAGCAGAATTTGATATCTTTGTTTAATGAAAATATAAATAAATGACAGGTCACTTTCAGGAGAAAACATACCCGTATACTTCTTAAATGCAATTTACGAGGGGTGTTCAAGACAAACCGTGACTTTCTGTCTCCTGAGTGTACAAATGGCTCGCGCTACTTCTTTTTCGTCATTTTCACGCGAGACAGGCCTCCGCGTTCACCACGTGGTGGTCCAAAGTTTGTGCAAAATCAGAGCCGTATATTAAAAGGGAGTCTGGCCATTGGGAGGAGTCACAAAAAGAGGCTCGACCTGTCAATCACAGTTTCGCTCCTCTGATTGGTTTGCTTTTTACCAAGGGGGTCGCCATGACACCATACTGCCACCCAAAATGGCGACGAAAACAAACGCAGTGAAGCGGGGATTTCGTGACAAAAAATTTTCACAGACTAACCTGATTTTACGCTGCAAATGTACATCCTAATATAAATTTCTCAGAAATCAGTTTCAACTTATGCTCATCCATCAATATCTAACTGAAAATAATACGTTTTGTCGCCGGTGTTAGGCCTAGTGAACACGGCGATCGCGGCGACCACAACGAAATCATAACAAAAACGGCGCTGTGCTGTACAATCTTATTTTTAACAGCTGGATTTCATGGATATAAACATTCTTGCCTCTTATATTCCAACTATTCATGTAGATTTGTTTAAAAATCATACCGACAACAGAATGTGTCCCAGCAGATGGTTCTGCCGGCAGCGGTACAACGACGGAAGCAGACGACAATTCCCGACGTGCCTTACGCTCCCTAGGTGGCGCTTATCAAATTTGCACCAACAATCCACTAGTTTTGCAGATTGCGAGAGGTATCCATTTCAATCCCATCCAATCCACTTGCCACCCAAAATGGCGCTGCCCATGTTGGATAAGGGGGCAAATAGTGAGGATAGGCTGATTGATAGCGCCCCATATTTCAAGACTTCATTGGTCGGAAAGCTGAAAAAGTGGGTGGAGCTTCAGGTATAGGCATGACCCATTAATGGCCAGACTCCCTTTTAATATACGGCTCTGTGCAAAACTGAAGACACGTGCTGGACAAGATGGCGGACAACGAGGTGAGCGCGCACAACGAACAGCGAATTGTCATGAAGTTTCTCATGAATGAAGGCGTAAAGTCATCTGAAATTCACAGAAGATTTCAGACTCAGTATGGCCACGATACACTTAGCCGCAGCAAAGCGTTTGAGTGGTGCAAACGGTTCCGAGACGGCCGTACATCGGTGCAGGACGATCCCGGCCGGGGCGGCTCAGAGCCCAGTGTCAGAGTTCCTGACAACATTCAACTTGTGGAGCGCCTGATCCTCAAGGACCGACGGATAAAATGAACTGGCTCGAAAGACGGACCTTTCTGTGGGAACGTTGAACACTATCATTCATGAACACCTCCAGTTTCGGAAAGTTAGTGCCCGTTGGGTCCCGAGGCAGCTCTCCGTGTTTGACCGGCAGAGAAGACTGGAAATCTCCCAAGAGCTAAGGTACCGTTTCGACACTGAAGGACAGCCGTCCCTTGATCGGATCATCACGTGCGATGAAACGTGGGTGCTCCATTTCACTCCTGAGTCTAAACGCGCATCAAAACAGTGGAAGTATCCGGGCTCGCCAGCTCCCAAGAAGTTCCGAAGCACCCCGTCTGCGGGTAAGGTCATGGCCACGGTTTCCTGGGACAAGGCTGGCGTTGTTCATGTTGATTTTCTGCCCAGTTGTACCGCCATCAATAGTGCATATTACTGCCAGGTTCTCAGGGACGTGCATAAGGCGCTGAAGCAAAAGCGGCCGGGCCTCATCACCAAAGGAGTCCTCCTCCTACAGGACAATGCACGCCCGCATACCGCGCACCTCACGACACGCACCTTACAGGAACTTGGCTGGGAGTTGCTGCCACATCCCCCTTACAGTCCAAACCTCGCCCCCAGCGATTTCGATTTCGATAATAAATTTTAGGTAATTAGTCATCTTATACATAGTTACATAGCCTCTTCAAAAGGATGTCCGCATAACCGTATAGCTCAACTGCAAAGACGGCATATGCTGCTCTGATATCTTTTTTAATAAAAAATCTGCAAATTATTAAAAAAAATGACCGGTATATTCTTGTGTTTTAATGCAATAACATGTAGCCGTGTTTGAAATTCATGTTGTGTTGCCCTCTGTGCGTCGCAGTCTCAGGGATTCCAGTATAGATCTCCGTCACTTCAAGGTGACCAAGAAGCCGTACTCGACTGGACGTTGATTGATGGATGCAATCGAAGGATATTCAAATAACTGGTACTCTTCTGCAGTAACTGCGCTGTCAAGAGCAAGCTTTGACTGAATTCAAACAACTCAGGCGAAAGAGGTGGTGACGTAGGAATCGAACCTGAGAATCAGAAGACCCAGGTTCGATTCCTGGCGTTATCACCTCTGTTCCCTGAGTTGTTTGAATTCAGTAATTTCTTGGCGTTTGAGGCTTACGTGTTTGTGTCGTCCCTGTCTGCCTCGGCCAAGTCTCATTGTTTATGCTTTGACTGTGCCGGAAAGGGTTTCCATCAGGCTTAGCACTGCCAATAACCAAAACAAACCTCCACGGGAAGGTCACAGAAATACCAACTACATTGTTAATGATACTACCATACTACCATAACCCTGCCTACTACCATAACCTTACCATAACCCTGCGGAGACTGGGAGGAGATCCGGGTCCCAACTCTGGCACCGGCGATGCCGTGTGCGTATTTTCCTTGGATTTTGCTCTGGCTCCTTAAGGCAAACTGTTGGCACTGTTCTCTGCAGAGTCGGACGCGTGATCCCCCCCGAGCAATATCCCGCCATATCGGCAGGCAGATGGCAATGAGACGCCGTATATAGCCGGCTAACCGAACTACGTCCTTCTTCAACAAGGATGGTCTCTCACATTGCATAGTAGCGTCCACAAAAGTCTTTTGAAGATAACAGTCATGCTTTCCATGCGTTACAACTCGCGACCTTGCCTTCGAGTGCATCAATCATTCAATCTTGATTTCGTCAAATACTTTTTGTGGGAAGCCGGGAGAAAAAGTCGTGAGCAGCTTGACGACCTCGCCGGCCCCTTCTACACTTGACGACCACGAAGTGACTGTGAACACATTAATGCTACGCATAATGCATGTGCTGTATACAGTAGACATCGATATTTTAAGACAAAAGTGCCGTTTGTACCTAAACAAACAGACCTGTCGGTATATCCGCATGTATTACGAACACTTAAAATGTTATATACATTTTAAAATATATCTGAGTAGAATCGCGCTAACCAGTATTAGCCAATAATCTGTATAATGATGTAAGTGCATAAGGCTCGCGAGTAAGTACTAAATGAGACTGTGTAACGTACCCATGTGCCGTCTTTTCGAAGATGTCCCGTGGGATTAACTGCGAGGATGATCATGCCAGCTCCTGTCCCCACGCCGGACAGTAGGAGAAGTCGGTTCAGCCACAGAACTTTCACGTCGCGTTTCTCATTTCTTTCTTGGATAAGGAGGTAACATATCCAAACGCCGACCATAACTGGGGAGTGTGACAAAAAACAACATGATGCAATGTCAAGACACAAGTGAACAAAGTGATGCACTAACAAAAGAAAAATGCGATTGAAACTTTGCGGTACGCTTGCTAAGATCCGAGCTTTACCTGTCCCTTCAAGACTCTAGCACCCCTTACTGAGCACTATTGCAGCACAGTTGTTAATATTGTACTTGGAAGTTGTGACTCACTAGGCATTAATCTAAAGAAGCCAAGTCCCGGTGTTGGTGAGAGCCATAAACACGTGTTGGAAACAGGAAATAGCAGCGTTGGAGACAAATGTAGTGCGGAACCGGCAAAGATACACCCCCAATCGTCATAATCAAAATTCAGTGCAGTGTGTCTGTGTGTCGTACGTGTCGTGTGTCTTGTTGGTGTGTCCCGTTTTTCGCTTTTTCCTTTTTTGCTTGTCTTTTTTCTCTCTTTGTGGCAACTTGCCAGCCGTCTCGGCAGGCAGACCGCCCTCTCTTTCTTATTTTTTCTTTCTTTCGGTAAACGATACCCCCAACATCGACTGTAGTTTCCTTTCTTTCCTTGTGTTGTCATCCCTTCTTGTTCCTCTCTGAAGCCCTGGTATCAATAATATTATACTAAATTACAGCTATAACACCAGAACGTTTGTATTATCCTTCCCAAGTGCTGTCGTTATCGATCACGTGGGAAACTGCATCATACCTATCAGTGAACAGATTTGTCTAAGGCCCGTTCTAAAGTCATGTCCAACTTAAAGGGACTATGAAATTTCCCGAACCCCCATACTTTTTTTCGATGGAAACTGTTCTTCCCGCAGAGAAACTAATATGCCACAAATTTTTCCGGACGAAATCGCTCCACTCTGCGAGGAGCGCGCGCTGGAAATGTCTCTTCCGCGTTCCTCCTCTCCCGCGCATATTTCCCTGCCGATGGTGTAACTGTACGGACCGCACTTCGGTTCCCCGTTACGTCACCGGTGTTGCACAATGGCAAGTAATGCCGCGAGCTCGCGCTGTGGCTGCCGCCACTGCCGAAATCTGCCGATCGCGCGAAAGCTGTTGTCATGGAGATTTCCACTCCCGATGAACGCATACGCGGGATCCTACGGCGCATGCTCCTGGCGGGATTCCTCGGCTCGGCAACACGTCACGATGACGTGTTGCTGAGCCGGCCGTGGTCGCGTCAAGTTACCCGTTGTGTCTCCGCTCGGCAGCTCGTCACGGCGCGGCGCCAGCTGTCCTCCCTTCGCGCTCCGTTTAAATTTGCTCCCGAGAAATCCGCTCGCGCTACGAAAGTAAAATTTCGGTTCTAGACTCAGAAAAATGCCTTCTTTCGAACTAAACGAAGAAAAAAATCGTTTCACAGTCCCTTTAAGAAGGAAAAGAAATCTAGGCGCGGTTTCAGAAACGCCTGAAGAAGGCACCACAATTGAAGCGAGATCCACGGTCCTTTAACTTGAATTTAACGGAAAACTCTGCTTCACTGAAGCGAGTTATTGTCACTGGAACATTCATGACGTCACCAAGTAGCTTTTGTGAAAAAGAATTGGGGCTAACTTCGAGTTTTAGCAACCCTTGATCTCGGTTCAAAGTTGTTTTATTAGCCAGCGTTTGTGAAACCGGGCCCTAGTACATCAACTACATACGCCGTCGGAGATAAAGGAGAAACAATAGCGCGCCAGGAAAAATACTGCAGCGCCACCATGCGCCATCAGTAGGGAGCGCACTTTCTGCCGCAGCGTAGTGTCATGCGGCCAGTCTTAACAACCATACGGAAGCAGAGCGAGTATAATGGATTACATTATCTGGCGCAAGCAGAGACGGTGGTGTCTGTGTGTCGAGCCATCATATCCGCGGAGCAGTAATATTTTGAGAGCTGACGGACTTGACGACTATAGCATTTTTCTGGTCCGTGTTTTTCACGGTGCCAAAGCTGACCCATTGGAACCTGCTGGACTCGATTGCCGGTAGGTTCTATTTTTGAACCAAACGGACGACAAAAACGTTAGTGTGAAATGGGCCTAACAGAAACAACGGCTACGCAGAAAACAACAACAACAGAAGAAAATAACAAAAGAAATAATAACGTGGAGTAGATTTACAGATAAAGTGAGTCCGTCTATAGAGCTGAAAACAGTGTCTACCTCCCTCCTTATTTGTGCCCATCCCGACTAAGGACGGTAACAGAAAATAAAATCAATTTTGGTTACTCACAGCAAAATGAGACGATGATCATGGAGAAAGAAAAGATTGTGCTCTGCGGCGCGTCCCCACCGGCATCACTGAAAAAGAAACACATTAACAGAGTGGAGTGGAGTGATGTTGATGAGCATGTGTAATCTTTATAAAACTACACAAAGGAAGAAGTTTTATGTTACTGCTTAGAAATCTCAGTTCCACGCTCAGAATAGCCTTTCGAACGCATGTTCGCAAATCCAACCGGATATCTGCTCAACTCAGTGCAGATATACTGTATCAAAGTGCAACGGATATCCTGTGGGTGTTTGCTGCTATACAGAAATTGAACAGTTTGTCCCGGGCACGTGTGATTACTATCAAGCGACATGCACAGCCTTCTTATGGAAGGTGTCACGGCCGGAAAGTTGCTACGCTACGCTGCTTGCTGTTTCCTTACGTGCGCGTTTGAGTATCTCTGTTGTCCTGTTTGTGTTGCGCAATATTCACTTTCTATTGCTGCATATAGGGTACGCTGTTGTCATTTCCTGCAGCGCTAAACAGAAAAAATAATTCAGCAACAACTAATATTTTAGCCCTTGGTCCAGCCATAAGCATTGGAGCAGGGTGTAACTCAAACGACTAGAAAAGAGGAAAAGGAAAACTTAAGGTCACATATGGGTTGTAAAGTTTCAATAAGACAGAACCTCTTTGCGTACAGGTAACGCTTCCTTTTTGTGACATGGTTGCGCATTGGGGGAGGATGCCCCATCTTACAGCGCGATAAAGAAGTGGACCTCGGAATGCAGGCGAGGACGTGACAGCCTCGAAGTCTACTCGTCCTCGCAGGTCTGCGGAAATGACCGCACACGTAAACATCCACAGTGTGCACGATGAGGTCATGGCGGGCAGACGAGTCGACATCTGGACCATCGCCGGGCAGGGCCACTGGCATATCCAAAAGCGCAGTCCAGCGCAACTTGTCCCGATATCTTGATATGCACCAGGTCTATGCCAGATGACCCTAAGATTGCTCACGCATGGTCAGAGAAGCACGCACTACACCACATCCAGTGACAATGTCCAGCTGTTCAGAGCACCGGTCCCGTAGGCTTCCGTGTCCGGTTTGTTCACCTGGGTCCACCACTTCCAACGCGAGAGCAAAGGGAAGTTCAAACAGGAGAAGCTTCCTTCTTCCCCACCGCCAAAGAAGATACGGTCTGTTCCATCAGGAGGCAACGTGATGGCCACGGGGATTCGGATGGTGTGCTGGTCACCGAGTGCCTTAAGGATGACCAATCACCAGGGCAGACAATCACCGATTACTATTATAGAACTGTGATTGATCGCTTGCGTAAGCCATCAAAGTCAAACGGTGCACTCTAAGAAAAAAAAGGAGTAAAACGGGGAGTAATTGCAGCTTCTACTCCCCTAGTCTGCAATTACTCCCCATTTTAGTCCCCTGACCCGACATTTAGTCCCGGCATTTACTCCCAAGGACTGTAAATCGTCAATGAACTTCGTGCATAGTCTCCTGAACGCAACAGTCTACGTAGATATGTGCCCTTGGTCAATTTGAGCGGCATAAGGCTGTATAACTCAGACAACGTCGCAATATTCCAACCACACAGAGTAAGAAAACGTTAGCGCATCTTTCTCCGCAATTTGTGCCCTATGTATGGCGCAAGATTTTATATCACGCGATATATCACGGTTGACGGTTTGCTTCAAAGTATTTTCATGCATGCACTCGAATTATGTACTTGGGACTGTTACAACTGCACGGGAATTGCAGTTCCCTCTCTGTGACATTCATTTACTCCCGTGCATTTACTCCCGAAAGGGACTATTTTTTGTGGCAAGGCATTTAGTCCCCAAAAGGAGTAAAAGTACTCTTTTTTTTTTTCTTAGAGTGTGCGCTACGCTTTGGAAAGGGGTCTGTTCCACCAGGACAATGCGCCCCTCACCCGGCTGCTGTTCTATTGAAGACTGGGGCATGAGACAAGACGTGCTTCTGTTGCGATGGGTGTCATCCATTATATCCATATACACATTTTCTGTGGTCAACCATTCACTATACTGGGCAGATCTCGCCCCATCGTACCTCCACCTATTCCCCAAGAAAAAATAGGAGCTCTCTGGTGTTCACTTTCCCAGTTATGTACGGTTATGATGACGTCATCGACGCCGTGACCCGTATTTTCGAGAATGAAACTTCCAATTTATGTTTTGTGGATCCCAGCATTGGAGCATAGTATACACTATAAGAAAAAAAGGAGGAAAAGGGGGAGTAACTGCAGCTTCTAGTCCCCTAGACTGCAATCACTCCCCACTTTAATCCCCTAACCCCGACATTTACTCCCCAGGCTCATTTACTCATGCATGCACATGAATTATGTACCTGGGAGTGTTAGAACAGAGCGTGAAATTTAGTCTCCACTCTGTGACATTCATTTACTACCGCGCATTTACTCCCGAAAGGGACTATATTTTGTGGCAATGCATTTAGTCCCCAAAAGGAGTAGAATTACTCCTTTTTTTTCTTCTTAGACTGTAGGGCGAAGCGTATATGTTTGTGGACATTGGCTAGGACTACGATAAAAAACCAATACAATTACCTCGGCCATATTTTTTCCGTGTTAGGCCGAAAACGTATGGGATGCCCCATGCATATACATGCACACATCATGCAAGCTCTGAAGTCTGAAATACTACCGGCTGTGCGGCTACGTGCATGACTACGTGTTGTGCGACTGTTTGATTTGGCCTGACTATTAAAAAAAAAAAAAGGAGGTATTGGCCGTACTCTTTCCCGTATATTACTCAGAGCAGTAATGTACCTCTAAGACACGACCTGGTCGCATCTCCGTTTTCGGGATGAAACCTAGATAATCTTACGTTGTAGTTTTCTTTATCGTCTCGTACTCTAGCGAAGCCGCGCTGTATGCCAGCCCGCGCGAGCCAGCTGTGGCGATGTGGCCGACATTCCTCATTATCTTCTGCACTGCCAGCAGCACATTCCCCAAAGGCAAGCCCTCCGTTGCCGTCAAATGCAGCTTGGCTGCAACACAATGCCCATGGCCACCCTCCTTGGTCCCGTCCCTCGGCCTACCCAGTGGGCCGTCACCATTGCCCTGCTCCGCTTCCTGAAAGACTCGGGCCTTGCGTCTGCCCTCTGACTGGGCTTTCTTGTGTCATGTCATGCCTGTGCTGCACTAACTGTTTTCATTTCTTTTTTTTTCTTACTTTTTCCGTCTTTCTTTTTCTTTTTTTTTCTTTTGAGTTTCTTTTTTGGAATAGCAAGCCGGCATTAGCCTGGCTGACATTTCCATTTTTCTTTCTTTCCATTCTATTAAACATATCCCCCCCCCCCCCCACGCTGTACGAGCAGCATTTTATGTTTTTATTTTAATTTTTATATAGTTAAGACTGTGAGATGCTTTTTAGTGTTCCTTACGACATGTTTACTGTACGAGAAGTTGGAACACGTGCAGTAATGGCCTTCTAAAAAAAGGTCCACGTCTACGTAACGTGGAATCTTCCAGCGAAATTGCGCGTCATGGAGGCAACATTTTCTTCAGCCCGAGCAAGGCAGGCACGAGAAATTCAATAAAAAGTATTTCCCTTCTATCTACAGGTACGCTACCTCGCTTGCACTCTTTTAGGTGTTTCTTCAAACGTACGCTAGTTTGCAACGATCGCTACGTATAGGCATCACCTCGCAGAAATCCTTGCCATCAATATTCTAATAGGATCCACCTCCTAGGCGTCACGGCTACTGGTAAGGAGCACGCAATGACGTAAATTATTAACGCGAGTCCCGAAAGGAAACGAACATCTGCGGTGAACGGTGGTAACCTTATTCCGAGCCTGTGAGACGCAATCCAAAAATCGATTGAGATGCAGTAACAGCGAAAACGAATGACGACAACTGACGTTTTACAACAGGAAACACCAAGGTCATAATTTCTCCTTTTAACGATCTAGTGGTGCCTGGGAGGCCACGATGTGCTACGAGATATTGCCAGGGACCCTCTGCTTGAAGCGAGAATACATTATGAGCATGTGTTTTTGGAACAGGTCAAAATTGTGTTGTCAGTCCTTGATATTAGAGGCTTTTAGTGCATCGTACGCTATCGCCTTTGCGTATGTAAGGGATAGCGTGGTGGTTCTGCGCAATGCGCGAAGCTCCCTTTATGTTTTTCATGTGCGCAGAACCATCAACGCTATCCCTTACGTACGCAAAAGCGATAGCGTACGATGTACTTAAACTCTCTACTGAGAGCGAACTGAGGTTTAGAAAACGTTCAGTGCTGGCTTCACGACTCACCAACGACCATTAAATGTGTATAGGGTATTTCCTCTCACAGGCAACGCAACACTACCCCAATACTTGTTGTGTAATACGATTTAGAGAGTTACTCCAAAACTGAGGCTCGAATAACGAGCGTTCAAATCACGGTCAGAGCCTTAAAGGGCTTCTAGGGTGCACACACGCATTGAACCTTGGATTGTCATGCCATCTTCCACGTCGGTATAATTCACATAACACGCAAACGCGCAAATAACACCGGCGCTCTTAATTAGGAATAGATGTCTTATAAACGAACGTGAAGCTCAAGAACTGAGGTTGAGGTGAGGTTAGTTCAACTTCTGGGTTGATAAAGGAATCCTCACCACGTACAAATAACGGAATAACGCTACGGATGTTCTGGCGGTGAGGTACATAGTTTGTCAGGTTGCTTTGTGTGTGTCAAGCGGGTGTGTGGCAGACTTTTTGCAGTGATGAAAAGTACTATTCGCTTCTTTTCCCAATAACTTCGACAGTATGCTTCACTCGAATTTTTTACACACGTCCGCGAATGTCGTTTCTGGGTTGACATTAGCGATTTTAGTAGAGCGTATATGCAGTCTACGAAAACGATACGATAACAGAAACTGCCAAATCAAAGACCTCCAATGTGCGTCAACCACATCAAAGAATAAGGAGAAGGTTTTAAGAACCGTTGTCTTCAACACCTTCCGCTCTACTATAGCGTTTACTACTACTAGTGCTACTACTACGACGACGTTTACTACTACTACTAGCGACGTTGAGTAGAAGGTGCTCACGAAAATGAAGCTGCCAAATCAAAGATCAGCTATCAGCAACGATTGAATTCCTTCCAGTCTACTAAACTCGAAAAGTGTTCACGATAACAGTTCTAAAAACATGATAAGCCAGTTACAAATAAATATATCGCTTTATTCCCTTGACGTGGCTGACGTCACGTTGCAAATCTTTGATTTGACATCCTTCTTTATCGTATGGTTTTTGTAGAGTGCTTAAGATATATTAAAGCTCACTATTGTCCTCGCCTTTCTCTTTCGACATTTGCAACCTTCCAGCGCGGTGCAGAGTGCGCGCCGTACTGTCGAACCCACAACACATATCAAACAGATGCGATGCACTTGCAATGTACATTGTAAGCCTAGAACACGTACTGCAGCTAGCAGTTACGAAATGATTTTCTGCGTTACCTGATGTATGGCAGCCACGCCTGGACATCATTCCTCGCCACCGATATGACATAAGTTCCAAGTACTCCGATGATGCCGCTGATAAATCCAATGTATGCGATGTAGTGGAGTTTCTTTATCGTAAACTCCATCTTGCTGCGTTTAGGGAAACGGAATCTGGAATAAGAGACATACTTTTTTAGAGCAACCGTACTCACAAACAAATCGAATTTTCAGGCATTTCAAATGGGCATCAGAGTATCAACACCGTAAAAGAGCACGCACTGTGGACTCCAGCCGACTTGCACGTCTTTCCACACTGAGTATGAACGCTTGTCTTCACATCAACTATAGTAATGACGGCAGAACGTATTACGTAATCTATGCCAATTTACTTTTCGAAAGCAGATAAAGGTATTTTTAATCGTACTAAACACCCGGAACACTACCAAGGGGAGATACAAATCCACAGATAAAACCTTTTTATGGAAGATTGCACGACGCGATGTCCCAGTTCTGTGGCGGTGTTTCGAAGACCGACCCTCTATGCAACGGTGTGCCGTGTGTCTCGTAACCTTCACAATTCTTTCGAACTCGATTTTGATCATCCTTGCGAAAATTGCGGAGTAACAACGCAGATTATCTTGACCAATTCAGTCAGTAGGCAAAATATTGAAATATGGTACGGTTGAGTCTTGGTTTGGTCTGGTTTTATTTCTCTTCTATCAAAGATAAACGTATCGCACATGCATTATATATGAAACAAAAGACCCAGTGGGAAATGATCCCTTTTGAAGGCTCCTCCATAATGTCAACAAAATGGCAATATACCACACAGGTTCAATGAGCATAAAGACGACAAAGTATATCAAATTAGTTATAACAGCAGTTATGTGTACAAAAGAAATAATATTTCTTTTAAACAAATGAAGGTTTGTACATCATTTGAGAGTTCAGTAGGAAGACGATTCCACTGGTGCAAATAAAAACAAGAACACAATTCCACGTTCGGTCATCCAGCCAGCGGTGAGTACTACGTGGATACAGCTTAAAACATCTACAAAACAACACGCACTTTCGCAGCGTACACTATAAGAAAATAATAGCCCTTTTGGGGCTAGGTGCATTGACCACACGGGACCTTTTGACGACTATTTGTTGTGTTGGACGTAAATTTCAGGATCGGGGACTAACATGGGGAGTTTTGATTCTAGGGGACTAGAAGCTGTAGCCGCTGCCCAATTTACTTCTGTTTTCTCTTACAGTGTACTTCGACTGTGCATGTCGAACTCCTATTTATGCCACGCAGTGAAAATCCCACCTAGATTACCTTGCGACTGTAAATATTAACAGTTTGCACCCTTAGTGGTGTTGGAGTATCCCTGCACCACCTGGGAAGTGTACATTTCAAATTATGCACACAAATCTTTTAAAATATGCATGCAGATGTGCGCCGCGAAAGTCTAAATATGCACAAAATATGCAGAAATAGTATAATGCGGGGAATGCTGCTCGGGGAGCTTTTGCGTAGTTTGGAACTGTATAAATATATAAGTTGCCTAAAAAGCAAATAAAATGCACATTTGTTATTGGAAGTTCGAAAGTACGTTCACTCAGGTATTCCTCATTCCTCAGCAGTGAATTGGAACGAGGACATATACCCTAGCAGTCACATAATTCAGCTTGTTATTCCTCATTGGTCTTTGCTGCATGCCACCATAGCCATGCTACGGCAAGGAGTTCCCTCACCACCACCACTCAGGTTTTCAAAAGTGCACACACACAAACACATACATATGCAGTGTAACATTGTGACACTCTGTGTTCGCGCGGTCTCTGACATTATGAACCACAGAGTGTTTCTCGGTGCCTAACGTCTCCCCCTTTTTCCTTTATGCTTTCTTCTGCTTGACCCACTCTGCCTCTTTCCTGTTTATTTGTTTTTCTCTTTTTTTTTGCTTTATTGTTCCACCCACAAACGCGTTTTGGAGTAGCCAGTCGGGACTAACCTCTCCATATTTTTCTTTCATATCCTATCCAATTCAATGGAATGATTAAAAACTTCCTGTTTTACCATGCCATGCACTGCGAAAATGTGTGCTTTATGTCGCTGGATGTTATTCCTGCAAATTCGCTAGCTACGTATAGCTCATATACGCTATGTGCAGACAGCTCTTTGTTGTGGTGTTCATTGCCTTCGAGAACGGCCGCTCACAGACTGCAATACTTTGAGTCCCTTATTCTTACCAAGCACAACTTCAAGCATCTCCAAGAGACAAGTTTGTAGACTCCAGTTTTTTATGCAATTAAGAAATGAAGAAGAAATGAATGAAGAAAAGAAGAAATTAGAAAATAGCACAACTGACCGCTATGTCATTTTTCACGCAATGTCTTCAAAAAGGTGTTGGAACACACGGATGCTTGCAATATTTTCGGTGAATCCCCTCATCTCATCGTCATTCATGTAGTTGTTGTTGTTTGCGACATTTTTTTTTTCCATCTCTCAGAGTACTTGTCGCACGTTCTGTTTTGAGAAGTTCGTTCTGGGTGCTAGCCGAATCCACTGATTGCATAGAACCAGCGTGGTAGCTTAGACGTGTAGCTGGAACACGAGTTTTTGGCCCATGTCATCCCTTTTCAAATAACTGGAGAAATGAAAAAAACAAGTAATGGCAAACGTTAAAAAGATTTTTCAAATGGCTCCGAAATATGATATAATATGCAACCGTCATATTATATGACGATCGGGAAGATATATGCCGAAATATGCAATTATGTGACGCAAGAAACATATTGCAGATTTATGTCGTTGTGATTGGTAATGTGTGGAAAAACGCTATAGGATATCCTTTAGGACGCATTCTAAAAATATGCATTTTCCATTAACTCCGGGATAGTACACAAAAAGCCGTTTCGTTACAGCTTTTGAAAGTAAGTGATGTGATTGATTGATGAGAAAAAAAAAAGAAAATATAGAGATGTCAGTCTCGGGACAGGCTACTCCTGTACACGTAAATAAAAGTGAAGTAGAAAAGGCAAAAGAAATGCAACCCAAGATGTTCAAGACATATAACAAAAAACAATGGCCCTGCACACTGCACAATGTACCCCGCAATAAATGCAAGCGAGTTGACAGATAAACGTTATGATGAAAAGCATTTTTAGCAAATAATTAGACAACAAGAACGCAACGGAGTTACGTTTTTGCCATATAATCGTTTTGTTGTTGACGCGTTCAGGCTATTTCCGTCATGAAATCCTTGGCGAGCTGTGTCTTTTATGTGACCTTTATGACGTTGAGATATTATCCAACGTTCTGGTTGGGACGAAGATATCGAGCCCGAAAAAAGTATATAAAAGCGAAATCGCGTGATATCGAAGGGTGCCAGAGATACTCGTGGTTGCCCGCGACATCGCTTCTCTATCGGAACGAATATATTTGCCAAGTTTCTTTTACGCTGCTACCGAAAGGTACAGTGCAGGATATCGTGCAACAGTAGTACGGGAGCAGCTGGTAGATGACAGTAGAGCAAATGACCAATGAACAAGATTGCCCAGTGATTGACCAATGAACGCAGAAATGCGTGCGGAAAAGACACTTTGTGATATGTACCCTCTATAATGTCTACTCTGACAACACACACATGATCATTAAGCGCTGTTAAGATTTATTTAAGTCAGTTATGTTCATTAATATCGAACACAATAAAAACTGAAGAAGTTGCTTAAACACGCAGTCTTCCACACGGGACGTGAAATACGGTGTGCTGCTGAGATTTCGGTGAACGCTCAGTGGTGCAAATTGATCCACAAGCCAAGTAGTTGTCTCACGACGTAACGCCACCAGTCATCATCATTATCATTTTAAGCTCATCTGGAAGTAGTATAGCCGATAGACAGGCAACTGATACGCAAGCATTGAGCATACCTGACGTCAGCAGTGGGTGAAGGAAATGATCTGCGACGCCTCTCAGAAGAATGTGCTTGGAAAAAATACATTTGGAATCTGCGAACCGCACACACTTAAACCGTGCTCGCAGTAAACAGGTATCGTATCCCATCAAATATTCTTCTACGGTACAGGCCGCTCACAAATCAACTTCTACTGCTATCCAAATGAGGTCAGATTCTGAATCGCGTACAAGGTGAATTCATGCAACCTTCACGTATGCCTGGTCCTGCCGTAATACATTACTGATAAGTAGCACTTACTTTCACTGACACTTAATCTTCTACTTGAATATGAACGCAATAGCCTCTGACATATTTTCAGGAGGAAATTTTGGCGTGAAAATTTGAAAAATCTCACTTACGTTTTAATCGCCGGCAGGCTTACGAATACATTACCTTTATCGTAGTGAACGGACGTATATACGAGTAAATACATGAAGTGACGTCATGAGACCGGTTTGGTTGTCATGGTGACCGGACGCTGTTAACGATCGCGTATCAGTATAGCCGACCATGTGGGACGAATTCTCAAGGCTCTCGGTAGGAAAATTATTGCAGCTAGAAATACAGCAGAGGTTGTTCGTGTTCTCCTGGTTTTTCATATAGCCACACGGGAACAAAATACAGAAACTGGCACTGAAGATTTTTGTTTAAGTTTAATTTGTACAAGCTTTCGCGTGGAGGTCCACGCGAAAGCTTGTACAAATTAAACTTAAACAAAAATCTTCAGTGCCAGTTTCTGTATTTTGTTTACGTGATCTACAGGACTTGACTCCCCTCTTCGTATACGCTTCTCTAGCCACACGGGGAAAGTTTTCTTTCAAAATAATATATGATAATGGAGCCGTGATGTTACACGCAGTTTTCTTTCAGGTGGCTGCAGCACGGCGTAATAATGGTCCAATAATAATAATATTATGATGTCTGTTTACTCTTCGCACGCGCGTGCTATGACTGTCGGAAGGCTTGTAATTTGCTGGTGTGATGAGGAGGATGATGATGGGAACAAGAGAAAACAGTCTTGTTGCTGCTGGCCCTTGTGCCAGTGCAATGCCTTCCTTCACGTCGCTACGGTTGATGTACGCGTGGAAGAGAAACGAGCCACAGTTGCTTCGCGGCGCTAACGCTGAATTAAAAAATATATATAATATGAAAGGTTACTTTGTATGCTACAAAGGGAATGTCCTTCCACCCACGTTAATTTGCTCAGGATTCATTTGATCGCGTCAGCTGTTATACTAAATGCTCAAATTTTAGTTGCTGTATTTTTTTGCGTCACTCGATTCTGAAGCCATCTCGCTCGTTACTAACATGTCACGCCGCTTATGTACAGTTGTCTGTTGCATGTGACAGTTATGGAAGAAGAACACTCCCCAGAAAGCTGTCATTTGTATACCCCGAAACGATGCTCTCAGCGATTGTCTTGGAATCTTCCACACGCATTTTTTAATTGATACTCTCTCGATTTAGGTCACCGCAATGCGGAAAAAAAAAGAAATAAATGCACTCTCATTTTCTGATTGCATGCACCACGACCACTTCCGTCAGCATCACCAACGCGAAGATTACGAAACGGCCAACATTATCCCATCGAAAACAACGAAACCCTCGTTTCTTTTTTCGCCTTCATTCATCAGTCATGGCATGAGGAAAGTCACACCGATTTTTTTTTTATCCGATATCATATCCACGGACGGAAAAAAAGGCGTGTTACCTAACCCGCTTCCGAAGCTACAAATAACACGAGTCCCTTGCATCGGCACCAGGAAAGCTTTGTTTCAAAAACAAGGCAGACTCACGTGTGGGGGGGCCACTCTCGTTTTCAGGTCAGTAGCCGTTTCCGGAACGATACGTCTTAGTTTGTAGCCTGTCTGTGTGACACAGGTAGTAGAGAATCGGAATAAAAAGCGGCCAGGAAAAATACGTCCGCCGCCGGCGGAGACCAAAGGGAAACCAGTTTGGAGAGTCTGCGATCGAGAGATGTGGCCGCCGGGAATCGAACTGAAGGGAGAGAAAATCTGGCCTTGAGGAACGGAGGGACAGCCTCGTTAATGGGAGGACGTACCTCTGTAGCGACGGTAGGCACACCTGCCGACAGATCTGCTTCTTTAATAAACGAAAAGAAGGAAGAATTTACACACGTGGTACGTTGTTCGATGTCCTCGGTACAATGAGGAATGAGTCTGTTAGTTGATGGAGGAGTAGAGACAAAGTGGTTTTAGTTTTTCACGTCCATCTTTCGGACAGTCGTGGGACACCAGCGTCATGAAGGTGGTCGCTCCAAGATCAAGCTCAAGACTGTTAGGTGGTGGATGCGAGTCCTACCACCGGTTGTGCTGTCTGAGGGTTTTCCTGGGTTTTCCTACAGGCTTTCCAGACGTAGCATATAAGGAAGAAAAAACGAGAGACACGGGACGAAAAGACACTCTCGAAGTACTGAGCACTACTACGACAGAATCGAACCACGCACCTCTCGATTTCAGCATCTCGATTGCCGCGAGGCACCATTGAGGCTTGTGTTCTGTACGTCTGTTGTGTGTTTCTGTTACTTTCCATCGTTTCATGTCAAGTGTGTTGGTATCGTGTCTGCCGACCATATTGCAGTAAGGCAAGAGCACCCTGTTGATGAAGGACAAATGAAAGACCTGGATATTGATATTCTCTTCTCTGAAAAAAGAAGATACACTTCCTTTTTGATCTTCCGGTATAATATACAGGAAGGTCGTTCAACGTGATAGTTATGTTTTATAGGTACTGTAGTTAGGTAGTTAGGTTCTGTATTCATTCAAAATTCACGATTCGTGGCATTACGCCGAGAGACAACTAAGATCATTAGCGATGCCACAGTGGTCGGTCTGCGGATAGCACGCGGCACACCAGCACTGAACACTGCTTGTCGGAGCAACTTGTATACCCTGCCACCTGCGTCCTCTGCTCGACTCGAACCTGCAACCTGGGAATGAGGAGGCAGGTCCCTGCAGGCACCATCTTTACAACAAAGTGATCGCTTTGAATCAGTTGCGGAATAGTTGGCGTAAAATGTACCATTTTCCGTTGCGGTGTGGGTAGCACCTCGCGCCGCGGAGACCGTCAGTGACTGGAATGTGAAGGTTGCGGTGAAACGGTTTCTGAGCACTGATCTCTATGTATAAAGGCTGGATCGCGCATGGGAGAGAGGCTCGTGGGGGAGAGGCACGCATTCGGGCCGCCACGTTGGGAGGCCCTAAAGCGCTGTGTGTGCCCACAGAAAACAATGGGAGGCAACAGACATTGTGAGTATTTATTGCGCTGCAGGCGTTGATCGTTGTTTGTCGTCACACAATTTTGTAAGGTGCCAGTATACTGATGTAGCCTAACAGTGTTTCACAGATGTCCTGCCTTTCAATTCTTAATTACGTTATATTTTTCATTCCGAAACTAGACCATCACTGCAGTGCAGCGCTGGGGATATTACTACAGCACGTTTCCCAGCCAGTATTTGAATAAAAAACGATGTGAGATTAACAACAACCATGTATATAATCTCTCGTGCTGCGTTCTGGACAAAAATTGTTCCACAAAGAACGGTCCCAGAAAGGATGTATACCCGCATGTTAGAAAGAAATTGCCCCGTAGAATCACAGCCGTTGTTTTAGACACGCGTATGCGTTTAGTGTGATTTATATCAAGCAAGAAAGGGTCTTTTAGTGAACGACGGTGGTGTCTTCGACGTAATGCCTCGCAAATATGAACACACCGAAGCATCCCAAACAATTACTTCACGCAATTAGATCACGCTTAGGCCAGTTAATCTAGGTATTGATGTAAACTTAATCAAGTTACTTAGTAAGTGGTAACACCTCCTTGAGACACAATACTTATCTCCTTTTGAAGTACAGCACTTCTTTTGTTTGTTTCTTCCTTCATTTGCTCTGATTATTTGCAGCTGAAATTGAATGTCCTTCTCGCGTACTCACATGCTTTTGCTGAATAGAACTGCACCGTGAAGAAAGCTGCGTAGGGAAGGGGGCCTGCCATCCACTGCTGACTTTGTCGCTTGTTATGTGGAGCACGTTGCAAAAAATGCAGTTGCACATCTGAAACTCCAATCATTATCGTAATATAAAAGGGAGTGTGGTAGCACTGCCGTGAAACCAGGCACGATTTCTAAAGATCTTCTATGACACTTTCCGTAGTTTGCACACTTTTCTTCAGCGTCAGTCTTTCTCATAGGAGTCACCTTGCATTAACAGTGACTCCCAGCTTACATTTTAATATGCGAGGGCTCTCTTGCACTACACATGTATGGTTTCCAAACTGTAACATGACGATTTGGAGCTTGAAACTGGAGCCCTGGTGTACCCTGTCTATGAAATGATACCAACTGAATCATGTCAAAAGTGATCTTTAGTGGAAGTGTCTTGGTTATGCATTCCGCGTGACAAATATGTAACACGATATGCTTTTGTAAAGAAGACAAGTGATGTTATGCTCTATGAACAAAAGAGAATATACATTTTTCAAGTTCAACATTTGTTCTTGTATATATGCATTTCAAGATACAATGAATGTGGAGGGAGGTGACAAAACAATACGTTTATTGTTTTGTGACCTCCCTGCAATGACAATATATATCTCAAGAATGACAATGTACAGGTACACTATGTAAATTTGTTGCACCCAATTTTCATACATGCTGAATTTTAAATTTTTGTTTTGCTGCTATGTGTTCAGTGTATTACAAATTGCTTAATGCAAACAACACTTTGTTAATTTCAAGCTTTTTGCTCCCATCTAAGATATTCCTATCCTGAAGGAACCGCCACTTCGATACCATAAAATATTCAGTAGGTTTCACTCTGGCAGGCCCTGCCACTGCAAATTTCCTGAATCGAAATCCTTCAAACTGTGTCATAATCTTAAATACGTCAATATTTTTGCAAGTAGTTGACATGCTGGAGCTCCTGCAGCTAAGGCAACTACAGAGCGTTCCAAGAGGCCGAAGGTAAACCTACAGCTGCATGAATGTGATCAACAGTAGTGCATTCTCAAGAAATAATTTTCTTCTTATAGCATATATGTGCATGCCTATTAACTGAAACAATGATCACAGTTCCCCAACAAGTTTTAATTCCTGAGGGTGTACTGTAGAGGTGGGTTAGATCTACAACAGTTAATGCAAGGTATTATATACTATGAATACCTTTAAAAATCTCATGTGACACATTGGCTTTTACTTTTTGGAGGTGCTGCGGTGATCGAAGTTTGTGGGCACTGCTCAGGTTTTGCACCCATTTCTTGAGTATGACGAGGCAGTTGTGAAGGAGAGAACATTGGTTAGGATGCAACTAGTTAAAAATAAATATGTTGTTTAGTAAAAGCATTGCATAAATGTTTAAAACATCAGTTTAAAACAGGGTTTACAATCCCGATATCTTTTAAAACTTTCAACGTTTAAACGCTGTTCTAAAGATAATTATAGCTTCATCACCAAGGCACAATGCTGAGTGGGGGCCTAAGGTGTATATAAAACTCTCTGAAGTGATGTGTTTAATGATGTGAACATGTAAAGAGAATGTGCAAAATTGAGAGAGGCTCACCACAGTGCGTGCACTGAGGTGGTTCCTCCCCGTAAAGTAGGAACCCGTGGATGAGGAACATGGTACTAATCTGTAAGCTCGATCGCATCACACTGCACATACGATCCTCTGGGATCCCCTCTGAGGAAACCTGTATTGAGAGACCACTTTTGCCTTAAAAACTCCTACAAATAACACGACAAGCTACAATTATTATTATCGCAACAAGCTGACAACATAGCTCAGACACAAAGGCGTTATCCAAGTCACACCACACCACCGTTACGTAGGATTCTTTGTCACAAATCGAACCAAGACACAAAACAATACCAATACATGGAGAAGATTGACTCTCTTGTTCTCATTACGTCGTAATACTGAACTTGTGCGCGAAAGTGATTCAAAGAAATGACTGTGCACTTGCTTCAGTAGAGAACACAGTGTAGCGTGCTAGCAATGCATGCAGAAAAGCGCTCGAGTGCTCGCACATATTGATGACACCACTATCAGTGTAGTGTAACATGTTCTCTCCAGCATATTATGCACTCAAACTGTATTTGCCGCCGGGTAAAATGCAAGTGTGTTCGATTGAACCTGGGAAGAGCGATCAAACAACTTGCACCCAGTGCTGGTTTTGGGCAAAAAAACACTTCATAATTGTCACATAAATGTACAGAATGGAGGCCTATTTATTCCTTGATAAAGAATGACTCACCTCTAGAAGTTTCGGCCCTGTATCCTTGCCGGTACGGTTGGCACGACCGTAATTGCAAGAAGTTGCCATGATCGCTGCGGCGACTGTTTTGGGTACAGTAAGATGGCGGCTGGTTGCCGCACGCTCGCGCTCCTATCCGCGATCCAGCCTTTTACAATCGAGATCAGTGCTTCTGAGCGAACCCCCCCCCCCCTCCCCCAGATGGCGCTACATCCAATCTCTCGGACTATATGTCGCAATGGCCGATGTTTCCCGCAGAACGGATAGAACCTTTGAATGAACGGAGTCAAAGTGAACATGAGAGAACTGATGTCGCACCCTGATGTCGCTGAGAAGGCGTGTTAGCTTAGCTCAATTGGTAGAGCCCTGGACCGGCAATCCAGAAGATGTGGGTTCGACTCCTACAGCTGGCTAACCTTTTCAGTGACTTTCAACTTTCATCGTTAATTTCGGAGTCAAAGTGGTCGAATGACGCATAATCGAAAGCAATATGTCGTTATCGTTTGAATCAGAGTTGAACCATTGACGACAGTTTTGTTGTAGAGCATGATCATCTTTTCCTCTCTTACTTTTACTTTTCAAACCTTTGCGCAATGAAAGAGGGTGAGAGAGAAGTAAAAAATAAAAATAAATTTTAGCTCCACAATTGTATTTTTTATTTTTTCCATCCCTTCCAAATCGGACGAATAAATTCCTACCAAATCGGTCGCGAAAGTCAAAGCCAACAGGTATGGAATCAAATTAGATTTCCGCGCTCGTGGTAACCTTTATCTGAGCGGTTCGGATCGCTAAGTACTGTTGCGTTTGGTAGAATTTAGAGCCAGTGGTGGATCTAAGACACTTGTTGCAACCGAAGGTCCAAATTGTAGCGTGCAGGCAGGGAACCAGGCAGAAGAACGTCTCGGATAACAAAACAACGTTTAATCACATGTTGAGGCGTTGATGACAGCAGAATGTACGGGTCCTCTGGATCCCGCGCTTAAATATATTACAATCCGGGAGTTGATGTCAGAGTCGCTGATTGTATACAAGTCGAGACGTCAGCTCCGGTCCAAATAGTGCCTGGGGACGTGGCCAAATTTTCGTTTTTTCATGTCGTCGTGTTCTGAAATCTGTAGGTCACGATGCCACCCCGTTATTGTCCGAACCTCCAAGGTCCGGTTAGATCCGGCTGGCCGACGGGATGAATAGGTTAGTTATCCGCTGGTGACCGCTTTCCCTAATTGTTGTGCTGCTATGTATGGGAACGTGTCCACGTGGCATGGCGAATTGAAGCGAGTCGCAACACACTCCAGAAACGACTCGCTTCACTACCATCACGCTACGTTACAACAGTAGCCTAATTTAATATATCGGAATAGATCTGCGCAAACTGAATGATAGAGGAAGCTCCAAGCTCCGCGGTGTGATGGTACCTACTTGAAAGGAACAGTACGATTGACTTTCCTTGACTCTCTAGTGGATACTTCAAAATCAAATGATTCTACCAGACGTAGAATTTACACACAAACCTATACCGCTACACACACTCGCGCGAATAAATATTCTTGCAGTTCCAACCTGCAGAGAAAACTACGACAGTTTTTAAGTTATTTACTCTCCTACTAGCTTTTTAAATTGTTTGACTACGGGACTTCTTCTTGCAAAACTCGAAGTGTATCTTCTCTCTGTGAATAAACAAATAATGAATTCCGCTGAGGCACTTGGCTTATTGTGTTTTCGCGCAGAAGAGAGAGAGAGAGACTGGAAGCGCAAGTCGCGCAAGCGCCTATCAAACATCACGGCCCAGAAAGGCGAAGAGGGAGAGAGGGAATGAAACGAGCGCATCACGTGATAGCACAACGCCATGCAAGCTTTGTCTGACTCACGTGGTCCGACTTCATTCTCCATTTGTGTACGCCGAATGCATTCTGCGTTGAAAAAGGAAACCTCTCAACCTCTCCGTATTATTTTTAGTCCATCCAACTCCAACTCCAAAACATGTATAATCCTGGAATCGCTGCCCGTAGAGCTGAAGATGAAAACCTGTGTTTGTCTACGTGACTGGTGGAATTCCTTCAGAGTGGCATCCATGCGTGTCGGTAATGCGCTCCACAGGCGATGACGGGACACAAAGAATGTCACGTAACGCCCACTCGGTTACCCACAGCGTCACAGTGCCCTTTTATGGCATACACAACATGCAAAACAGAGGTCGCACTGCTGGAAATCACAACACAACGTGCTTCCTGCTGGCCGTGGACGTAGTCCGATGCTCTCGGCGATAAAGTATCTCACCGTCCACCAATGGTGTAAGCCCAACAGTGTACACCATTCGGCAGTTCAGTAGCTTGTTTATCTTATGGGATACTTCTGAATATAAATCCAAAAATAAATAAGAAGAATTCTGGAAATATGGATAAATCTTCTCGTGAGTGAGATTTCGTAATGCTATCTTATATAGCATTTTTATTTAATGTATATGTTTGAAAATTTAGACTGGCAATGTGTCTAAAGCCGGAACTAATTACCACAAACAACCCTTGTAAACTGCAGAAATAAATCCTATAAACACTGAACCGAATAAATACCAAACTAAATCCTTGCAAACGCATGAAATTTTCACCTCTAGTGTCGGTGTTAAAGTCTGTGTTTTGTTCTAACACAAGCAGAACAGAACTTTCGGGCATTGGAAGCTGATTTGGTTGAGTTCAAGCTCACTGCTCTGTATAATACATTCAGATCCTCTGTATTTCGTTCGCACGCAAAAGTGGAGGACCTGGGTCAGGGTCGTAGCCAGAAATTGTTTCGTGGGGGGCTGGGACCTCTAAGGGGGGGGGGGGGCGGAGGTGGCATAACAACAAAGTAACAAAAGAGGAAAGAAAGCCTGTCTGACGAGTGTGGCGCTCTTTGTGTTGTTAATTAACGAATTTTCTTTGTTCTGTTGTATTAGGTATATTATATATGAGAGACCAGGCTCCTGTAAACTACACATTGTCTAGGTGATAGTAAGCAGAATAGTTATGGATGGTCATAAGCTTCCACAAGAAGTACATATGCAGTCGACTTTCGATTCATGAGCGGTTGATGTGCCTGGAAAAATCGTTCACAAATCGAGGGATTCATAAATCAAGGTCCGGAACGAGGAAAGGGATGTGTGTTGTCCCAGAGGGCATCGTTCATAAATCGGGGGTTGTCTGCATGTGGTTTTGAGGAAACCGGAACTGAAAAATGTGATTTCATAGTGTACATTCTTGGTGTCTGACATCACAGGCATGAACTACATTTATGAAACACGCGACAGAACTAAAGCAAAGTACACGGGAGAAAGCCACGCACGGGGACAGAGCAGATGTAACAGTTCTGTGAATAGTCGAGACTGCAGCACAAAAGATATTAATAACACGCAGATATTGTGGAAGAGGGCCCGGTGACAGTGGCGTAGAAGAGAACAATTAAGCCCCCCGTCGCTACTCCCCTGGTTTGGGTCTACCTTAACTCTAGGAATAACTAGCATTGAGCATTTTTAAATGTTCAGCCTTGCGATTATCGCGTCGCGAGGCTCGAACGGTGGCTCGAACAATCTCAGGCACGGCAACAATCTCGGCATCTCGGACACGTTCGTGCCTATGCATAGGCATCGGTTACAAGTAAATGGAAACTGAGAGATAAAAAATGAACTCACACTCATCCTTCCGCAGAGTTCCCCTTTTTAATCCGTTCTCGTTTTCATTTATCGTTCGTAGGTAAAACATCGGTACGTTGACGCCACACAGCAAGCCTAAGGTATCCAGAAGAAACAAACGAATCGTCGTTGACGGAAAGGGGCGTTCAGTGATGCGTCGAATGTGAGTGGATGGAAAACTCTCTAGGCCTGAAACACGGGTTCCGCTCGGGTTCCGCTCGGGTTTCATATGGTAGAATGTACTGGGTACCCTCTGGTATCTTTCTCAATTCCCTTCCTGAGATCGTTGACGCGATGTTTTAAAAACTTTTTCGGCATTTTCTGCTCAATTCCGAAGACACTTTTCTCCTAATACCACATGGTTTTGAGTTACACTACTTTTGATTAATTTAATGTTTCCTAATCGAGCGTCATCAAATCGCCCTAGTCCTAGTGTCTTTACCATATATATACATATATGGTAAAGACACTACATATATATATATATGTCACCTAGGGTTGCAGGGCCATATGCTGTGATATTATGGTCCCCTTCAAATTGAAAGGAGCAGCTTAAAGGAGTACAGAGGGCCATCCAAAAAAATTTCAGATTAAGACATCTGATGAAAGTGTGTGTGTCATTATACCGAATAGCGCAAAAGGTTTTGATGTGTGCAATTTGCTTCAAAAAAAAAAACTCACATAAACATAGCTCCGCGCCTTCACCCTTAACTCGCCACTCCAGCCACTCGAGGATGAGGAGGTATGATGGCACGTCACCGATGACGGTATAAGGAGATTCGTTCTGGTTTGCCGGTCAGTGGGGGTCAGCGCCTTGTCCCTTTGCCGCCGTAAACCTGTTTTGCCAGTTTTCCCGGAGAATTGGGGATTGAAGGAGCGGCCGAAGCATTACCGAGCAAGGAGAAAGGCTTTATCAGAACCCCGAACAGCCGAGTAGCAGACGACAGCGGAGTAGCAGACAACATTTCTCTAGGCCAATCAGCGAGCGTTCTCCTTATAGCGTCAGCGCGAGGTTCCAGGCAGATCACAGGCTTGTACTGCTCTTCACCACCGTTGCGCACGGTCGCTTTTTGCGGCGTATTTTAAATTCAATTTCTGCGATAATTATGACTCTGTGGTGTAAATTACTTCGCATGGTGCACCTTAATGGCAAACTTAACAGTTTTATAGGAAAAAAAATGGGTGTTAAAAATGACTTCTGTGCTACTTTAAGAGGCCATACCAGTCGGGGAGCAACTCCGATTCACGATTTTCCTGACCCTAGATGGCGCCATGTTCGCCGTGCCTTATCACGCTGTTCGCCTCCGACTCCGAAATAATCCCCATTGTGCACGGTTGAGGTCGCGAGTTTAAGACAGCACGCTCCCCTGCGCTGTTTGTCGAGAGGTAAAGTGTCGGACTTTGAGACGAAAGGTCCGCAGTTCGATTCGGGACACTCACGTCTTTTTGCTATTCTCCTATTGCTATATTTATTGCTTTCACAAGTCACTGGCGTCTGTACTGACTGATTATGGAATTTTTCAGTTGCTCTTCGTATTGTTGTACTTGTGCGTACTTGCTATATGCAGACTTACGAATGTGATCGGATAGTATGGATGGTAATATGGGCAATGCATACACAGATGTTATTATAAACGAAGGCTGCCAGCACTGAGTCTGAGCGCTAGTGGACTGCCAAAAATCAGGATGTGACCACGGAAAAGTTACTTCATATGCTGCCAAAGCTCTCCCGCGATGTTGGTATCTCGGAGGCTCTCAACTGGACGTACTAGCGGCTGTATATGAGGCTATAAACATTGCCTGCACACCGCGCTTACAATGCCGATCTGGAAAATCGAGTGCTCGAAGCAGTATTTTATTCCTGCACTCGCCTACACGCAATTTACCTTGATAATACCTCCATTATCCATGGTGGGGGGGGGGGGGAAGGATAAAGGCTTTGGGGCTTTGGGTCGACACACACGAAACCAGCCAAGGTCGAACGGCGGGGCCTCGCAGCGGGAGTCGCGAGATTTCCAACAGGGACTGTTTCTTTTTTTCCCCACCAAGAAGAACGATGCAACAAATAACAAAAGGACATAGAGTAAAAAAATAGTAATAACGGTCACTTGACAACATAACATGCTGTTGTTTCAGTCTAGGAAACAGTGCAGTTCGATCTCCTTATATTTTATGTGGAAAAATCAATTTGTGCTTTCTTTATTTTTTTAAAAAAAGAGCTCCTGAAGCGTAAATTTCTTCCTCCAGATTTCGTCGTGTTGGACGCTGAGGTCTCAGTTAATTCAATCAAACTTGAAAACGTGTAATTCGGTCGTGGAAAAAGCTGAAGAATGGGATACCTTATGAGCCAAGTTTATGCGTTAGGCAAATCACTATTCTTGTAGGGCAAGTGGGCAACACAGACGCAGATGGAATTACAAAATGGTGGTTTCCAGAGATGAATCTGAGCGATCGTCAATTGCCAACTGAAGGAATGCTCACGGAGAAGTTATTTCATATACGTAATCGATCAAGGTCGATCCAGAGTTACGCTTTGGAGTACCACCTTCCTTCACGCGGGTCACAGCCCAATCTGCCGAATCCCAGTTCGCCGAATGCAGTTAAACGGATTATCTATGAGGGAAAGGTCAACTCCTTTCGGCCAGCTGGGAAAGGATACATGAGTTTTTCGGCGGGTGGGGTACGGCAGAAAATGATCTAAGTAGGAAAGGGGTGGGAGCGGACATCTTGCAAGATGAGGAAATGTCCAATGGCTCCTGCTGAATCATCTCCGTTTTTTTTCTTTTGTCAATCAATCAACCACAGAATTGTACACGTTACTCGAAAAAAGTAATTGATTACAAAAACTGTTACTACTGCGCGAAAAGTAATTCTTTACCGTTACAAATTACGTCATACCAAATGTAATACGCTACCGATTAGAAATGTAACGCGTTACTTTTCCAGTTACTTTTAAATTGTGGGCCATAACAAAGCCAACATGCCTGCAGTGAATGCAACCATGCAGCTCTTGATGCAAATTCTAATATGACACACCAACTTACTTGATGAGAGAAATTCACAAATACATTTGAAAGAACATACAAAACACATACATGCGTTTATTACAGATTTATATACACATTTCAAACAACATCGAAACATCCGCTTCGTTTTGTTACTATTGCTATGTTCAGCAAGAATAACTTATCAATACAGTCACCTATTTCACTGTTGCTCCAGTACGTCGCGGTTGCAAGAGATTATCAGGGAACATGTGTGGACTAGAGACGGCCGTCACAGTGCCCTCTGCGTCATTGCTTCAGTTAAACCCGTGGTGGAACAGAACAGGTTGGCTTGCTGAAAAGGGTTGCCATTGTTGACAGAAGGTTAAAAAAGTAATCGATTACTCAGTAATTGATTACCGAAAATGGTAATCATATTACTTGGAAAATTACTGGCTCACAAAATTAATTGATTACGTTAAAAAATTACTGAGAAAGTAATTGATTACTAGTAACGCGTTACGTACAACTCTGCCATCACTCAGTGAACTATACCCGAAGAACTATACATGGTGTTGAAAAATGACACACGCACATGGCACAGTGCAGCCAGCTGGCATTTAAAACGATGCAACAACATATTGTCACTGTATATAGTAAATTACAATATCCCCCGAGACTAGGAAACGTAGCGAGAGCGCGCGCAAACATGATAAATAATTAGGAGTAGATCTGTTGAATAGAGAGACGACAAATTTATCCACAGCAAGAGTAGGGTGTCGTCTCCGTATCAAACTTCACAGACGTGTTTCTTGTTTGTGTGTGATAGCTTAACGTTTCCTGGTCTCAGGGTTTTTCGATTGCATCCTTGCCACCATCTCGCATGTTTTCTTGCCATTCTTTCGTTAACAATACGTGTATTGTTTCGTGATTTTATAATTTAAAGTGAGAAAAAAAATATCTTCAGTGTCCATTTTATTGCAATACACTTCAAACCATTAAGCTTTAAATGTTGCTTTTTAAACCAGATATTTGATTACGGCTCCTATTTGTCTATGCACTTAGAAGCCGTGAGCTCTGCGTCACTATCGTGAGAGGTCCTGTCGCAACGTTGTGACTGGATATGAGGACGATTTCAAGGCTAATTATTCACCAATAAAAGCGTTTTTATAACCAATAAAATAATACCAATAATACCAATAAAAGCGTACCAATTATTGCGTATCAAGGTAATGAAAGCACTCCATGTGAGAGGAACGTATAGGTGCTGGTTGCGGCGGTGGCGACGAACAAAAGCTTTCCTTGCCGTATGGATTATTTTGAGTACCAGATACCCAGCGCTGTCGCCGATCGGCTTCCATATTTTGGCCGGGGCAGTGCCAGCGCAGTGTATTACGGCTTTGGCTAGGGGAAGAGGTGAAACTTCAGACACTTCCCAGTTTCGCTCGAGAGGAAGAACCACATGAACGCACTCAGTTTAGCAACCTCTGTCGGTTTTACACAAACTCATCTCATGTCCATCCAGCAAGGCTATGCAGTACTACGCATAAAACACAGTTACCTTATAAAACTGCGAGCACATGTCCACATTCCCCATCTCTCCACGGAACTGCTTGCCGTAGTCGGCCACGCTCAGGGGGCAACGTCACGTTAACTTCAGGGTGGATTGTGCGTCCTGGGAAGACTTCACAGGGAACTGTGGCAACATTTGTCTTAAAGCATCTGAGGAAAACACAGCGAAAACACACAGACAGCACAGCCGGTGTCACCTCACCTACCAGTCTCGGCTTGAAACGCCATCATCGTAGGAAGAACACAACGCTCCACGAACAATCGAATAGGCGAACTGCTTGCTTGCTTGCTTGCTGGTTTGGCCAAGCGATCTACCTTCCGGTATTGCGGAAGGCACGTTGCCCTTGGAGGACCGTGCCTCCTGGGCAAACTTTATGGGAACCTTACAGACAGCTGAGGAGAATCCAGCGTAAACGCCCAATGCAGCCAGGTTACCTCCCAGTTTCGATTATCATAGCCACTAAGCCACGGTAGCAAGGTAAATTCGGCGAATTGGGAATGGACATGTCGGTCATTCGGCCGGTTGGTACGACCCATTTGGAGTTCAAAGAATTAAGGCTATCTCCCGGCCTTCAATGCATTCGGCGAGTTGGGATTCGGCAGATTGGGAAGACACCTTCACGCGACAAACGACGGCTGTCCTACATAGGCTTGGACAGACATCGAAATTTCGTGAATTTGTGTGGTAAATAGTGATGTTCGATTTTTAAACACGGCATATAATCTTACGAAGCAATCGAGCATTCTCGTTGATTTTCCTTGTTTCGAGAACGTGAAACAACTGAATAAGTGGGTGTAGAGCTTTTATAACCCATAAACATCGACACAGAAAACATGCAGGGGACAACTGTAAAACCTGTGCCTGACCAACACTAGAGAAATACTAACATCCAGCGGACGATATCGCTAGCGAACTGATGCAGCGAATTATATCGATTTTATGTTGCTCATTGAATGGAATGTAGATTTAATTATTCATTCACACATGAAAAAAAGGAAAAAGAACCCTATGCCTCCCAACTTCAACAAACCCGCAGAGCGAATGATAACACTCGGTCGGCTGTGATGTACTTCATCGGCTGTCTAGATTTGAGTTCATAGTTGCATCTATATTCCAGGGGCTTTTAGTGCACAATTATCCGCCTTCTGACAGTTCGGCGTTATGATTTTTATGCCTTTTGGCTTTCGGCCATCTGATAGCTCGGCGTTATGATTTTTCGGTCTTTTGGCTTTCTGCCTTCTGATAGTTCGGCGTTATGATTTTCAGCCTTTTGATAGGCTTAATACTCACACTCAATCAGCCTAAATAAATGCATTGCATTTAGCAACAGCTATTCAAAAACAAAAAGGAGAAGGACGCTCCTAAAGCTCCTTGAACTCCGTCGTTATGTATAAATGAACAAGATAATATGAAAGGAACTTGACGCGCGAGAAGGTCTCGGGGACAAATTCCGTCTCGTAACGCTCTTATTATTACCCGGAAACTTCAGTGCTATATTTTTAGACGCTCCTTGGTTTTTACAGGGTACTTCACATTACAGCAAACCTTTCGTTCAGCGTTGAGTCACTAGTTCAGCCGAGAACCCCCAGTGATTCGGAGCTCTTTCTTACCTTCGTCAGTAGGCCTCCCTTTGTCTGCGGTGCAAAGACAGACGGGTAAAGGTTTTGGGTCATCCTATGCACAACCAGCAAAGAGTGTCGAAAGATAGAAAATTCAGGGAACCGGTATCGAAAAATTGGGTGTACCTCAAAATAAACTACTGTAAATAAATGTTATCTGGCTATAAAATGCACAGCTGTGTGCGGGAAACTGCCAAAGCGCACATAGACTAACCTGAACATGACAATGCAAACACCGAACTTGTACTAACCTAATAATAAACTAACCAACGTGCTGTTCCGTCGTGTCTGCCCCTCTAAGCCTAAGTCGCTAAAATGTGGCTTTCGTTCGCTAAAATGACTTGGACAGACATCGGAATTTCGTGAGATTATGTGGTAAATATAGTGATGTGGGATTTTTAAACACGGCATGTCATCGTACGAAGCAATCGAGCATTGTCGTTGGTTTTCCTTGTTTCGAGAACGTGAATTTGGGTTCCGGAAAAGATGATTCCTCATTGCGTGGGCGGAAATAATGGTGCAGCGGTCGCTTGATTGATTTTTCTTATTGGTTAACCTGGAGCGTTGATGAAAAAAAGGTAAAAATAAAAATAAATAAATAAAAGGAGAAGAACAAAGAAAGCTGCAGTTGTAAATGCTGTTATCATAAGGAACAATTATCTCTGTGTAAACCGCTTGCTTGTAAACACATTCCTCATGCTAACCCACTTTTTCGCATCCGGGAAGCGGTCCAAGGGCCGCTTTGTTCACCCGAGCCCGTTCGGCCACTTCGTGTCTTCCCATTTCGCCTATTCCCATTCTGCCTAATGCTTCTTAGCAGATTATCTCGCCATCCCTTAGCAGGTTCACCGACCTCGAACTGCAGGGGGTCCCATTTGGCCTAATGTATGCTGCAGACAGTCCCACTTCGCCTACTAATCCGTGTTACGTAAGAAAGAAGGCGGTCCTCTGGCATGCTGCCAAAAGTCAATTTCGGATCTTCATATAACTTTACATGCAACCTTGTTGGTTTTACTGAAGCATGAGGTCTGTATTTATAATTCATATTACACTAGGGTTTCTTCCCTCATCTGTTGGTTCACAAATATAGACTGTGCAAGAGTGAAAACATAGTTTTTATTTAATTTTTTTAAATTAAAAGGGCAGCTTTGTTTTCTGCACTTCAAAATTCTTCCAAATTTGCAGCTCTACTCAATATGCATTAGATGTCCCACGGCATCGAGGTACGACATCATGTCCCGTTCGCCATTCTGAATTATTGACTGCTCAATGACATTCTTAAGTAGCATCACAACTTTTTATTAATTCCAACGCCCTACGCCGACTTTTTCAACTGACCCTAAGTGATTTGGGAGAAATTCACAGCACACCCTGGAGGAGACTAGAATTTGTACGACACCGACCAGAAAAGGAATTCCTGTCGGAAAATATTTCCGTGTATAACTCCCACCGTTAGATAATGCGCAGGCCCTCTTCAGAGCACCTTTTTACCGAATAACGCGCGCGTTATACACCGGAAAATACGGTAGTTAGGTTGAACGTGGGTTAAGGCGTCTCGCTCGGTGGTGCCGTGCTAACTGGGAGGCGGTGGGTTCGAATCCTACCACCGGTTGTGCTGTCTGAGGTTTTCCCTGGGTTTTCCGAAGATTTTCGAGAGGAATACCGGCACAGTTCCCCCTGAAGTCTGCCCAAGACGCATATTAACCCCCTATCCCCCCACTCCTTCCTGCTGTCCTCTCTCCATCTGTCCTCATCTGTACGTCGCTCATAGCCACCTCTCATCTCCACATAGCCACATCTCGCTCATAGCCACCTCGCCGTCGCTCATAGCTTCGCGGCGCTAACACGAAAGTAAAAAAAAGAGTTAAATTAAACACGACTATAGCGACACCAGTTTCCATATTTAACATCGCTGAGGTGACACTGAACGTGGCTCGAAGCCTTGTTTCATTCGTCATGCTGTCGATCAGGAGTCACTATGTAAAATGTTTGTAAAATGTTTTTGTTATATTTGTACATTATATTTACACCTTATATTTGCAAATGTAAAGGGTCTTTGTTTCGGACGACGTAAGGTAGTTGTCCGACGAGCACATTCATTTCTTGCACACGTCATCATCCGGTCGGAGCGTGTAAGTAACGCCCACTTGCCGACAGTCCCGTTTTGCCTAATGAGATTGCACGGCAGTCCCATTTCGCCTAACGGCTGTTACCCCTCCCGCCTCTTTAATCCGATAATCCGGGTTAGGCAAAATGGGAATAGGCGAAATGGGATGTAACCGGCCACTTGATAGGTTTTCCCGCTCTGGCACAGAGTGACTAAGCATACCATACATGTCTTTCATCCCTAGTCCCCAACCCCTTTTCAAGTAATAATTGATGTCAAATAATAAACATTTTTGACAAATAAATCAGTCAAATAAATAAATGACATTTTTGATGATGCTCACTGGGTGGTGCTCCTATATCGCATATCGTATCTCCTGTATCGTATTTTCCTATTGTAGGTCAGACACAGACTTTGCAGTTGTTCTCTCATACTTTGGATGTCGATGAACCGTATCTTCAGCAGAAGTGGAGTTGTACGGGCCATGAAACAAGGAATAAATGGGTGTACAGCTTTCATTGTACATAAACATCGACACAGAAAAGATGCAGGGGACAACTGTAAAACCCGTGTCTGGCCAACTGTAGAAAAATACTAGCATACAGAGGACGATATCACTAGCGAACTAGTGCAGCGAATTATATCGATTTTATGTTGCCCATTGAATGGAATTTCAAATCATGGGAGCGAATGGTAACACTTGGTCGGCTGTGATGTGCTCCATCGGCTATCTGCAAATACGCCCCTGTATTTTTGGCAGCGCAGGTGCTTGCGGGACCATTTTTTCCGTCCACACAACCAGGGACCATTTTATTTCTTATACCCCGCGAATTTCGAGATCGTGGATTTCGCAACCGGGAATATCGAGGACCTCCCGAAAACTTCAGAAGTTTGGAACTGACTGAGGCGTGCACTCTTAGCGAAATGAAAAAGAAACGGGGAATTAATATTATGGGAGGCGACGGTAGAATTTCTAGCATTTTTTCAGCATTACGAACATTACAGCACAGTACTGTTGAACGTTACTGTAAAGAATGACTGTAAATCCCAGCTTGCACTAACCGGAAATACGAGAGATTCTCGTTAGCCTTATGAGACAGTTTAAACAGTTGACTGAGTCCGCATAGAGTCACTAAATAAGCTACGCTTCAGAGTATCGACACTGAGTTCCAAGAGCGAGCATGCGCCATCTTGTTTCAGCGCCGCGCTACCCACGCGCACTGCGCACTTGAACGCCGTGAACTGCGCACTGCGCGGGTGAAATGTTCCTTTCGTTTATAACCAGCAGTTGACGGCCTTGAGCTCACCTTGATATCTTCGGGACGCTCTGGTTGACAACACATGGATTATCGCGCAACAATCATACACGCTTCTCTATCCCACAGGGAGCATTTAGAGTGACTAAATAATTATTATTTATTATTATTTAATTATTATTTAGTGACTCTAGGAGCATTATGTTAGCCGTCTTTGATCCTCAACTGGGGATGATACCGGTGTGGTGCGGAAACAAGATGGCGCTCCTGCTCTCCCTTGGACCTCAGTGTCCATACTCTGAAGCGAAGCTTATTTAGTGACTCTAAGAACGCACAAACTCGAACCGGCTAAATCGGGCAAATTGACGCCCTTCACGTGAAGCTAATAAACTCGTCTCATGCGTGGTTCACACTACAACTTCTCTCCGTTGCGGTTACGGTGCGGATCCAGTGCGGAGGCGGCTGTCGTACGACACGCTGTTCAGACATATGCGTTCTTGATACGTCAAACGCTTGTGGTTGACCAATCACGTCTCCACTCCACCACGTCTCCATTCCACAGGCAGCCATGAACGGGCAACGTGATGTGGTCGGCGAAACTTTGAGGTGTATTGAAGCGTATCTGCGTCATACAGAGCGCGTAAACTGGCCACTTGTTGTTCAAATGGCAGCAGCAGCGCTTCTGCTGAAAAGAAGGAAAAAACGACGACGACAGTGGGTTCGCCAAATACTACAGGAACGTGCCGTGCACGGGGAGCTTGCGCGGAGCGCGTTCGCTCATTGGTCAGCTGCATCTCCGCAGGTAGCCCGTACCGCATGGAGTTCGGTCGAGCTCAACTCTTGCGGTGCGTGTGCTTTTCGGAGTGTCGTGCTTCGTTGTCATGACAACCGTGTCGCGCCGCATCCGTAACGCATGAAAATGCAACAGTGTGAACCAAGCATCACCTTCTATACGCGCACCGTGCGCAGACAGAGAGAGAGACAGAAAAAAAGAGGGTCGTTGATGTCAGTGTGCTTTCTCTTTACATTACACAGGCACGACTATGCAGGCTCAGAGGGTAATCCCTTTACGGGCAGCTAAGCAACCTTTTGTACTGGTCTCCAAGGCTATGCCCTAAAGCGTGAACCGCATGGCTGAAAAGCGTCCGAATTCTTTCCGAACCGAATTCGGGACCGAACTTTTTTCGGAGAACAGAATTCCGTGCCGAATTCGGCCCGATCTGGCCAAGCCAGATTTCTCCTCCGAAATGGATTGAGACTGATTGTCTCGTTCATCGGGTCGCCGACGTACAACCTGTCCAAGTATCTAGTAGAACTTGTGACTCCCGTTACCGGTAACAACAACCTGACGGTGCGCAACTCGAAGGCGTTTGTCGAGCTGGTCCGGACACAGGCCCCCAGCAACAACGATGTCATGGTGTCATTTGATGCGGTGTCACTGTTCACCAACATTCCGAAGGATCTCGCGGTACAAGTGGCGGAGGACCGACTACGGAAGGACAGCACCCTGCCATCACGAACGTCACTCACAGTTGAAGAGGTAGCTATACTTCTGATATTCTGCCTCAATCAAACTCATTTCTGCTTCAACGGCAAGTGTTATCATCAAATCGAAGGATGCCCTTTGGGAAGCCCTGTGTCAGTGACGCTAGCAAACTTGGTCATGGAACACATTGAAGAGACGGCCATGGAACGGTTCTCCCGCCCAGTTAAGTTCTACCGCCGCTACGTAGATCTTTCAGTCGGTGTGTATGTGTACTCATATTTTATGCTTTTTTATAAAAACGAAAAGTGGTAGACATATAAATTTGGTGTCTATCGATTCCTGAAATATTTCGAGAGAGAGTAAATGAGAAGTTGTTTCGAAATGCTATAGAAGTTTAATAAAAACCTGTTCAAAGAGGGATGAGAAAAATTGTGTATTTTTTTCACATTCGTGACGTCGCCGTAAAATACATACGACATATATCAGAAATGCATACGCGTTATTCAATACAGCTCGTTTTCCTCTTTATAATGAAACCACCCGTGTGAAAATCTGCGCAGTGGTTACCGAGAACAAGTATAAACATGTTCCATAAGAAATACATTGGGACGGAGACGGAGAGCTGGTGTAACACTGGCTTGCACAACAAATAAAAACAAACGATAACAAGAAAAGGACGAAACGTCCTTTTCATGTTTTCCTTTAGTGTCCATGTCATGTTTTCCTTTAAACAACAGCAGTGTTACGCAGTAATAAACATCATGATCCCTGGCTTTTGGTCTATTTTCAAAGGTGTGAGGTGTTTGGCCCTTCAGCAAGAGGGATGCAGCTCTGACTGCGCTTGTGAATTTTATTGCACAGTGTTCTTTGGAATCCGTTGATTAGGTTACGTGCACTGTTGGTTTGTGATGTTGTAATTGTTGCCGCTGTACCGCATCTTTGTTGTTGCTATTGCGCTGTTGTTGATGTTGTGCACGTGTTTGTATACATATAACTGTGGCCCCGAGACTACGTTTTAGTGGGTGCGTGTTATGACGCGTGTCTGTTCTTTCTAAAAAAAAAAAATTTAGTTGCAGAATTGGACCGGTGCCGAATTCAATTTCTCCATATATTTAAAAAAAATTACTTATCAACTTATCACAGACACACACACACAAACATTGATTGGCTCTTCCGTGGTGGTGGCATATCACGTGGTGTCATGTGATCCTATTAGGCTATCACTTTAGAACAGCAATTTCGTATCCGAAAAAAAAAATCAATTTGTGACCATGTCCGGTACTTCTTTGTCATGCCTGTGCTCAAAGTACTTCTCTGGAAAAAGTTTAGGTTTCGCAGGACAGTATCTCAAGTACTACTTCAAAGCACCTCGAACGTGTCCCGTTTGCCATGCGAAGCGGGGTGGGGTAGGGGTGGATATGTTTATCAAGAAAAAAGAAAGGAAAGGCGAAGCGCTCTACACGCGTTTCTATTGCAATCGCGGGCAATGTCAGTGCAGCTTCCCTGAGCAACGCCGCCTCGGTATTTTTCCCTTTTCAATCGATGCATGCCCTGTCGGTCACCTCTCCTGGGCGCCAAGTAGTCTGGCAAAGAAATGTTCCTCCTCGGGGCAGCAGACGACCAACAAGTTTGCAGACGGCTAGGCTCCAGTTGGTGACGTCAAAGGGAACGCACGACCTCTTCCACGAGGCGCTTCTGTGCATGGGGTGGGTGCGGCTCTTTTATGTAACGTGTCCTCTGCTTCATAGTGTCTGCGCTACGAAGCGTCAAGGAGCTCATGTTTATGCATGACAGAGAGTGTTCTAAAAATGCCACAAAATATATAAACAAAAGAGCGCGATCTGCATTCACCCTCTTTTTTTCTTTTTTTTTTTTTTCGCGCACAGATTGTATGTATTGTAAGCGGGCACATTGTAACTTTTCATAGTTCATCTGCTTATTTTGCTTGAGAAGGTTACAGATAAGTAAAACAAACAGCAACTAAAAATCTTTCACTTTTTCTTGTTCGTCTTCCTTCCTTTCTTTCTTTTTTTTTTCATGTGTTATGACCGGGCTCAAAGAGCGAAGCTTTCAGTCGGTAAGTTAGGCAAGTAAAGCTAGATATCATTGTTAGACACTGTATTGTCATTGTCATCATGGCCATTGCACTGTCATTTTGCAAAAATAGAAGTGCAACTACAGGGCGCGACGTCTAACAATGCTCCAATATATGCGTATCTTCAATTCTCTATTCGTGTATCGAAAATACGCTTTTGAGTACACTTTACACGACAAATTTGCCTCAATAAAGAAACAGGTGCTGCAGTTATTGCTTGCTCTCAGACATGTCGGGACTCAATGAAACAGATTGGATTCAAGTAGCTGCGAAACGTGATTGAGCTTCAACGAACTTGAAGAGAGCGCACTTCCTGACACTGGGAGTCTTGCTGAGGCTGCTTTTAATATACACGCTGGTACGGACTGGGTAGGTGGCATTCATATGAACGCCCTCTGTTATCTAACTTCTCATCCTCTTTGGCAGGCCATACGGACGCGCGTATAGGTATGTCACTGATTTTCTCACGCTTTCTTGATATCGCAAAGAGAAATACAGAATGTTGCGCTTGAATATCTTGTATCCTGTTGCGTGATGTTGCAAACTCCAAAGTCAAACACTAGCTCACCAATGTTGACATTTTGTCCCATCTCTTGACCTTTCCTATTTTGCAACTTTCCCCTGTATACGTGCTAAACTGACGGAAACGCGACCTTTCTTTGTTTTTGCTTTTTCAAGCACCTCCATCTAGCGTTTTTTTTTTCTTTTTTGCAGCACCTTTGCTTCATCTTTGCAAAATACCTCCACCAAATGAAAGTATTAGCGTTTTATCCAGTGTTGCAATGCTTGAATATTGACAGCTTTGTACAGCAGGGTGTTTTTTAAGAATCTTTTACAGATTTTTTATAACAAGCTATGAGAGCAACATATATGTCGTTTTTGCAGTTAAGTTATAGGGCCAGGCGGACATCCTCTCGAAGAAACTATGTATCTACAAAATGACTAATTACCTAAAATTCATTACTTAACTTTTTAGTTAGGGCACTTCATGCAAAAGCTAGATAGCAGAATGGGAGACAATCCTTGTTGAAAGCTATTCCTTTTTTTTTTTTTAAATCCTGAAACGCGCACGTGCGTTGAAATATCCATAGCCGAATTTTGATATGCATATGAACCGAAACCGCGGCGACCGGGAGCGCAGGGAGCACAGCGCTCATTTCACATCAGAGGGCCACGTGCTTTGGAGCAATGGACATGATTGAAGTAGGTGCTGATCTCCTGGCCAGATCAACCGCTTTCCGGCGCAGGTAAGCCTCCGTCGGCGAAGGTGATGTGCTCCTGAGGCGGCGCTGTTTTGGTTTCGGCTCATTCGCATAGTGAAATTCAGCGAATAATATTTCACGGCACGCGCTTGTTTCAGGATTTTGAAAAGATAAAATGGCTTTCAACGAGGATTGTCTCCCATTCTGTTTCCTGGCTTTTTCCCGAAATTCCCTGATTAAATAGAATTTTAGATAATTTGTCATCTTGTAGTTACATACTCTCTTCGAGATGATGTCCGCCTGGCCGCACAACTCAACTGCATAAACGACATCTATGCTGCTCTCATAGCTTTTTCTAAAAATTATGTAAAGTGTAAAAAACACCCTATGCAATCTATGCAGGGGCTTTGTTGTTGTTGTACTTGCGTTTCAGCGCTTGCTTTCCGAGGAAGTTTGGTGCACCCAGTTGTCGGTGCAGAAGCTTTCATGTTCCCAAACATACATGACACGGATAGTCATTACAGATACAAAAATCAATAACATAATAATCGTGATAATAAATCACACACAAGAAATAACAAAGGTAAGACGCTACAGCAGGACATAAGCAATTTGGTGTAAGCTTGAAATAAGTAGGCAGTAGACATTAGATTACATTAGACGACAAAAGAGAAAAAAATGTGGAGTTGTTAGTCCCGACGGTGTCAAGACCTGCTACTCCAGTACTCGTAGTCACCAAGTCAGATGAATATTACGTGATCCATGAGCCGTGCCCTGCCATGACAGCATGCACGTTTTGGTTGATGGGGAAAAGAAAACATAGGAGATGAACGTGTTTTCATAAACGAAGAATTTTGTCTATTTCTCTTGCCTCGTTCTTTCTTCTAATTCTTTATACGCGAATACATTAATGCCCATGAACGTATTTTTAGAAATTATCCAAGTGGGGGACAAAAATGCTCATGGAAACAATGACCTCGTTAACATATCTTAAGGAATTCGGCAATATACACGAAATTCAAATTACCCTCTCAAGACAGTCGAGGCTTTTTGCCACTCAGCATCATAATGTTTCAGCTTGCATCTGTGTTCCAACTTTCACATTCTCGAAATCTGAGACATTCTTCTGTACTAGTGCTGTACGTAACGCCGCTACTCTAATCGATACTTTTTTCGGCATCTAAGTGTGGATCGCAATACTTTTTCATATCTGTTATGGAAAAGTATTTCCGTTACAAAGTTATGGTAGCACGACCTCCGCATCGTTACCGACACCGATATATTTTTATGTGCTCCCATTCTTGCTTCACCGGTAATATTTCTTACCTTTATTCACTGTCACTGGCCCACCAGCGCGGACAGTGACAAGGACAGCTTTCCAAACGTTCACTGTGTTTTCGAAAGAGTGAACACAGCAGTTGCCTCTAATGCTTCAGCGGAACGTCGGTTCAGTGTCAGTGCAGACACGCTTACGGGAAAGCGCATAAACCAAAAACTTTGAGCGCCAGTTATTGCTAAAAGTCAGCCAAACTGTCTGAACTGTATGATAAATGTTCTGCTTTTTTGTTGCAAAACTGTCCTCTCCCAATTCGCTATTATCCAAATGGAATGGTCACGAAAACGAGCTTTCGATGTTGCAGATTTCATGCAACTTCTTCGTATTTTGAGCAAAAGCACCTGGCAAGGTATCGCGTCACTTTTTCGAGTAACGGTTGCGGTACTTTTCTACCTTAAAAAGGAAGTATCGATATCGGTATTTCGCTACTTTTTACTAAAGTAACGAGTATCGGTATCGCGACACCATATTTCGGTAACGTGTACAACACTGTACTGTACACGCATTCGCATTCTTTTCATTTTTCTTTTTCCTTTGTGTGGGGTTCATCCATTTAGGGGTTCTTTATGGGAGTAGCAGAATTCGACAGGTGACGAATTCAATTTCTGGGTGATTCCACGTGAGATCAGGGAGGTTGGTCCCGACGACCTCCCGGATTTTTTTATACGCAATATATGTTGAAGCATAGCTTATGGAAAGCATTCCAGGACAAAAATAAATTGGAAATTATTTGGGGAGTTTGCGTAATAAATAATTACGTGGAACGGCAATTTTGCGCAGTGGTATTTTCATCAAATTTTGGACTTTGTATCTCTGGGGCCATGAGGCGCAGGGTGAAAAAAAATTTTTCACACAATATATAGGTTGTCATTAGTTGGCCGCGTACTTTCTACGGTTGCAGCTGTAACAGATAATTTCCTAAAAATTCTCAAAGTCACTCCATCTGCAGATTTTTCTGCTTTTTAGACTCCTCAATGCTCGTCTCTATGTTACCGATACATAGTGAATGTGGTATCATAATGTTCGTCATTACAACCTCTTTCTACTCGTATCAAGAATGTAACAGGTTGTTCAACGACAAAGCTCTCAGGGGCTAATTGCTTAACCATGGTTCAGCGAAACTGTCAACTTTGGACGTCCGTTATAGGTATCCGCCCACTCAGTACGCTGTTCATACTGTTTACAGACATTGTTCTACGTGTCCCGAAAAAACATCAAATTTTTTTGTGGATCAGAGAAGGGCAAAGCACAGCCAGCAACCTTAGAATCACCCCTACCTCACCAGTTGTATGCCCATAGGGACAGCGCATGCAGATGCGGCTTATCACTTTGTAGCATGGGGCAATCTTTCGAATTCACTGCAGGCTCTCTTTATGTGGCCGAGTATAACATGATGTGGCTTGCATACGCTTATATAGTTGTTGCACAGGGGAAGGTAACAGTTTCCAGAACAATTTATTGAGCTTGAAACACACCTGGTAGATAAACGAAAATGCAGACGATGCCCAACACTGACGTGTGTGGAAAAGCAGGTCACTACCTTCTTGCGCACACTATCGGCCGTCTTGGCGACCAAGATTTCACAGTACCGTCCTTGTTCCGTCTGGATTCCCACACATGTGACGACTGTATCCCTGGAACGGCGCGAACAGTTGTCCATTCATTTCCTTTTGTCATCCGGAACTCTGAGATGATGTCGGCTGGAAGGTGGATGAGGTGGATATGTGAAAGCTTTGGCGAAAGACAAGAAACAAGCTCTGAAGCGTTTCTAAGAAACGCTTATATAATAATCTATATAATATAATAATATATATATAGTCTTATACGCGGGATACAGTCGTCGCATGTGTGGGAATTCAGACGGAACAAGGACGGTAACAGTGAAATCTTGGTCGCCAGGACGGCGGATAGTGTGTGCAAGAAGGTAGTGATGCGCCCTTAAGTACCTGCTTTTCCACGCACAGTTTCAGTGTTGGGCATCGTCTGCATTTTCGTTTACCTACCAGATGTGTTTCAAGCTCAATCAATTGTTCTGGAAACTGTTTACCTTCCCCTGTGCAACAACTGTATAAGCGTGTGCAAGCCACGTCATGTTATACTCGGCCACATAAAGAGACCCTGCAGTGAATTCGAAAGATTGCCCCATGCTACAAAGTGATAAGCTGCATCTGCATGCGCTGTCCCTACGGGCATACAACTGGTGAGGTAGGGGTGATTTTAAGGTTACTGGCTGTGCTTTGCCCTTCTTTGATCCACAAAAAAATTTGACGTTTTTTTTCGGGACACGTGGAACAATGTCTGTAAGCAGTATGAACAACGTACTGAGTGGGCGGATACCTGTAACGGACGTCCAAAGTTGACAGTTTCGCTGAACCATGGTTAAGCAATTAGCCCCTGAGAGCTTTGTCGTTGAACAACCTGTTACATTCTTGATACGAGTAGAAAGAGGTTGTAATGACGAACATTATGATACCACATTCACTATGTATCGGTAACATAGAGACGAGCATTGAGGAGTCTAAAAAGCAGAAAAATCTGCAGATGGAGTGACTTTGAGAATTTTTAGGAAATTATCTGTCACAGCTGCGACCGTAGAAAGTACGCGGCCAACTAACGACAACCTATCTATTCTGTGACAAAAATATTTTCCCCCTGCGCCTCATGGCCTCTGTTAGGCGCGCAACCTCTTGCTGGTGTGTCGGCGACTTTTATTCTGAAGTGCGCCCTATTCGCCGACATGGGAACCCTGCACCTAGAGACATTATGGGATTAAGGTACCCTTTTGGTCACTGCCGTCGATACATAACGTAGGTGCCTCCAAGGACATTGGGAGGGTTATAATCGTGCTAGCGGCAGAGTGACGACGGACCAGGGTAGACAACAGGTATCCAAGGTTAACCCTGCGGGGCCCGTCGCTTTGAAGCGCTGCGACGAAAGTCGCCGCTGGTTAGGCGGCACAACTGTAATTGAACTCATGTAGTGCTCGTGTGGATGGGTTTCACTTTCACCACACATTTTGTATATTTATACTGACGTCAGTTTCGTGTGTGCTGATTGGTAGAAGAGAGATGGCCTTTCCTTTAAGAAGGCACCCGCGCATGTTAGCGTGGTTGATTGCTGATGGTCTCGCTGCCACTTTGGCTAGCAGTTGTAACTGGAAGTTCCATGTAATAAATGTATATTATTGGTGTTCTACGTCAAGTCCCCGTGGACTCCTCCTTTCGTAACGTGTCGACGTAGCGTCGGGCCCGCGAACCGTTCCTACGACTCTGCGGACCCACTTCAAGAACTCTACGAACCTATCTGCCCCAGAGATACAACGTCCAAAAGTTGATGAAAATACCACTGCGCAAAACTGCCGTTCCATGTAATTACTTTTTACGCAAACTCCCCAAATAATGTTCAAATTATTTTTGTCCTGGAATGCTTTCCATACGCTAGCCTTCAACGTATATTGCGTATAAAAAAATCCGGGAGGTCGTCAGGACCAACCTGCCTGATCTGACGTGGAATCACCCTTCATTCGTCTTTTTTTTTTTCTTTTTACATTCAACTCAACTGAAACCCAACGCATTCACAGCTCCCTGCGCGTCAAAACCAAAAGATTTTGCGACGATTTATTTGTGTGCAAGACATACCGTATTTTCACGCGTATTAGCCGCACCGCAGATAAGCCGCAGGACTCGTTTTTAGATACATTTTGAAAATGTTTTTGCAGATAAGCCGCACTCGCAGATAAGCCGCGGGTAATACGACGCGACTGCTTTGTGCACTAAACCAATGATGCACATACAAAATCAACAGAGACGCTCAACGCTCGTGAGCGCCGTACTCCCTGCCAGCTGCCCTGTTCTGCCCTGACGACTTTTAGTTTGAAGCCGCTGTCGTGGCTGTGCCTCAGCGTTGGAGTCATGCCCCACCTCTAACTGCCGTGCCCGTGTCCACGAATGCTGCTGCTCTCGTCAAATGAGAACTGACGCTTAGCTGACCACGTTTTATCCCGATGACAGGTGTATTGAACCCTTCCTGTGCGTCTGCCGACAAAGGAGACCGTGGGGAAGGCCATAAACCCTGTCCACATTCCGGTGTTGGCATGAAGTATAACAAAGGAGGTCAGTTCTAGTGTTCTACCACTAAGATCGGATTGTGCCCTTGTTGCGTGTTTTTCGTGGATTGACGGGTTAGTCCACTCGAATGTCGAGTGGACCCGCCCATGTTCGGTATTGTTCGTGCACTGGCAGGGCGGTGCTGTTCCGAAAAACATGAGGAACTGTCGGCCCTTTCGTTTAACCCGGGGTATGGGGAAGGTACCAGGGAAAAATAGTCACCAGATAAGCCGCACCCACGGATAAGCCGCAGAGCGTCCGCGAAAAAAATAAATCGCGCATAAGCCGCGGCTAATACGCGTGAAAATACGGTACTATGTTTGCTTGATAAAAATAGAAAACAAAAGAAATGAACTTTTGGGGCCGGCTGATTGAAGGCGACTATTTGTCCCCGAATACACGTTCTGGAGCACCGTACTACGCCTACATACCCTTAGCTTATATACCCGCCTATATACGCCTTCTGTACAGTAGGCAACAAGCTACAAAAACCCTTTCGCGAGGGATCAAGGTGCCAGGACACAACCACAAAGGCACCTTACCAAGCTGGTCCCAAAAATAGCCTCCAACTAGTTTCACCCATAATAGCAACACATTGCACAAGTGATGATGGTCCCCCTTATCGAGCTTTCACAGCGGCTTTCTTAACAATGCAACGCTCCCGACCCCCTATTAAAGGCGGTCTTTTATACAGAGGCACGCGTTGTGCAACTCTTCGTGGTCATTTCCCGAGGAGACCAAGCGAGGAGAATGTCTGGTGGTATGCAGAAAATGCATTTGATGGACTGAGAAATGGTCGTTTATCTACCACTTAGTACTCGTGTTCCCGAAGTGGCAAAGAAAATATTGATGGATCCGAGAAATATTCGTTGCCCAGCTGCGTGGGGCAGCCTGCCAAGATTTCACGTCATTTTTTTCCTTCCCGCTGCCGCTAAAATAGGGCTACCTGCTTATAAATGGGAAGTAACGGACGCATGAATTCCATAAATGTGTTGCTTGTGGTAAGGCTCGTGTGAATATACGCTCCTTTTAATTTTTTGCGTTCCACTTTCTCAGGGGTGCGTCTAATTGGTTATACGAAGCGCTCATAAACTCGCAAGAAGCGCTGTGGTGCTCTGTAAGTAGGGTTTCGAGTTTTCGCTTTTAACCGAAATACATACACCGGTAATTTTTTTATCATTCGGTTTTAACCGAAAACCAACGAACACAAATGAGTGTCTGAGGAAAGATTAGGAGGATTAATCGCTGCATTTTAGCTTAAATGAGCTCTGCTTTCACGATTGTTACAGCTACCACCGCTTCGCTATGGAGCAATAAAGTGTTCCTTTTGTGATGTCTCACAGGGGCTATTTTTGCATTGGTTTCTGGTTTTAAGGTTGCGGCACAGTTTCGAAATTACGTTGCGATTTATATTCGCCGATAACTGCAGGGTAAACCATGTACTGCCTATATTGGCAAGCCCAGATTGCCCATGTTGCGCCCATTTTTTTTTTTGTGATAACGCCAACGATGAATCCGGGTAATAATAAAGCATTATCCGGTATAATATCCACTACTAACGATAACAATATGTATGTCGTCTTTTTAAAATTTTTCTGTTGATCTTTTAATTGATCCACGTTGCATCACGTTACAAAAACAACACTGCCTCGTCCTAAAAACAAAGAACAGGTGCCGTGCCTATTTTGTTGAAGGAGCCGGGCAGTCCCAAAAACTACCAATGGCATTCGTATTGCCAACTGGATGATGGGACAAGCACAAGCTTGCCCACACCTCGCCTCAAAAATAGAATTGCCCTCGTGCTAACCGGTGCCAAGCATCCCTCAGAAACCTTCATTGGGATTGCAGTAGTACATACAGTCCTCCTCAGGTACCCACGGACGCGGCTGTCGAGTATGTACCACTGCGCTCATACACCACGTTGCAAGCCCATTGGCCGAGTCTGAAGACCGTTTTGAAATCTCATTTTGGTACGCGCCCATGTGCGTGCAGCGTCTCGACCGTTTCATAGTTTCGAAATAGCACGGCCGGCCGGCACGGCATCCTCCTGTGTTCCGTGATTTTGATCCACAGAACAGTTTACAGAAATATGTTCGCGGGTTTATTCGTGCGTCATTGTGAGTCTACGTGTGTTGTGCTGTTTCTGGACACAACTATTATCCCACGAACAGTCGATCAACTGCGGCACCGGAATGCTTCATGAGTTGGATCGTGAAAAACAAGTTCGGGCGCCGTTAGATTTCGAGGAATGACAACAAAGACAGGACTACGTGCCACACCAGCGATTTCCGGTTCGCTGTAATGTATGATGCACTGCAAGCAGCGAAAGAAGACACTCATCGTGAAATGGTAGGCGCTCATGAGACTGACTCGGTAGTAGGAGTTGAACACTGTCAGTTCGAACTTTGTCCCAGTGTGTCAGCAACGTAGTGGGCTTTGTACGCAACGTGCACCCATGTATCAGATCTTTGAATCAGTGCTTTGTGTCAAATAAATGTTAGACAAAACTCGCTTTAGGTATTTTGAATACTGAATAACGGCGACAGGCCTGAAATCCAGTAGAAGTCGATGGTAGCCAGGGCCGCCCGAAAAGCCAGCCAAACATTGAGGCTCCTGATTGGCCGACTGGTTTTGCATAATATCCACCACCTTGCAATTTCATTGGTCGTGTGCCCAGTGTTGTGTGAATTATCTCAAACTATGGGCTCTATGAGGAGCTGTTGGAGCCTGGTACATATGACTCAACAACTTCCAACCCGTTCCTGAAGTACAACTGAGCGAAGCACTTTCGTGACGGTGACGGACATACGCCTCAGCAACTCACACTGCCTGCAGTAACTTGAGAGCACCTGTCATTACAGAACAGACATCCTTTCCTATCAAACATTGTGTTTTTTACTTGACCTGCTGCTTCCGTTGTCATTAGAGAAACCAGCGACATTTTAGCCCGAATGAACGTCCGATCCGAGTGTCGCGCATGCCCATTAGTTGTAGGACGCGTGATTTCGCTCAAACGACTACGCTCTCAGTCGGTTCGACCGATTGGCATCGCGAAGCAAGATGGCGGCTGTTTGCAGCAAGTGGAAAGTTGAGTTGTTGACTTGTAGTGCATGTTACAGTGGGATTGCCAGATATGTTGACTGTTTCGAACAATGTGTATCATCTGCGGGAAGTTGTTGGATGTAACGACGTATTGAGTTGGGCATTTCACACGCTTCAACGTTCAATCTTGCCGTGTTGATTGGGCACTTGTACCAAGTGCCCATACGGGTACGTCCCATTTTCTACATTTTCAGTCAATATGGGGTTCACACGGGCAATATGGGGCCCATATTGCCAAGTTTGAGCCAATATGGAGGAAATCCTTGCAAAACGTGTCCCATATTGGACCAGTATGGCCAATGCCCAGTCAATATGGGTCCAATATTGTGTGCCGCATGGTTTCGTGAAAACAGTTTCCTTCTTGTGCAGGTTTTCTTGCGATTCGACAAGCAGGCATCATTGAAAGACAGCTACATATTTCATATTTTCGGCGCAAATGCGACTTTATCGCTAGGGTATAGCAGCGAACACAAATATTGGAACACCATAAGGTGCCGTATTATTGCCAGGCAGTTTGCATCCCGGTGCGGCGGCGTGTTGCTTGAGGGCATCGTGCGTGCTAGGAACTTCATACGGAACTGTGCCGACATTTATCTTAATGCGTCTGATGAAAACCCTGCAAGTAAAAGACCTAGGGAATACAGTCGGTGCCGAGATTCGAACCCGCGTCACCTGTCGGCCTCCACTTGGAAAGCGACCAATCTTAGTGAGTAAGTAAGGCACGAAATGCAACAATTATTATTATTATTATTTTTTTTTCACACGAGGTGCCACTTCCACACTTTGTGCTGGTATGCAAAGGTGATGGTGATGATCGTGGTTGTGGTGGTGGTGAAGAAAAGGAAAAGATGGGGACGTAACGTCGCGACGAAGTCTGGCTCCCTGTACACATACCTATACAGAGAATGCCAAGAATGAAAACGATGAACTTCACTGGTGCGTTTTGACGCACAGGCGTCCGTTCTGTTGGCACGCATCATCAGTGCTCAACGCAGCGCAATGTGTTGACATGTTCTCACTGCCACGAACCTACGTCCGTCGGTCGACGGTGCATGGTTGACACCATGGTTGGGCTTCCATTCGTCTACGTGACGAACGAATTGTCGATAACTGCCACAAGTATCATATGTCGAAGGCAAGTTGCCAGGATTTAGGAGATGAACGCTGTTTCCATTTCTCTTGATGACATAGAATCATTAGAACGTGATTGAGGAACGCAGCTGAGGAATGCAAATGTCACTTTCCCTCTACCATTCTGGGTAATAAGCTATAGCCTATAGGTAATTGGACTGCGGATAGCTTCTTGGAAGTCTTCAAACAGACAGTTGTGAAGGACGAGATTGCAGACAGATAAAGCAGGGAAACGCTTTTGCTCAGGCAAGGCGCACAATTTCTCCCATGTCGGTGTGGAGATGCCTTTCATTTTGCCGCTGATCTGAAGTATGACTGTCGGCGCATTTTTCGGCACACTTGAGACGCACAACGAGGCACATATGTCTATAGGTCTGTCTATGTCGCCGATACAGATTAACCCATACAAATCAAACGACATTCTAGAATATCCCCGTTTAAGACGAAGAACCTACCATACTGCTCAAGCTATGGTTAAACCCAACAGAATGTTGCGTTGACCCTGTATGATGAGCACAATTTACACGTATAACGTTTCACAAAAAGCAATCTAATTTCCTTTTTGGTAAAAGGATATGGATGCTTTACCTGGTCAATCCTGGTCAGTTGTTTAGCTACGGGACGTCTTCCTGTATAATTTTCTGCCAAATGTATCTGCTCTGTATGAATCAACCAACGTGAATCCGAATCCAAAATACATGTCTGTAATTCGCATATCACCTTCGTCAAATCAAGTGTCGTGGCACTATTTGGCCTTAGTTGCTCTTGCCATAAAATATCAAAACACCACCACCTTCGCATCCCCCTCCACTTCTAATACCCGGATGTTTTCCCCCAGGACTTAGGTTCCATAATCAGCACTTCGTAGTTGTCTCGCGATGTAATGCCACCACTTGGCCACTTATTATCACCACTTCGCTCGTATCTCTGCATGTTGGCACAGAATATGACCAACAGCGACTCATCTGCAGTGGTTAAAACGAACGTGTTGTAACCACACCTTCAGCAACCTTCATTTTCAGAATTGACTTTGCAAAGTCATACCTTGACTCATATCACGTGAGCCATCCAGGACTGCAGACCTGCCAGAAGCACGAGGCTGTAATTACTTCCTAGGATAACCATGCAAAAAGTTACTTAGTTCAACGCTACCAAGAAGACGGAGTTTCGTTCACTGATGTACATTTCCGCTCGTCGCCCACCCACACAGCAGCTCACAGTCACGCGGACACGAATCCCGAGTCCGGTCACGCTGTTTTGTTTGGCTCTCCGTACCTGAGCGTCACGGAATACCCCTGACGGAAAATTTCGCACATGACCCCAACGTGATTCATTTCTTTCGCCCCACGGGGGAAATGGGAGTAAGCTTGCTTTCGGTCTTGACGACTGGCAAACAAGGGCAGCAGTGAATATGACGTCCTTCGCTGGCATCACACATCACTCTTTCGCAACGAGCTTGTTTTGACACAGTTTCCTTTTCGGATTACACCTGCGAGGGCTGTAATACGCAGAACCAGTGCGCATAACGCACGTAGGCAGGTCGCTTATGCATATCAAATGTGCTCGTAACTCTTCTAGCCCCAGAATATATGTTTATAAGTCGACACGGCTTCAATTTGCATCATGGTGGCAGACAAGTTGCTCGAAGCATCACTGCCCTTGGTGGGTATATCTGTATGCGACCTTGTCCTGTGTAACTCTACAACGTCGAGAAGGCTAGGAGAGGAGGAGGCCACGCGGGGAATACCGCTGTTGCTTTCGAGCTACATCGGGGGATACACACCGACCTCCTCCTCCGATTGCCTCCTCTTGCAAAGCACCCTTCTCTCTCTGAGCCGAATCAGGACAGACCGCGTTTGTTTAGGGCATCCATGCGGGGAACCACTTGCGTGTGTATCCTGTCAGAGAGGAGGATGCGGAGAAGGGGACGGCTAAATATTACAGAAACCTCACGTGGCAGTCAGGCATAAAAAGGGAAGGGCTCGACAGAGCTCCCGGACATTTGCCTCGCAGCCAACATGGAGCGACTACGCACGCCGAAAGACTTGCAGATTCCTGTATCATACGGCAATCTTCACGCCCTGCAGTGGGGACCCGAGGATGGTGTTCCTGTCCTGGCGATTCCGGACTGGTTGGACAACGCAGCGTCTTTTCAACCCCTCGCTCAACGCCTAGATCCTTCGATACGTTTGGTGTCCCTGAACCTCGTAGGACATGGGTCATCAGCGAGGCTACCTAAAGGATTCCAATATAGTCATCAACAGTTCGTGCACGATATGGGCTTCATACTGGACTACCTCAACTGGGACCACTGTGGGATTATCGCTCATGGACTGGGTGTGACAATGGCACTGTACTACGCTGGATTATGTCCGGACGTGTGCGACTGTGTGGTATCGTTAAGCATCGCAGACACTGTGAGCACCAGCTTAGTTCATGTCATGCCGACACTGTTCCAGTACGCACAAGACGAGGCACTTGTGAAGGCGAAGTTTGCTTTTGAAGAACTCGACTCGGCCGTTAGTGACTTGGTGGACGCCACAGGGGGCTCTCTGGATGGAGACTCCGCAAGGCTTCTGCTGAAGGCCGAAGAAAAAGCCGGTCAAAGCATGTCTCTTGCTGTGTTATCGAGGTGTTTGCGGGTATTCACAATGTCGGACGCCAGGAAAAACTCGTTGACTCTTCAGAACACGATGACACTTTACAAAGGCCCACTGCTGATGGTCAGCGTCAAAGACTGGAGGGACGCGGACGTGGACGACATGTTGACGATCTGCGAAGACTTTTTCAAAAGTTCATGTGAACCGTTCAGCAGCATCGAAGTGGAGGGAACGCACCACGTGCACATGAACAACCCTGCTGCTCTTTCGGAGCACGTCAACAATTTCCTCTTGAACTTTGGCTCGTCGCCGTACTCGGACGAGGAAGATTGGGTTAACCGCACACAAGCGATGTCACTCATGGAAAGTGACTGCATCCTGTGAGCTTTCAGTTGTGACGTCTGCTATTTATTGCGCCGCGTTCCTTCGGGAGATGTCATCATCGATGTTGTACATACTGTAAATAATGTATTTTGTCGCGTATGCATCTGTTTTTGTTGTTGAATAGTCAGGACTGTCGTTCACGCGTTGCATAATAAGAATGTGTAGTGAATATTACTATGCTGCCTCATCTTGATGTATATTCCTTCCGGTACATTTATTGCGCGCGCTATGTTGGAGATGGTAATTGAAGATGCGTACAAACAAAGAACGCCTGTACGAATCTATCACTCTAACTCGTGCTGACTTCTTCGATATCGCACTTTCAGGTTACACCGGTCTCACTTACTGCACAGGCTTTATATCCAAGCAAAAGTTACTTTCTAACTGGCTTTTAGTAGCATGTTCAAGGTCACGAAAAGCGAAGCCACATTTGGAACACCTGTTGAGCCGTGACCTGTACCGAATTACACCAAGTACCAGTGCACATTTAAGATGTTCTACAGACTTTACCGAGTCCTGAACCTAAGTCAGGGAATATATGTAAATTAATAAGCTCTTTATAGCTGCTGTGGTCCCCCTGTAGTTCCACTTAGACTGTAGTTCCTTGAAGGAATCACATTTTAAGTACAGTCTTGCGCATATGAGTATTCAAGAGCTGTTCAATAGTGTTCATGAACTGTTTGCGCCTTAAGGCCAGTGGCGTAGCCAGACCTCCAAGGTAGGAGGGGCTCTATACGAAAACCCGCCCACTCCCTCCCCGACGCTGATCCTGGGTGCGACAACACACAATACTTGTGCACACCGCAGCATGCGGTTGAAAAAAAAACTAAAATAATTGATTTGGACATTCACAATACGATTATACTGTTATGTCCAATGAGGTGGTGTCACGAGATTGGAAGGATTTTGGCGTCTTAGATAGACGCCATGAACTGTAAGAGCTTTCGCGATCGTCACACTGGTCTCTCCCCCCCCCCCCCCATATATTATTTTCTCCTCGGGTTTGCACAATTTGCCTGGGTCGGTCAGTGGCAGATAGGAGGGGGCTCGGGCACCCCCTAGCCCCCCCGTGGCTACGCCACTGCTTAAGGCCTCACGAAAATCACACGCGCGATTGCCACGCCATCTGTTTCACAAGATACATTTACTGCTGGCATATTTGCGCAATTCAATCGTTTCTCTTACGCCGTTAGACACCAAGTCGTCGTCGTCAACAATTCACCAAGCACCTGTCGACCAAACTTTTTTTTTCTCCAATCGTTCATCATGTTCTCGATGCCATAACAACGGAGGCTGCAGCAGATCTATAAATATAACGTGAAAAGAAAGAACGTCCCGCATTTTTCAAGGACTCTTTCAGACTCCGTTTCAAGGGCAACTCCGACTCTCCGGCAGGACGCTGCGCGTGCTGAATCTTGATGAAGAGCATCTCCCAGCAGTGCATGCATCTGTATGCCAAAAGCCTGTTTCATCCAGCTATTATCGCTTCGCGGGCATTACGGAAACCGAGCTCTTTGCTCCTCCCCACGCACCTCAGAACTCGCGTTCCCGGAAAAACACCAGGAAGTTCGGAAACTTGTTCTACGAGTCCAATGCTAAAACGGGAAAGTTCTGACAGCTGTAACTGACTTACAGCGATATACAATGATGAAACGTACATTATGGGGGGCATAAGGAGTATTACACCATGGTTAGTGCGGCATTGTGCTGCCGTTAAAATGTTGTAAGAATTGCCACGGTGGGGTGAGGTTAGATTTATAGAATCATAAAAATGTGAGAAAAATACTGTCATATTACGATTGGTGATAATTCGTGGGTTTACGTTAGCGAAACAACAACGGCCAGGACCAGGTGGTGGGACTGGGAATTCACTTTGCCCACCTGAGGCATCTTTTACGTGCGCTCAAATCTCAGTACACGGCATCCCGTGTTTAACGACCTCGGTCGGATTGGAACTAGCAACCTTGGGATTATTTGGCAGTCACTCCAGATGTCGATTCGGAGAGGAATGGGAAAAGACGACATCCCTCTCTTCTGATCCGTTGAAAATCGGAAATGTATGCCTTTTTGTATCAATCAACGTGCATACCCGAATTCATGCAAAAAAGGCGTACACTTCTTATTTTCAACGGATCAGCAAACAGAACGATACGATTTTGAATCTGAATGAATTTGAAGCTGCTTCTTGCAGTTTTTTGCACTGGACCTCCCACATTGTACTTGCTACAATGTAAAATAAAGTTTCAATTCAGTTCAATCACAGTTGCTCCTGAGAGTGTAATGCAGTGAAGTTCTCAAGAAATGCAAGAAATTGAGCTGCAGGCGACTTATGAAGTCACCGCATAGCTCCTGCAAACACCCAGTTAAGAAGCAAGTCGGCCTACGCCTGACCAACCTTTCCTCCCTTTTTTTCTTCTTCAATAAACATATCCCTCCCCCAGTTAAGAAGTTTGTTTGTAAGAAAAAAAAGAGAAGAGAAATTGAACTCGTCTCTCGACGTGTTCTGCTACTCCTAACATAAATTCTCACCCCTCCCCCCCCCCCAAAAAAAAAAGAAAGAAGAGAATTTCTCTTGTTAGAATACAGCCACTGCTGCTAAAAGCAGGAACTGGCCACGGTGTGGTATAGAGTGTATTCACCTACGTCACGTCGTGACGTGGCATATGCGCATAAGCTCCTCCCACTGGTGGTCACTTTTCGTGGTAGCGGCATTGAATGATCACAAACTCCGCGATTTTTCAATGCGGCAACCATAGTGTTCGTAAAAGAAAACGTGAGAACGACAATAACGAAGTGTCTTGTGGATAAAAGAAGGGGGTGGACGCGACTGGATTTCAAAACACCATTCTATAGGCTTCGCGTTGTCGAGCAAACGCTAGATAATCTCGGCAGCTGCGCCGAAAAAAAACCACCACCATGGCGGCCAAACGCGTTCGTTTGACGTCGAATACACGCTATACTCGAGCAGTGCATCAATCAACCAAAGTGCGTGTGCTTCTTCATATGTTTGAAGGGGGAAAGTGTGGGCTCCGTCGCAGTGATGTCATTCCAATAGGGACACATTTAAGATTGCATGTCATTACGGCAACGTGCCATCACAATCCAACATGCTTTTAAGTCCAAAGTGCCGTTACGTCCAACGTGTTATTACATCCATTTTTGGCCAGTATGCCCAATGGCCACTACGTCCAACGAGCCGTTACATCCAACAAACTGCTGTGCATGTGACTTTATGCCCAATGTGACTGTACATTCTACGGGCAGTATATATACAAGTAGTCTTTCGCACAGAGTTGTGCCTAACTCGTTACAAGTAACTCGTTACTTGGTAACGGTTACTTTTTTTGATAACGAAGTAACGATTCCGTTACTTTTGAAAAAATGGTAATAGTAACGGAATCAGTTACAAAAATTGGTAACTCGTTACTCACGTTACTCGTTCCTTTTCTTCAGCGCGGGGGAGCACATTTCGACATTCCACGTGGCGCAATGCGTGGACCTACGTGACCCACGACCACGTGTGACTCAAAGTATTACTGCAGTCCCTCGCTGGATGTGTTGCTGAGGTGCTGAATCGTCTTAAACGAAAGCCCTTGTCTTTTCTCTTGTTTCCGTAATCTCCGACCATCACTCCTTCTTCCCAAGAATGGGCACCAATTGTGCTATGGCTAGAAAAAACGCGTTTCGACTTCTAGCATTTTCTTGTCTTTGCTAACCTTCTGAGCGCCCTAAATTATGACGCAGCCCCTCGTCTGTTTTTGGGAACCGTTGGTGATCGGTGGCACGAAAACCGGTGTCTGTTCTTGTGTTTGCATAACCTCATATCAACCCCACTTCTGCAGCAGATGTCTTCACACGAAAGAGAACGAAGATCACTGATGTAAATTTCGAGTATCAGCTTCTTGTGAAGTGCAATTTCTCATTAATAATGAGTTGAAGGCAAGTGACGGCATGTTTGTTGGCTCCTTTAACTATGCGGCGGTAACGTAAAAGTAACTCGTTACCTGTGAGTAACGAGAACTCGTTACTTTTGTATATTGGTAACGAGTAACGTATTTAGTTACTTTTTTCTGAAGTAACGGGTAACGGTATTTAGTTCCTATTTTTTGGTAACGGGCACAAGTCTGCTTTCGCAGTCATCGTATCATGAATGTGCATCGTACAACACGCATGCGCGTTGAAATTATTTCCTCCTTTGTTGTGCTCAACCTAAGAACAGCACTGTCAGCACGCATCATGCATATGACGCTGCAGTGACCAAACATAATACCTTGATAACATAGCTGTGGCATTACGCGGGCTACAAAAAAAAAAAAAAAAAAAATGAAAGAAAGAAAGAAAGAAACATTAGTCGAAAGCTGTTCCAAACTCTTTCCTGCATACATTGACGATGTGCACACCCAGAACGTACTGCCATGCATGAGGTTTCCTCCTAACAAGTTGGGTGCGAGCTATATTCACGAGTGAGTTATTCCTGAGTGCGTAGAAGATTAACAGGAATGACCGGCGATGGGTGAGATTCGGCTTCGGGCTAAGTATGGGTGAAACGATATCTCCATCCATAAGTAGATTGCAGAAGCGGGTCACTACACGAAATGGATACGATGTTCCGATACGAAGCGGTCCGTGCCAGACACTTTCAGGTATACGCAGGTTTCCGCTGCGGAGCTCTCGCCAGGCGGTATTACGTCAGGGCACCGTGATACGTTGGAATCCGTCAACGTTATGCACACAAATTACTCTGAATATACTGAAAAACCCCTATACGATTATGTCCTTGTTCCATATTTGGGTAATATGTGTAATTTATGAAACATAGCAAACGTCCGTGTCCTCTGCCAAGTTCGAAACCGCATTCTTACTACACTCTGAAAAAAAAAAAAAAAAAAGAGTCGTACCGGCTCCTTTGCGGGGGTAAAACACCCTAACTCCTATACTTGCAAAATTTCAGGCTTTCCGAAGAGTATCTGCAACTCCGGGAACTATGGAGTAAAGTTTACCCCCTATATAGTACGGAGTAAAAGTTACTCCCATACAGCCCCCTATTTACTCCAGCATATCGGGTGTAAGAGTTGCTCCATTCACAAGGCTATCTCCATTGGGGAATTTTTGTTATGGTACATAACGCATAAAAATTATGCCCCTATCCTGAAGTGTGCAGTACTCAAGTCGTCTTGAAGATCATGCAAGTAAGTGTTGCAAAACAGTATGCTTAAAGAACAGAGTTATTGTTTCCCTGATACAAATTTGTAAGAACAGAAAAAGCAAACTCTCAGTGCTTCATACAAACCCATAAGAACACCTGGAAAGGTACCATGCAGGTCCAAGAGGCGGACTCGTATTGTGAGGTTGCAACACACCCAATGCACCTATCACCTGGCATGTACTTCCAACTCCATTTTTTGCTTTATCACATCACCATCACCATCATACAAACAAGAAACAAAACAGTTATTCGAAGTGCATCTGTCACTACATTAACATATCAGTGTGTGTAAGAATTCGGCACGTTCGCACCCACTTCTCTGCTCCTTCATGACAAAGCAGGGGGAGACGTCTGTTTTGAAGTGCATCTGGCTGAGGCATAAAGAGCAGTGCATGTGCTTTAGATTTTTTTTCTTGGCAAAAAGGTAGTTGTCATGCAACTACAACTGCATGTCATGCAATGCTGTCATGCAATTTACAATTTGAAGCTACAAGATATGGCTTGCCCAAAATAGGTATGTGTACACACTTTCCAATATACACTCTAAATCGTTTCACACCTTTAAAGGTGTAAAATAGGTGTATTAACAAAGATCACACCCCTTTCACACCCTACAACTTTGTTTTGGAAGTTCCTGAGGGTGTAACATTGGTGTACTCCACCCTCAGGTGAAATATGGTGATAGTGTGTCGCCTGGGTGTAGAAAGGGAGTATGTTTGTTTTCGTTCACATGAACAAAAGTAAATATATACAACAACAGGGAACAGGAAGTTACATTATAACAGTGCATGGCCGGGATTTACAACAAGTCTACCATCTGGTAATGCATGCAGATTTAGAAGATCTTTTGAGATAGTGCTTAAATTTCTTAAAACACATTGCTCCTCATTGCATGACAGAACAAATACATGATAGTGCTCATCATACTCAACTGTAGTTAATGTTTGTATCAGAAAAATGGTATCAGAGTTAATAACAAGTATGCCTGCAATCTCAATGAACACGGGTAAGTCCTCCTCTGAATATTATTTGGCAACAACAGCCAACAGCAAATGTGTTATCATTATCAACTGCACTCTTCACATAGACTATAGATTCTGCGTGAATCTCCTTGAAACCACCAGTAGATGTGGCATTTCTGATGAAGAGCTGCGACCACACATACATTTCATAAAATTGATGTCTTCTTGCTAATGAAAGGGTTATGTTCTTAAAATGTCGAGTTTTTCTAGCAACATCCTTAAAATGCTGGTGTTTCCCTTCGAAACGCGTACAACCATACAGACAGGAAAGGACCAAACATCATGATGAGTCGCGGATAATGAACAACGTATTGCATTTTACAGTGGTTAGATATTTGTGGGTACAACACTGCAAAGCCTTGAAGAAACGAATAAATGCAGCGTTCTAAGTAATGAACATGCATATGGGGGAGGTGCCTGCTCATGAGGTCAACAGTTTCACAAAAAGCTATATACAGCTGCCATGCTTCATTGCCATGAACAGCTGCCACGCCATACATGATTGTCTGTATGTCGGCTGCGCATGTTTACTGACATATTTAATCACCTTGATGTGCATACATATATGGACCTCAATGTGATTATACGCAATATGATGGTAATTGTGAATACACAGTTACCAGCTTATTGCCACAAACCCAGCAGTTTTTTTTCGGCGTTACACCCTTTACACCCCAATTGCCATGAGGGTGTTAAAATACACCTTAAAAGGTGTGCGCCATGAACATTTTGATTTACACCCTTTAAGGTGTAAAACGATTTAGAGTGTACGAGGGGTGTTCAAGTCAAACCGGGATTATCTGTCTCCTGAGTGTACAAATGGCTCGCGCTACTTCTTTTTCGTCATTTTCACACGCGAGAGGCCTCCGCGTTCACCATGTGGTGGTCCAAAGTTTGTGCAAAACAGAAGACAAGCGCTGGACAAGATGGCCGACAACGAGGTGAGCGCGCACATCGAACAGCGAATTGTCATGAATTTTCTCGTGAATGAAGGCGTAAAGTCATCTGAAATTCACAGAAGACTTCAGGCTCAGTATGGCCACGATACACTTAACCGCAGCAAAGCGTTTGAGTGGTGCAAACGGTTCCGAGACGGCCGTACATCAGTGCAGGACGATCCCGGCCGGGGCGGCTCAGAGCCCAGTGTCAGAGTTCCTAAGAACATCCAACTTGTGGAGCGCCTGATCCTCAAGGACCGACGGATAACATGTCTTGAACTGGCTCGAAAGACGGACCTTTCTGTGGGAACGTTGAACACTATCATTCATGAACACCTCCAGTTTCGGAAAATTAGTGCCCGTTGGGTCCCGAGGCAGCTCTCCGTGTTTGACCGGCAGAGAAGACTGGAAATCTCCCAAGAGCTAAGGTACCGTTTCGACACTGAAGGACAGCCGTTTCTTGATCGGATCATCACGTGCCATGAAACGTGGGTGCACCATTTCACTCCTGAGTCTAAACGCGCATCAAAACAGTGGAAGCATCCGGGCTCGCCAGCTCCCAAGAAGTTCCGAAGCACCCCGTCTGCGGGTAAGGTCATGGCCAATGTTTTCTGGGACAAGGCTGGCGTTGTTCATGTTGATTTTCTGCCCAGTGGTACCCCCATCAATAGTGCATATTACTGCCAGGTTCTCAGGGAAGTGCATAAGGCGCTGAATCAAAAGCGGCAGGACCTCATCACCAAAGGAGTCCTCCTCCTACAGCACAATGCACGCCCGCATACCGCGCATCTCACGACACGCACCTTACAGGAACTTGCTGGGAGTTGCTGCCACATCCCCCTTACAGTCCAGACCTCGCCCCAAGCGATTTCCATCTCTTCAGGCCACTGAAGTCGTTCCTTGGGGGCCGCCACTTGAGCTGCCACGACGAGGTCAAGAATGCGGTCCGATCATGGCTGCTACGCGCCGTTAAGGGTTTCTACGCTGCTGGCATCCAAGCCCTCGTGAAACGCTGGGACAAGTGCATTAGTGCAGCTGGAGATTACGTTGAAAAATAAAACTAATTTCTCGCCTGTAAGTTCATTTTACTTTTGCGAAAAATGAAAAGTCCCGGTTTGACTTGAACACCCCTCGTATCTGTTATAAAACACACGTAATAAAATGAGCACTTACTGAAGTGAACAGGTCCGATGCAACTACTTCAGCAGATGAGAAAGTGCATGAATTACTCATGCTATGTAATAACCTGCAACTGAAATATAGATAATGAGAGTGCAAGCTGTGGCGATATGTTAGGTAATCATATGCCAAATATTTTCAGTAATTAATCATTTCTTATGCCAAACAAACAATGCTAGGGTAATGAATGGTTTGAATCATATCTGTGCAAAAATTGATTGGTGCTATGTACTTACTCTTTTGTTCATCAAGACATATTGCCTCACTAACCTTCTCATTCGTTTATTTGTAATCTTTCTCACTGTGTTGCTGAAATTGGGCTCCTAGTTCACAGACGCACGGTTCGACTTGTGTTTTGTTGCTGATCCATAGAACTAACGGTTTTAGCTATACCAACTGAACCGAAAAGCCAGTAGGATACCGAAGCCAATTTTGTCCCAGTTAAGCATAGAAAGGGGTACGTTGGAAGTGCGTTCTTGTCACTTTGAATATATATCCAACTGAGCGTTAAAATATTAAATCTACACTAGTTAATGACGCAAGCTCGCATTGGGTGTGGTCACTTAAAACTCTACCGAAAACATTTAAAAGGTGATGAAGGTATTCTTATTTCCAAAGTGCCGGTGTTGTCCCTCGCAGGTTTTGAACCGTCCGCTGTATCTTCCTCTTCCCTTTCTCACCCCATACTTTCTCACTGCCGCACCCTACATATACCCCCATATACCTGCACATTCACCGCATGCATATGTGGCACACCTTGCGACAAACAATAGCATTCAACTGAGCTTCCTGAAACGGCGGAAGAAACGCAAAGCTTTCACTTGTCTCGATCCGCACCGTATAATTTCCGAACGCAGAACCGTCTCCGTGGAACACACACACACTGGCGTGATCGCATTCCTTTCTCCGCGTGAATGAGAAAATTTCATTCATTATTCGACGCGGCTTCCCCGCTCTTGGGAAATCCGGAGAAGCACGACCACGTGTCACTAAACCGTGTCGTCCGCAGGAAGCTCGCCGATGTATTCATTGACTTTTCTCTGTGAGCCATGTATGCTCCAAAAGCCCCTTCCTTGCATGTGCCAGAAGCCAATGGGCCGTGCGAGGCCATATGGGGGCTTACAACATCCCTCCTCATTCATAGAAAGCCCGGTTTCCGCCACACCGTGTCATTCAACAGACCGCTGCTATTTGCTATTCCTCAGTAGTCGGTATACATTGTGGCGCGTTCAATGTGCATAACCTCGTTTATGAAGTCTGGATCCACGTAGCGTCATCCCAACAACAAATACATGATGGTGATGATGATGACGACGTGGGGTGTTTCCCCCGCTAGAACTCTGGTGCCTGCCTCATTACATGTGACGGGTTAAATAAGTTATTTGGGAATACGAGTCGAAATGGATGAAGTAGTTTGAAGGACAGAACGATCGAGTTGTCCTCAAGTGACTTTTTTCGAAGAAGAGTTTTTTCGTTAGCCGTAAGACGCCACCGCAGCCAACAACGCCATGTTGAATGAGCGTCGCGCGGAAATTACATTGTGATGTCTATTCGCCGATAATTGTCAGGTAAGCCATGTACACGCGGGGAAAAATATCGAAAAACGCCGATTTCGTGAAAATCAATAAACACCGAAAGACATATTCCGAATCCGCCCAAAAGTAAAAGCCGAAAAAAGCGGAACCCTACTCGTAACTTACTCAAGTGTACCCAGTACTTAATACCCAGATTGTAACTTATGACACGGGCTTAGACGCATCACTGTAATCATAGTGTGTTCAGCTCTGCGACCGTATCGTTTCATTGTACACATTCTGTGTTTCCATTGAAGAGTGGAGGGTGAGAATATACGCACATCCGGTGTTTGGAGACGCAAGTGACAAGCAAGCAGGCACGCGTGTGTATTGTCACCAAGTAGGAAAACTACCTATGGTGGTAGCCCCTTTGGACCGACGGAAACTGTAATCTTACACACCAGATGACTCCCAAAGGGAGAATGTTTTTTGAACGTGCCGTACCATGCGAACAAACCTGAAATTCCGGAAGAGTAGCTACGGAGGGCAGTACAGTCCTAGTGTGCTTTGTTGCGGACGTCCGGTCAGGACCCTCTGAGTGGTAGCTTGGCCCTCCGAGCAGGAACAAGCAGGAAAGAGGCGAACGAGGTGACGGTGTTTATTACAGCATGGTGAGGAGACAAAAAGATACAGAAAGGGACGAGCTTATATACCCGTCTTACAATCGTGGGGTTCTCTCTAATTAGCGACGGTCTAATTAGCCCGCCGCTGGGAGATCCTCGGAGAGTGAGGTGGCCGAAGCTGCATCTCTCGAAGAGTATGAGGAAAACCATGGGTCGTCGCCCATTTACAGTAGAACCCGGAAGGTTGCTTCCGTCGATTCTGGTGTTGACCGAGGCGACCAAGTTCGCAGCTGGTGACAATCACTTCAATGCACGGCAACTACAGTCAATGACCACTTGGCACACAAAGGCACACAATGGCAGTTCAACAAGACCCCACGTATACACCAGACGCTTTCTTTCTTTCTGTCTTTTTTTGCAAATAGTCTACATAACCAGAGAGATGCAACAAGATTACGAAATTGCCTTCTCCACAAGGCGAAAAGAACGTCACTCACGCCATTGTGTCCATGTGGGACACTCGTCAAGCAAAGTAAGACAGAATTTTAATCAATTTAGTAAGCGCGACTCTGCCCATCGGCATTGCCGTGAGAACGCCCTTTCTTGTAACGTACTTCGAACGAATATTGCTTAAGTGTTAGACTCCAGCGAAGAAGCCTGTCGTTTTTCCCTGACATACGATTTAGCCATTGCAACGGTGAGTGGTCGGTTTCCACAGTGAATTTTGTACCATATATGTAGCATTTCAGTTTTTGAATGGCCCAAACCAGGCAAACACACTCTTTTTCAGAGGCTCCGTATGTCTCTTCTTTGGCTGACAGTTTACGACTGATAAGTAGAACTGGGTGTTCTTTTCCCTCCTTGTCTTCCTGTGACAGCACAGCACCAATACCTTGATTGCTAGCGTTGCATTGAATCACAAATGGCCTAGAGTAGTACGGCGACTTTAGTACCGGCTCGCTGACAAGTGCTGCTTTTAACGCTTCGAAGGCCCGTGACTTCTTTCCATCCCAGACTACTACATTTGGTTCATTTTTGCGAAGCGCGTCAGTGAGGGGGCTGGCTATGTCCGAATAGTTCCGAACATAGTGTTGGTAATAGCCAACGAGACCTAGAAAACTGCGAATTCCCTTTTTAATGGTCGGCCGCGGGAACTCCTTTATGGCTGCCACCTTAGCTTCTACGGGATGTCTCGTTCCCTGTCCAGCCTCGTGACCCAGATACGTCACTGTTGATTTTCCCCAATTACACTTTTCGGCTTTGACGAAAGCCGGCTTCCCGAAAACGGCGCAGTATTTCTCTCAGGTGTTCTAAATGAGCGTTCCAGTCGTCGGAAAACACTGCAACGTCGAGGTAAGGAACAGCGAAATTTTCTGCTCCCTGTAGTACCTGATCCATTAACTGGGAGAAACAGTAAGGCGCATTCCTCAGACCGAAGCTTAACACCTGTAGGAGAAAAGTACCCATTGGCGTGATAAACGCGGCCAGTTCCTTTGCTCTGTCTGTAAGCGGCACCTGCCAGTATCCCCGAATTAGATCGAACGTGGATATGTACTTGGCGTGGCTTACGCTTTCAACCCGTTCCTCTATATTGGATATTGGATATAGTTGATCTTTGGTTATGCCATTAAGTTTGCGGTAGTCTATGCACGGGCGAGGTTGTTTTCCAGGCACTTCAACCAGAAACATTGGCAAAGCGTAATCACTCAGTCCTGGATTTATCACCCCCATCCCTTTAGTATTTCCGCTTCCAAAATCTCGCGCTGTCGCGGGGACATGCGGTACGGTTTCGAACGAACCGGGGTGTCTGCGGTTAGCTCGATGTCGTGAGTCATTAGAGTAGTTTTCCCGGGCCGTTCTGCAAAACAGTCCTGAAAATTTCTTATCAGGTTCAGCAGATCGTGGCGTTGTTCGGCTGTGAGCTCAGCTGTCGTTGTTATGATTTCAAAGATTTCGTGCGCCGAACGAGGGTTGGCATCTCCCCACTCGGCAACTCAATCGCCGCTTCTTCGGGACAGTTCAATGTCATGCTCACTTGGCCGGTGCGTTCGACATAAGGCTTAAGCTGATTGACGTGGTAGATCTTTACTTCCTTTCTGCGACCAGGCATCCGAATCGCGTAGTTAGTGTCCGAGAGCACTTGATCAACCACTCCCGGGCCTTCCCACTGCACGTCTAGGCGGTTGTGCCTAGCTACCTTCAGGTAGAGGACTATATCGCCTACTTCGTATTTCTTACTCCAAGCATTTCGGTCATGATAAGCCTTTGCTTTAGCCTGCGCTCACAACATGTTCGCACGGACAAGTTCCTGTGTGCTGCTCAGACGCTCCAAAAGTGTGAGCACATATTCTACTACGGTTGGGTCGTCATTATTCGACTCCCACAATTCGCGGACCATTCGCAGAGGAAATCGGAGGTTCCTACCGAACACCAGCTCCGCCGGGCTAAACCCTGTGGATTCGTGAGGGACAGACCGCAGCGCGAACATTGTCGCCGGTAAACATGCTTCCCAATCCAATTCTCGCTCATAACAGAGCGCGCGTAACACTCTTTTTAAGACGGAATGCCATTTCTCCACGCTATTTGATTGCGGGGCGGTAGGGGGGGGGGGGGGGGGGATCTATTTATTTTCAAAGGAAAAGTCAGCCAGACAGGACGGCTTGCTATTCCTTATTAAATAATTGCTTAGTGCGTACTCCTGGGGTAGTTAAGAGCAAGGCGATGTGGGGCCAGAGGTCTTCTGCCGTCCCACAAACGATGTCACAGGCTGCTCAGAAGACCGGTATCACGCAGGTAGTGGAGAAGCGCCGCGGTTACACTACTACTCCGTGTGCCAGTTCAATGGGCCCAAGTGGTTCCCTGTCCAACCTCTGAGAGGCAGTAAGCGGCACGCTCCGGCCTGCTTACTGGCAGTATACTATAGTGTTGCGAGAGAGATGGAGTATCCGAGGATGGTCAGGAGAGACTTGAGCTTGTCGCGGAAGGACTTGGGACGGCGGCTAGTCGAGAAGAAGGTGACGAATATCTGCCTCAACGTTGCAGGTAGAACATAAGGGTGTGACTTGCTGGTCCATTTTGAACAGCAGTGACGGAGTGCGGGCGACGTTGAGGCGGAGCAGATGTATGACAGATTCTTCCCTCCTTGAGACACGACGGCAGATAGTGTACTCCATCGTTGGGTCAATGGACCTCAAGAATGGGTTGGTCCTGGCAGTGTTCTTGGCAAACAGCTTTGTGTTGACAGTAAGGAAGCGGCGTCGCTGCAGTCGGCATGCGGATGTCGAGATGTGTAGTCTACCAACCGGCTCTAACGCATGGGCACGTTTCGCCGCGGCGTCAGCGCGAGTATTGCCGGGGAAGCCGACATGGCTCAGAACCCACTGAAACCACACAGTGTGGCCCGAGGGCAGGAGCTCATTGTATATTACGAGGATCAGGGAATGCACGTCGCAGACTATCTTGACAGAGTAAGATACCAGGATAGCTAGGATTTGATTGCGGATGATACACTGAACTATGGATAACTCTGATGCCGCACTTTTCGAGGAAGGTTGTAGTGAGAGCGCTCGTAAAAACGCTGTCCTGGTCACTCTGTACCTCTGCTGGGAAACCAACGCGTCCACAACCTCCACGGAGTTAGCTTCTTTCAGGGCAACGGCTTCTGAGAATTTAGTGGCTGGACAAAGCATGGTCAATATATACTTATAACCGGACTCTGTTTTGGGAAGGGGACCGACGATATCTACAACGAGGCGCCAGAATGGTTCACTTATGATGAGTACGCAAACGAGCGGCGCCTTTGTATTTTCGTTTGGCTTTCCGGCCCTTTGACAAGCATCGCACGAGCGTACGAAGTTTTCCGCGTCCTTGAAACACATCGGCCAGTAGAACTCCTGCAATAGCCTGGCCCTCGTCTTACCGATACCGAGATGGCCCGCCCAAGAATTTCCGTAACCCAGATGTAAAATGTCGGACCGATATTTTGATGGCACTACGAGCTGATCCCAATTCCTGCCCTTTTTGTCGCGATACGACCGTTACAACAGCCCTTCTCTTTTGAAGAAACGAACGTTGCGACGCGAAACGCCTTCAGTTAAGGTTTCATTTCCTAGGTTCAACAAACTTGTATCCGTCTTCTGCTCTGACTCGAACTGCGCCCTGCTTACTCCGAGCAACGTCTCGTAGTTTCGGGAGGGCGGCGCGAGGAAATGCGGTTCTTTAATATTCAGTGTTTTCACTCTCTCGTCGCTGTCAACAACAACTTTATTTTGAGATGGAGAGTGGGGAGGTTCATCGCCACAGGCGATACTCTGGCGATGGCCTTTGGCGATGGGTTCTTGGCGATGTCTGCGTCGGAAATTTCTACCTTACTCTTTTCAACTGCTTTACCTGTACCTCCGGGTGCGTTTTCTACTGCCCTTCTCGGCTCTCCAGTCGAATCCGGTGCATCATACTGAAGCTGGCCCGCGAGCTCTCGTGTTTTCGAACGCGTCAGAGCTAATACTTCGCCGAACCTATCGCCTCTCTCTCGCAGCTGTTTTTCGGGCTGGTTGGAGAAGAGATATGGAAAATGCTCCGGAAGGTTCTTAGATACCGCCGCCCCGGTTTCCAACATGCCAAATGGGCCCTCGATACGAACCCTAGCACGGGAAGGCACACGCAGTTGTCCTGAGCTACTTGCCTAATCCAGGCGCACTCGCTGGAATAGTCACTGCTCTTAACGAGGGACGGATGAATGACATCCATCGTGGCTCCGGTGTCTCAGAGTACGTTACAGTTTTTCTCATTTACGACCATTTCTCGCATGTATAGTCTAAGCAACTCCAAATTTTCAATCTCATTTCTCACGCACGCGAACGTGAACCTGGGATTCGGACAGTTTCGCGAGAAGTGACAGCTTCTCTTACAGTTAAAACACGTTACATCCTTGCGAGCTTCGAACGCCCTTTTCTGTCTTTCGGCGCCTGCGCTACTTTCGAAAGTTCTTCCGCCTCCATCGTTACTGTCGCGCTGCTTTACGACGGACGTCTCAAAGCCATTCGCATTCGCGCCTCCTCGGCTGTTCTTGCCTTACTTTCCGTTTAGCCGCCTCTTCCACGGCTCGGATCTCTGTAGCGATCCCTCTCGCTCGCTTTCGCACCTTCTCGCTGCATACCTATCGGCATCATACTCTGCGGCTTTCTTCACTGTGCGTACATCCTCTTTATCCTGAACCCACAATCTCATTTCTTCGGGTAACCGCCTCAGAAACTGCTCCAGACAAACGCACTCAACTACGCTGTCGCGATCCCCGTATGACTCGGCGCTTTTGAGCCGTTCGACTAAATCTACCCGCAAGGCATAAGCAAAATCGCGTAACTCTGTCCGGACTTTGTAGCCGCACTACGGAAGCGTTGACGAAAAGCCTCCGTCGTCAACCGGCACTTCCCAAGCAGGTTCGCTTTTACAACAGTATAGCCCTCGGCCTCTTCCTGGTTCAGTCTAGCGACAACCTCAGCAGCCTCACAGGGAAGCAATGTCAACAGTCTTTGCGGCCATGTATCCTCCAAGAAGCCTTTCTTCTCGCAACATCGCTCAAGGTTGACCAAATACAATCCTATGTCTTCCCCCACTTTAAATGGTTGAATTAATTTGGACATCTTTAACGAAACGCTATCAGATTCTACACCGGCGGAACAACTATCGCTGCCACCAGAGTTTGCTTGCCTGGCCTGAAGTATCTCTGCCTCTTTTACGGTGCGTTCAAACTCAAGCCTCTTGATTTTCACCTCACGTTCCAGATCCCTTACGGCACGTGCGACAGCTTCTTCATGAATCCTCTTTTTCTCAACTGCGTCCTCCCAGCATTCTGCGAGATCCTCATCGCTAAGCATCAAAGCCTCGATATCCCCGATCATATCCCGCTTCAAATTTTTCGCAGTCAACCCCAACTCCTGACACAAAAGTGCGAGCTCTGGCGTCCTCAACCTCGACAGATCCATAGCGCAATCAGTTAATCTCGTTGCACCCCGCAAAAGATTTAACAGCGCTCGAAGCAAATCACTACATCTCTATGTCTAACGACCCTAACCTCAGATATCTGGTGAACACAGTGAAGTACAAGTTGGACTCACCACAGTGAAGCCAGAAACCGTCTTGATTTCCTGGTTGCTGCACCCGATGTTCTCATCACATTGGTAGCATTCCACCGCTGCCATCCAGTTGTTGCGGACGTCGGGTCAGGACCCTCTGGGTGGTAGCTTGGCCATCCGAGCAGGAACGAGCAGGAAGGTGGCTCTCTGGTGACTCTCTGTCCCACACCGCTTCAAAAGGTGTGCCGAAGGTCACCACGAAGGGGTCGCGAGCCCGGAATGCAACAGCTTATTTGTTCACTTGAGTGTGCTTATGCCACTCACCTTGATCATGATCAAAAAGCCGAGCCGAGGTAAACCAGCGGCGAGAGCACTCCACAAGACTGTACAGTGAATGCTCACGGATGATGTGTGCACGCAGACATCTTCATCTCTCACATAGCGATCGTAATCGTTATATTTAAAGTTCGCACCCTCCAAAGCCGCTTTGATAGGCTCGCGCAAATCACGGGCCGATGCGATGCACTTAACGCGCGTTATGGGGTAACGACAAGTTGAAGATCGGGGGCTCAATCTTGATCTGCACATAGCGATTGCTATAGCTATTTTTCAAAATTTGCTCGGTCATTCCGTCACGCGCATTGGCCGTCGACCGGGGAGCACGAGCGTTTAGCAAGCGTTACGGGATAGCGCTAAGTTCAAAATCTAGCCCCGGGCCCCACTCTCATTGCCTGGAAGGTAGCTATGCTTCCGCCATTTCGGCCACCGAAAGCTAACTTACACCGGCAAATTCAAATTTGGAAGTTTAGCTGCCCCATATCGGACTGTGTCTATTGTCACGAAACAGGAGAACTACCTGTGGAGGCAGTCCCCTTTAGTATCGCCAACTGTAGGGTGGGAAAAGACGCAATGCTTGCCCACATCGCATTTCAAAAATAGTACTGCCATCGCCCTAAAACCGAACAGCAGGCACTCACTGCTTTGTCTTCCTCCCTGACGAGCATTAGAATGCGGATTAGAAGGGAGACGACAGTTTCCTTCTAATTGGAACTTATCGGACGAGAACTCGACGGAAACATCCGACGGAAACTCGATCTTACACACCGAATCGGATCAGATCAGCTGGGCCTGTTTGCACAAAATCTGTCGTCAAGTTGGAGAACTATACGTACGGAGGTAGTCCTCAAGCAAGCAAGCAAGCGAGATTTTAGAAAAAATCTTTCGATGAGCACTACTGCTAGCAGTACTGCTCCGCGATCGTTCGGGCGTATTCTAAGACACGGTCCAAGGCAGACCACGTTAACAAAGGTGTTCTCGCCCTGAAAAGAAGAGCAGACAGACTTTCGTCATCCTCCACCGCGTGCTGGTATTTGAAGGGAGACCTGACACAGCAGACTAGGCAAGTGTGTGTATTGTCATCAAGTAGGGAGCCTACCTGTGGAGGTAGACCCCCCTTGGCACGTAATCGAACACTCTTGTATTGCTATCTAGAGGATGGTACCAGTCGCAGTGCTTGACCACATCGCGTTACAAACGTTACTCTGTAGTCTCTGTGTATTGCCATCAAGTAGGGAACGTACCTATATGAAGGTAGGACCCTTTACACGTACTCCAACTCTTGCCTGCATACTGGAAAAACAACTACCCGAAGGGGGATTGCTGTGCTTACCCGCCCATGCGAACAATCCAGAACCCGGGAAGAATTGCTTCGGAGGCTAGTACGGTCCTATATAGCTCGGTGACTACATAGAACATCACCTCCCACTCACCTTGAACATGGCGTACGGCAGACAACCACCGCGAGAGCACTCCCGGGTTCCATACAGGCTTTGATCCACAGGGGTGACACAAACCCGCCATTGTTGTAACTACCCTCAAGCGGGTGCTTCTCGCAAAACCGCCATCTTGTCATGGTCACACGTCATAGGTAACGTCATTTTGAGGTCATGTGACTTTGTTTCCATGTCGTTTGAGCGCTTGCCGACATATTCTCGTTGGCATAAGGTAAACAGATGAACGTTGAAAGATGAAAGTCACTGAAAAGGTTAGCCAGCTGTAGGGATCGAACCCACATCTTCTGGATTCGATCCCTACAGCTGGCTAACCTTTTCAGTGACTTTAATCTTTCATCGTTGATTTCTTAGGCAATTTGAGGCTTTGTTTGTATCTGTCCCTTCTATGTTTTTCCAGCCTCAGAACATCAGTTTATCTCTTGTTCAACAGATGAACGTTTTTTGCCAGCATAAACTATACGGTGCTTCTTCCGCGACATGGTATAGCTCATTTCTCCTTAAGTACATCGCATCGGCTGAGTGCGTCTTAACGCGGGGTCGTCATCACATCTTTGGAAGTGGTCAATAGTACGAGCCCTCAGGTACAAAACTGCGCGCTTTACTGCGAGATTATCGGATAAAAATAATTACCGGGATCGAAAAACGTCCAAAACGGCGCACGGAATGAGCTAACGCGCTGTTTACAAGGGGTTTGACCGCCGATCACGGGCGCGGCCATCTTTAAGGTCACGTGTGCGGTGCCGTTTGCTGTGACGTGCAACCATGCCCTGCCCAGAATGCATTGCATTTACGCAGCACGCTTTTGTCTATGGAGCAATACATTGGATGTGCTTTGGTCACGTTTCCCAGGAGCTCACGAAGGCAAGCACGAACGGCCCCACAAGCGTTTATGGCACACTGTGGCATCTGAAAGCAGCTGACACCTAAACTTACTCGCATAGACGGATTCACAAGATTGCAGGAGCCCGTACATGTGGTGGTTTCTCGTTTTCGGCGATTTTACTTTTTCAGACCTCCCCAAAATGCAGCAAAAATGAACGCAAAACCAAATTACAGTAATACAAGCTTGAACTGGCTTATAACACCATGAGATAACAGCATAACTCCCCTCTTTCACCAATCTTCGCCTTACCTCGTAGTACCTCGGAAAATACAGGGCGCGTGCAGGTAAGGTAGCCCCACATTTACGCATGTAACGCGTTGACTGCTTACCGCACGAACTTCCGGTGGCGCACGACGACGCAGTTATGCGACCCAGATCAACAAAAGAATCGTGCTAACCACACTCTGCGTAGCAAAAAAGTATATAGCCACGCAAACTCCGTTCTCTGTGCAGTTCGAATGGGACATACCGATGCAAACATGGCTGTCTCCGGAGAGCTGTGAGCAGGTACCGCTAGGGGCGCTAACGATGCAGAAACTGAAATAACATAAATTAACAGCCATGCGGGGCCTCATTTCGGTTTCCGCACCGGTGGTATCTCTAGCGGCAGTTCGACACAACTGTGCGGAGAACGACATGCCCCATTCGAAATGCACGGAGAGCAGAGTTTGCGTGACTATACTTCTTGTTACGCAGTGTGTGGTTAGCACGATTTTTTGTTGGTTTTGATCGCATACTCGCTGAAAAAATCTCTAACTATCCCTAAAAACCTCTACTTATCACCTCAGTGTATCCCTTAATCGTCGCACCGCACTTTGTCCCATCCTGTAGTCTTCAATAAGGCCACAGTTGCAAAGCGCGCATTCTCCACTTGAACTTCACTTTTTTTTTCTGCGTAACATGTAAATATATTTTCTATGTAAAAAAGACAATTTTTTTCTTTTCCTAAATTTTTTCTACAAATTTTCTAAAATTTTCTTCATTAGAAAATGTGTTATGTATTTCCCTTTCAGAAATGTGAAGATCAAACGCACGTTAGGGTACGGAGCAATGTTATAGGAGCACGAAAATGTGGCAGGAAACAGGGCAGGAAAAACCAATGGGCGCATGATTGTATATCAATCACTGTTCGTGTTGAGGAAGGCTCAGACGAGCAGAGTCATGAACAACGATGTTTAATGTACGAATGATCGGAAAGAATTAACTATAGTCGTGTTCAACCTGTGAGAGGCATTGCATGCGTATCTTTTTGTCTACATATTGAAAAATCAGAAGAGAACACAGCGCGCGAAACGTTCCATAGAGTTTTTTTTTTTTTTTCTCGGGTCATACTTCGGTTTCATAAAACGTTTTTATAAAACGGAAGTTTTTCATAGTTAAATGTAATAAGAATATATTATAACGAGATATTATAAATAATATATAACGATAGTAACGATAACGAGATAACGATATTATAAATATATATTATAACATATATTATATCTCCTTCAGCCCCCAAGATGCCGTCCTTGGGTTGAACATGATTCTAGCACGCGTGTCTTCCCATTTCGCCTATTCCTATTTTGCCTAATGCTTCTTAGCAGATTATCTCGCCATCCCTTAGCAGGTTCACCGACCTCGAACTGCAGGGGGTCCCATTTGGCCTAATGTATGCTGCAGACGGTCCCACTTCGCCTACTAATCCGTGTTACGTAAGAAAGAAGGCGGTCCTCTGGCATGCTGCCAAAAGTCAATTTCGGATCTTCATATAACTTTACATGCAACCTTGTTGGTTTCACTGAAGCATGAGGTCTGTATTTATAATTCATATTACACTAGGGTTTCTTCCCTCATCTGTTGGTTCACAAATATAGACTGTGCAAGAGTGAAAACATAGTTTTTGTTTACATTTTTTTAAATTAAAGGGGCAGCTTTGTTTTCTGCACTTCAAAATTCTTCCAAATTTGCAGCTCTACTCAATATGCATTAGATGTCCCACGGCATCGAGGTACGACATCATGTCCCGTTCGCCATTCTGAATTATTGACTGCTCAATGACATTCTTAAGTAGCATCACAACTTTTTATTAATTCCAACGCCCTACGCCGGCTTTTTCAACTGACCCTAAGTGATTTGGGAGAAATTCACAGCACACCCTGGAGGAGACTAGAATTTGTACGACACCGACCAGAAAAGGAATTCCTGTCGGAAAATATTTCCGTGTATAACTCCCACCGTTAGATAATGCGCAGGCCCTCTTCAGAGCACCTTTTTACCGAATAACGCGCGCGTTATACACCGGAAAATACGGTAGTTAGGTTGAACGTGGGTTAAGGCGTCTCGCTCGGTGGTGTCGTGCTAACTTGGAGGCGGTGGGTTCGAATCCTACCACCGGTTGTGCCGTGTGAGGTTTTCCCTGGGTTTTCCGAAGACTTTCGAGGCGAATACCGGCACAGTTCCCCCTGAAGTCTGCCCAAGACGCATGTTAACCCCTATCCCCCCACTCCTTCCTGCTGTCCTCTCTCCATCTGTTCTCATCTGTACGTCGCTCATAGCCACCTCTCATCTCCACATAGCCACATCTCGCGCTTAGCCACCTCGCCGTCGCTCATAGCTTCGCGGCGCTAACACGAAAAAAAAAAAAAAAAAAAGCGTTAAATTAAACACGACTATAGTGACACCAGTTTCCATATTTAACATCGCTCAGGTGACACTGAACATGGCTCGAAGCCTTGTTTCATTCGTCATGCTGTCCATCAGGAGTCCCTATGTAAAATGTTTGTAAAATGTTTGTTATATTTGTACATTATATTTACACCTTATATTTGCAAATGTAAAGGGTCTTTGTTTCGGACGACGTAAGGTAGTTGTCCGACGAGCACATTCATTTCTTGCACACGTCATCATCGGGTCGGAGCGTGTAAGTAAAGCCCACTTGCCGACAGTCCCGTTTTGCCTACTGAGATTGCACGGCAGTCCCATTTCGCCTAACGCCTGTTACCCCTCCCGCCTCTTTAATCCGCTAATCCGGGTTAGGCAAAATGGGAATAGGCGAAATGGGATGTAACCCTAGCACGATATTCTTGTTCTGAAGCTAGAGGCGCGTGATGATCACCTTCTTGCTTTACAGTTTTCTTTCGAGTTATACGATGCCCATTTAGCATCTGGCAATACACCAGCGTCAAGCAAACCAGTCATGTCTTGAATCTGTTAACATTTTCTTTGTTCACGCAAATGTCATTACACTGCTCAAAACATGTACTCAACTATCAGCAACAATCAAATAATCATTCGTTCCAGAAATGGCTTACATTTAATTGCGCTTTCGTGAACACGTTTCGTGCACAAACACTAATGTATATAAATTAATCAAGATAGAGAAATATTCCCGAGTATTATTACTGGCAGTGTGCCACATGGACTGCAATGACGGCGCAACAATTGTGACATCAGTCAACGTCACGCAGTGTCCGTCGCAGGCACTCGGGATGCGTCCGCTGCCAATTGCGCGTCGCTCCTGTCGCCGATGGCGTACCGCGTGTTATTCAGGCCCACGACCAAGGTACTCCTGTCCATCTCGTCTCGCATCGTGTAGAGGTAGATGAGAACCGTGATCAGCATCACCCACTCTCCCAAGATGGAGTACAGCGTGCCTTCAGGGTACTGTAGCCGACGAGAGTTTACATGTCAAACACGTTAAGAAAAACAGTAATCACAGTATGTCACGCGAGAGTAAGACGCAAAAGCTGACGTCCGGGTTCCGTTTTTAGGTACTTTTACGAGCGAAGCAGATTCGTTGGCACTGCTATGTTGCATTTGGAAAGTAGACTGTGCATTTTCGCGCAAGATTGGTGAGATGCGCTGCTTCGAATACTTTCCCTGAGGTGTCCGATTCCGGAAAGATATTCTTGGCACGTTAGGTCTGCGTATAGCTCCTCCTTTCTCAGTTCTCGAGCAAGATACAGAAAACCTGCATATTGCATCATCTCACTCCTTCGCCACGTGGACATAGAATGTCGCGATACTGCTTCAGTACTACAATCTCAAACACGGGCTTTCAATGGCTACGAATCTGTCCATGCAGCTCATGGTGGCTCGGCCCCGGCCGACGAAGCAAAGTCATAATTGTTGGACTCTTGATTACATCACCCCTTTTTATGCGTCCAGGCTTTGTTTGCTCTATAGGTGGTGTTGGTAGGGCGACTCAACACCTTCATGTTCCGACATAAACAGGGCAACTGTGGGCGCATGTTGTGTATCCTACCGCCGTTGCAAAACTAGAACGGCGGGAAGCAGCACGCTCCTTAATTGCAGGACTTGGCGGTGCAACGAATAGTTTTGACAAACTGCAGGAGCTTCGTACTTACCGTCCTAGGTTTATGAGGGTGAGGTTTCATGGTAAGCATATTCTTCGGAAATTTGACTCCAGCTGGCGAGCGATATGTTAAAGAACGTGCGATTACAGGAGCAAGAAAGCGACATTTAAACGTGGCTCGTAACCCTATTTCATTCATCAAGCACTCTATCAGGAACCAACGCGCACAATATTTTCACTGTACAATGTATTGTCATTGCGCAATCAAATTTACGAAGACGCCCGAGAAAGCGGCCGTCGGTACGGCCCGATCTCTTCGCGTGACGTCGGCTGACATCACGCACGTGGCGAGCAGACTTGGCCACCGAAATTTCGTCTCCTAGTGCTATGGCGCTTCGGCAGTGCTGGGTTACGTCACGAGCCACTTGATAGGCCTTCTTCGGGACTGCAAACGTCACGAAGTGACGTCAACTTTCCTCGCGCTCCTTGAAGGAGTGGAGAGTTTCAAAGTGCAATTTCTCCTCGTTAGCTTGACGCCAAGACAAAAGAAACGGGATTCGTCCGTTGCGTCTTTCGTGATCGAGATAAAAAAAAACCTCCTCCTCTCCTTCTCAAGAAGGTCGACAATGCAGCGGTCTCTCAAACGATATCAGGCGATAATTGGGCAAATCGTTTTGAGGCGACCAATGTGAGGCCGCTCCGCATCGCTGGCCTTCTTGAGAAGGAGAGGGAGAGGGAAAGCGCAAATTGCAGTTTCTTTCGCTCATAAATCGCGAACGACGCAACTGACGAACCCCGTTCCTTTTATCTTGGTCTTAAGGTAACGTCATCTTTCACTCCGCGAAGAGAAATATTTTTCACTTTAGTGCCCTTTATTAGCACTTAAAATAAGCAAACGCTTGCTGGTGTCGCTACGCCCCTCGTGGTATAACCGTTACAGTCACGTAGAATGGGTGCTCAGAGGTTAGAAAAGAAAATAGAAAGAACACTGTGTTGTTTTTCCTTCAACAGTAGCTTCCTCTGCATGGGCTGCAGATAAGACGGTGGAAGGTCACAAGGACAAAGATAAATATCGAGTTTTAAAATAACTTTTTTGCGCGTTTTGCACACCGATGTTCGGTTGTTATTTTTTATGTTTGAGGTCTTACACTACCGACCTCGGGAACAGGTTAGGCAAGGACCGTGAATGAATGCGCGCAATAATAAAACAAATGAATAAAAGAATCTCGTGTCATCTGATCTATGCGCGTGCACTGTTTGTTGATGAAGTCTCCACGTCGAATTGTTAAGATAATGTAAAGCGAATCGTTGCAAGGAATGAACTGCGACAGTATTTGGTACGACCTTCTTTTGTAATGTGATTTTCTTTGCTTAGTCTCGTGCTAGCACCGCGAAGCAGCTGTTGCCATGAGCAGAGTACAGACGGATGGTAGACGACAGCAGAGAGCGGGAGACAGAAGGGCTAGTATGCGTCCCGGGCCTACTTCAGGGGGAACTGTGTCGATATTTGTCTGGAAAGGTCTGCCCAAAAGCCAAGGGAAAACCGCAGACAGCACAAACGGTGGTACGAGCCCAGCATCTCCCAGTCCTTACCATGACCTCAGTGCTACAACTAACGAACAGATGCAAAATCCACACTGCCGCGCCGCTCGTGAAGATGGAAACGGAAGCTGGAGGAAGTATTTCTAAACAAAGCCTTGCACGTACTTCACCGGCCATGTAGACCTGGGGATAACGTGCTGTTGTAAGTCTTCGAGTTGTGTTTGAGGAGTTGCTTTTCCCTTCAAAGTACGGACGCGTGGGATTAAGGACGCGTGGCGCCATCTGTTGGAGGGCCGGAGCACCACCCTCAACCCTCTCCATGCCTTTGTCGGTTGGAGAGCGGCATTTCAAACAGCCAGGGTGCACTCTTCAGTTAAAATGGAAAAAATCGAGTACCGCGCTGTGATAAAATTCTTGACAAAAGAAGGACTTTCGCCTAAAGAAATTAAAGCGCGACTGGACAACTTGTACAGGGAAGCCCCTCCGTCGTACACAACGGTAAAAGACTGGGCTAAGCAGTTTCGACTGGGGTGAGTGTCCATTGAAGATGATCCACGCGATGGTCGTTCAGTGGAAGTGGTGACACGAGAAAATGTGTCTCTTGTTGAGGAGGAAGTGCTGAGCGACAGGCGTGTGAAGGTGAAGGAAATCTCAGAAAGGCTGGGGCTTTCCAAAACAACCGTTTTTCGCATAATCGGCGAGGGCCTTCACATGAAAAAGGTCAGTGGGAGATGGGTGCCACGACTTCTCTCGTCAGTTCAAAAGCAACAGCGCGTCGTCTGTGCCAAAGAATTTTTGGAGCTCTGTCAAGAGAACGAAGAAGAAATATTGAACGCAATTGTCACAGGGGATGAGACTATGGTGCTCTACTATGATCCCTTTTCGAAAAAGGAGTCGATGGAATGGCGCAAACCAAGAGAAGCACCCCCAAGAAAAGCCAAGGTCACACAATCCACAAAGATCATCATGGCAACAATATTTTGGGATTGTCACGGGATCCTCCTCATCGACTTCAAAGAGAGGAACACCACAGTGAATGCGACTTATTATGCTTCACTCCTGCACCGACTGCGAGACGCCATCAAGGAAAATAGGCGCGGCAGGTTGAGTTGAGGTGTCCGGTTGCTCCAGGACAATGCCCCTGTCCACACGGCTTCTGTTGCCAAGGCTGCACTGAAGGAGTGCGGGTTCGAAGAAATCCACCACCCACCCTACAGTCCAGACTTGACACCGAGTGACTACTTCCTGTTCTCAAACTTGAACAGGGATCTCAGAGGACGGAGATTTCAAAACGATAGTGAGGTGCAAGAGGCAGTTTTCCAGCATTTTGCGGACAAAACTTCGGGCTATTTTTTCAAGGGTATAAATAAGAATGCTGGATGAAAGGTGTCAAAACGGCATTGAAGTTAAGGGTGACTATGCCGAAAAGTGATACACTTGTTTCGTCTCTATGACTATTAAAAGTTGGTCGGGCTCGAAACTTATGAAACCACCCTCGTACCTTTACGTGCCTTCAAATAACGACTACAGAAGTTATAATAGGCAAGGCAACGCTGACTGCCATGATTGGGAGGATGCATGCTCTTTTAGTTATCATAGAATCCGCCGTACGCAGGAAGCGCCATTAGATGTCCATCTGTAATATCGGTTCTTAGCGTTACGTCCCAAGACAGCTAGGACCATGAGAACCGCTACCTTGGCCGATTCGTGAACAATTTTGGCTACAGGTTGTGAAACGCACAATGAAATCTCCACAAAGGGGATATCTCGCAAAATTGATGTGTTTAAGCAACTTGTACCCTGCCCTATTCACAATCCCACTCACAACGAAGAGTGCGTGAACGATTAGCTTGTAGAACGGAAATTCAGGGTGTTTCAAGCAACCAGAATCATTCTTTAAAAAACAAATTGTGCGTTTTGTCTTTTGCAAGTAAGGATGTCATTCGTATTGTCCATTCGTATATGGTCCATTCGTATTGTCCCCAATTAATTGAAAATAATTATGTAATTTTTAAATGGCAATTTTAGAGCGTTTTAAGTCATGGAGGACCTTGAGAAACCTTGAAGTGAGTTGCTTGAGTGAAGTACCTCTCACACGTTTTCTTTTTCTTTTTTTGAGTGGTGTCGACGACGTTGCCACAAGTCAGTTTGAGGTGAATATGGTTTCTAGGTAGCAGTAGGCGAAGATCTACTCGGCTATCTCACGGTTGCGGGATAAGTTACACCGTACCCGCTTCCGAGATGGAGGTGGCAAGAGCTATAAGCATACCCTACCATTCTACAAAAATGTGTCAACGTTATTCCTAAAACATGCTTTACCACTACACGAGCGATCGTCGTTGGGTGTAGTTCCCAATTCGACCTGGATGCTTTGTTTTACAGTTGTTTTGTCATACTTTCTATGTCGATGAACCGTATTTTCAGCAGAAGCGGAGTTCTAAAGCCAATAAAACAAGGAATGAGAGGGCGACAGCTTTTATTGTCCATAAAAATCAACACGAAAAAGATGCAGGGGACAACTGTAAAGTTGTGTCTCCTTTTTTTTTACATTCAAGCTCAAACAAGTTTTATAAACTCAAAACTCGTGTCTGACCACCAGTGGAAAAATACTAGCATCCAGCGAACGATATCGCTAGCGATCTAGTGCAGCGAATGATGTCGCTCATTAGTCATTGAATGGCGTGCAGATTTAATTATCTATTAACACATGAAAAAGAAAGACTTATGTCTCCTTTTTCAATAAATGGGGAGAGCGAATGGTAACACTCGGTCGGCTGTGATGTGTTCCATCAGTTATCCGCATCCACGCCCCTGTATTTTTAGGCGCCCAAGAGTCTGGGGGAACATTTTTCTGCCCACACAACCAGCTAGGGACCATTTTTTTTCCTATACCTGGCATTATCATACCTTTTTGTGCACCCAACGACGCAACAGTTTGTGGGGTACGGCATTGCTTTTAGCAGCTATCAATTAAGGCGCGGCGTCACCGAAGCAAGGTGACGATTGAAAGCGTACGAATAGCCCTCGAGAACCGAGCAGACTCACACAACTAGTTCCTATGGCTGCCGCCAGGATTTTCCCTGGCGCGGCGGACGCTTTGCACGAAGCGTATAGAAGGATACTGATTGAGCAGGCGACTATATCAATCACGGTAAGACCCAGACGCAGGTAGGCGATTCTCACGTTGTTGAGTTTCGGAAGCAGAAGAAAGGTGAGGGCGGAGTTTCCACTCAGATAGCCAATACCACCGAAGAATGACATAGAGGCACCAGTCACGTGAGACACGAAGATCGGCTGCAGCTGAGAAGAACAAAGTACAATGAGAGCTAAGGCACTTGACACATTTCATCCGACTCATGACGTTTCTCATTCAACTTATCCCACATGGTTTCGGACAAGATCTATGGGAGGCTATACAGTACATAGAAGAACAATGCGTCAACTCAAAAGCGCCCTATGGACGTTGCATCAGAAAATGGGGGGGTGCATATGGCTATGTTTACTAGAAAACGTTGTTGCAGAAAATCACGCAAGACAAGGGACAGTAGTTGCATTGTAGACAATTGCACGTGCAAGGTCACGTGTCCTATGCGAGTAATTTTACGTTAACAGATCAATGTGATGATATGTATAATCATATGGTTATTCCCTACAACTCATCGTCACACATATAGAGGCACCTAACGTGAAAAAAAAAATCGTATTAAAAAAATCTACTTGTCTGAGCACTATGGGCTCAACGCTATTTATCTCGGGGGAGCTTTTGCCAAGACTTCTGAGCACTTTTATCAAGTTTAATTTTGAGAGAAGTAATTGAATTTTCCCAATTGATCTCCGAAATTTGCAGAGTCAACCTCACGTTCTTTTTTACAGAAACAGAAAGCGCACGTCGGATTTACCCCATTGCATTGTAAAATACATTCCCTACTGCTTTGGTAATAGATGTAAAAAAAATTACGAAAACGTCGTTTCGGGGCGCGCACATTGCCGACCGATCTCAGTTCTCCATCAGATTAATGCAGGATGCGTCGGAAGAAGAAACGGTCACCCGCCCCTTCCTGTTTCCTTCTCCCTCTTCTTTCAGATAACTGAGTTGCAATCATGCTGCCGTTATCAGTAAAGCTTGGAAAAGGGAAAGTGAAAGGGCACGTACATGGCCTCCTCGCTTCCCTTCTTTCGGAGATCTGAGCGCGAACATCAATTTACGCGCACCGAAACGATGGTTTTCAATTTTTTTTCAGGCTACTACCATTGTAGTAGCGAATGTACTTTGCAATAGAGGGGTAAATCCAATCCGCATGCGCTTTCTGTTTCCGTCAAAAAAACGTCCGGTTGACTTTGCAAGTTTCAGAGTTCCATTGGGAGAATTCAATTTGATAAAAATTATAAGAAGTCATGGCAAAATCTCAACCGAGATAAATAGCGTTGACCCCATAGTATTCAGACAAGTAGATTTTTTAATACGATATTTTTTTATTTTTTCACGTTAGGTGATCCACCCTGTATACTCGCCTGAATAATTCGTAAACAGGTGGCGCTATCGAAAAATTTTGGTAAAGATCCTTGGGACATCGGCCATGCACTGAGTAGTGAGCGGCTCATTTGCATACGCGAACTAATTAAATAAACGTCCTTACTTTTAAATTTTACTTCGCACGCTTTCGGAACCACTATTTGAGGTTCAGGGCTTTCAGCGAAAAATATTCCAGGAAAAAAAAAAAGAACGCGTCGACACGTAGCTTTTTAGCGTAGCACGTAGCACGTTTTAACGTAGCACGTAGATTTTTTTTTAGTAATTAATCGGTTTCGGTTTACATATTTCTTGCGCGGAGCAGTGCACCAATGCGCTCTTTGGACCAGCTATCCGGCTGTCAGTTTCGTGTTCATCCGCCTGGTTGGCACACGAGGGTGACGGAAGATAAGTAACAGCCGTATGACCACAAGATACGCCTTGTGTTCCTTCTCCTCCTCTACCCGACTAGTACACAGCGCTCGAGGTGCATTCGTCATCATCCATGATAAGAGCACGCTATCTTATCTATTCGGAACGACAGAACCGCCAGCGCTGTTTACCAGTCGCGTTGACAAGGAATACCAAAGCGTCTCTTGTGGCTGCTCATGATCTTCCGTCGCCCCCGTGCGTGGACCAGATAACGCGAAGGTCGCGTCCTTTCTGCGCTCGACAAGTGCGTAGTTCTAGTTTCGGCTCATTTGCATAGCAAATTTGGCAATTTATATCTCAAGGTACAGTGCTGGACAAAAGTTTACGAAACACGCTCCGACGCATTCCTTCCTCAGAGTGACACGCTATAGCAGCGAATGGTACCGTACGGACTTACGAACGGTTGACTGGGTTACCTAGGCACATGTCTGTAAGTCCGTATGGTCCCATTCGATGCTATAGCGTGTCACTCTGAGAAAGGAATGCGTCCAACACGGTACGTTCGCTTCTCAGGGTGTTTAATAATGACGATGGATGCAATTCTGCTATTTTGCATTTCCCACAAAACATGTAATTAATAAGTTAAGGAATTTTAGCTAATTAGTCGTCTAGTAGTTGCATACACTGTCCAACAGGATGTCCGTCAGGCCGCATAACCCGCCTGCCAATATGGCATCAGAGCTGCTCTTGTTTTTTTTTTTTTTCTATAAAAAATCTGTGTAAAAAAAAATGTATATTTTCATTAACGACTTTCGCCTCAGCCGCCTCTGACCACCATACGCGCTTGTCCTGACATCTGACAACAGGGTGGGTGCTCTAAGAGGTCAGTCACATTTTCGCCCGTGACACGATACCTACTTGACGCAGAGACTTCCGCTGCCTTAGAGTAAAGAATTTATGCAAGAGAAACCTACGAAAAAATTGTGGTTACCAAGCACTGTGTAACAAATTAAATACGACCACGCAAACTTTCGTCTTCGCGCATTTCCTATGCGCTATAATGATGTAAACACGACAGTCTGCCGATGGATGTGTACATCAACCGCCTAGGGGCGCTAGCCGACATGAGTTTGCTTCGGCTTCCACGTCGCTAGCGCCCCTAGGCGGAAGCTGCACACAGCCAATGGCAGACCGCCGTGTTTACATCGGTATAGCGCATAGGAAATACACGAAAGTTTGCGTGGTCATATCTATTTTGCTGCGCTGTGCATGGTAACCACGATTTTTTCGTACGTTTCTCTGGCACAAATTATTCACTGTGTGGTAGCGGAAGTCTATCTGTCAAGCAGGTATAGCGTCACGCGCGAAAGTGTGACTGACATTTTACAGCACCCACCCTGTATTTTAGATGGAAACAGAGCACGTATTCCAAACAATGCAAAGTAAGCCGCTTAAAACTGACGAGCCCACAAAATTCTCCCTGTTTGACCCACATCCTAAAGTCTCGATTATGTATCTGCAATGTACACACTTGCACACTTGCAATGTACACGCGCATTGCCTTTCGTATATGCACTGGCCACCTTACCCATGTTCCATCTCTGCGTAGATGACCTGTAGGATTCACCGCCACCATAACGATACCGAAGAAGATGGCAATGCCGCAGAGGAAGACGAGGTAGTTGAGGAACGCTATGGATCTCCTTTTCTCTGTATTCAGGTCCAAGACCATGATGTACCGCATGCAGAAGAGCCCCATGCCTCAAAAACCACAAGAAAGTATGGTTTTGGAAATAGCATCGTATAGTAATAGATCAGGCAATGAAGCATGGGAAGATAAACACAAAACGTAAGCCTCTCATTATTAAAAGCGATAAAAACCCCGTACACCCGTACCTGGGCCCAGTAGATGCCCAGTAGGGCCGGCCTAAAAGAGGGACAGAGGACGATACTTTAATAATGAATAACCAACTAGCCCAGAGTTCAACCTTGTTAAGCCTCTCAGTTGCATACTTCGATTAACGAATTGCATTTGATGATTGATTGATTGATTATGTGTTTAATGGATTATGTGTTTATGTGTTGCATTTGATGAAAAGGCACTCACAGCATGGCACTACTGGTGCCTTTTTATCAACTGACATTCTTTAATAGAAATAACACCGCAGGTAGTTCCTGTGCAAGATCTGTGGCACTGCAGGTTTGGAACACATTTTAATATATCGATTCTATAAGCACAAGAGTTATGCGATGATCTCATGTGACTGTGCAAGACGACCTCCGACGGCAATGTCCTCACTAACCCCCCTTCCTAGGACCCTCAAGGACCTTCACTGGCAAATTTCCTGGTTAAAACCGTACTACGCCTTCATGCCCGTATAAGCCCGCTGAATTATTGAGACTTAATACATTCGTACACCTCTCATCAGGTTAAGTGGCTATTCGAGCAAGGTATCAATGGCTATCTGATGATTCAGCAGATAGTTCATTGACCACTCTGACCTCTCTTGCGAGTGTGACTCACATCCAATGGACGCTATGATCAGCCCAACACCGAAGACAGCACTTTGTGGTGGGTCACCTCCTGCGTCACTGAAGGGAATAATGCATAAATCGAAGCGGGTATATTACACGCTTACGAAGGCACATACCTAATGTAGGGCAAGAAATAGTGTACATCCCTGTTCATGACAGCCCAGAAGTGGGAGCAGGTGATGCAGATCACCATAGGGGGGATGATCAGATACAAAATCACCCTGGGTCTTTTCAATGTAGCCGCAACGCATACGTTGTCGCATCCCTGTGCAGCATAATACAATTTGGATGTAGATGATTCTTTCTGACTTCTAGGTCCAACATATGTAATGACTCTGGGTGAACTGTTCGCTTTCCGAGGAAGCCGCTGAGGCTTATCGGGTAGCGGCTTTTCAGTTACATAATTCTGGAATGATAGTATGAACATGAATATGCCTTCCCGTGTACCGACTACTGCAGTTACAGGTGTACTTTTCTGAATGGAATGGCGTATATTGAACGTTAACAACAGTTAACTGTACACAGCCATCATTACTGAACCAAACAGTATTTGCAGTCACTAACACTTTGTTATGGCAAAAGGTCAACCGTCACGCGTGAAGATTCAAAACGGATTGTGGTGCCACACTATATGAAGTCAGGATCTATGAAATGAGTCGAGGTTTATCAAACCGTGACTCGTGCAGCTTACATGTTGCTCGGCTGACATGGTTCAAAATAAGGAACCATAGAGGACGTTCCACTCGCTCAGAATTCCTGGTCTGATCCAGACGCACGACAACAATTATCTACGGTACTACACGTGCGAAGCGTGGCTCGCGTGACAAACGTCTTCAAAGAATCTCCCGTCTCATGCTACGACGGAAATGTGCGCACGAAAAATACTATATCTAACGCCTTTTATGCGTGTTTTGTCATGTGTGCAATCTGAAAATAATAATTTCGAAGCAAGGCGTTCACTGAAGCGAGCAGTAAATGTCACAGGACCGTTTGCCTACGCAGCATCTCGGGCTGTCTGTATTCAATGTCCGCATGCTGAGTCTTAAGATAGATCAGGTTGGAGACGAAATAAAGCCTACCTCGAGCTCATCTAATTATTACTGTTAATAATAATTAAAAAAAGAAGAGACAGAGAGAAGATGCTATGAACTACGCGACATACCTGGTGCTATGCACAGCTGAGTTTGCTAACTTTGAGTGCTCGAAAAACTGCAGAAACCGGCTGCATGACTTCGCAGTGCTGTTGACGAATAGCAGGCAGGTGCTCTGGAGTATTGGACACATAAGGTGCGTGGCGTGGTACGGCGTTTATAAGGTGGCGGTCTACCTCCCACAATGGGCGGTACAAACGCGACATGCTGCGCGTGACGGGACTACGGATCATTTTGATCACACGAGTTTCTTTAACGTACGCCGGAAATCTCGGACTCACGGAGCTGGAAGGAGCGATTACTTTCCTAACAGTACTACCGTCCTCTGCCGGGAACGGACCCGCGGTCTTGAGCTTAGTAGGGCAGCATGATACCACAGGCGTTATGTTGTGGTCCGTATCCTCGATAGTTGAGCGAGTGCTGCGGTTGGGTGAGTTCACCTTCCCAAGTTGATACACCCTTCCTATATAGTCGATATGCCTCCTAAGTTGGTATATTCTTCCTAAGTCATCCGTTGCAGGACACTCCCAGACAAAGTCTGTCGAACACTCATTGACGGTAGTACAGCAATCTTCAACCGTGGGACAGCTCTGTATGTGTCGAAGCTCCAATGATGGCCGGGGAACCGTTAATCTTTGGCCATCTGGCGACATACGTAGGTGCCCACCGTGCGCTTTGCATTAGCTTCACGCGATAAGTGCGGTGCGGAAAGAAGCTGTCTCCGCTCCTGCTCGAGGTAAACTGGGATGAGGTCAAGGGGGCTGATTACGGGCATTGTCAGATGACACATTAGTGTAGGTTTCTTACCCGTAGTGACGGGGTGGCTTACAAGATCCCACACCATTGTGTCGGATAATACGTAGGACAAACTGGGCAATGTGTGGATTTAAGGTTATGGAAGCACTGGTAAAATCTGAAAAATGTTAAATCCACTGCTTTGGGTGATGTCGTTGCGGAATGAACTTACAAAAAAAAAAACGACAGAAAAAAAAACAGACGTAATTGGAACCTTTCCGGACAGTTCATAAAAGAGGGAGATAATAGAAGCTTACCGTATCAGGAGGGGCAGGGAGCGCTGTGTCGGTATACCTTCCGTCCATCTGACGGATCAAGAATTTTCGTACTTGGCCCACGTATGAATGAATTTATGTATTTGTTGTTAGTAAACATTGTTGCGAGTTCGGCGATAACGGCGGAGAATGACCCACCATATCATCATCCATTTATGTGTGTGTGTGTCACCCAAGAATATGTCGTCCTGTGTTTCCAGCTCCTTTATCGTGAGAATGTGAACCAACATATAAGCGTACAGGTTTTATTGAATTCGGACAAGTGGGATACCTAGAGTCTAAAACAGAACTGGATGACATCACACGCGATATCGAAGTGGAACAGAGAGGTCTTATCACAGAGAACCTCCTGGAAGTAAGTGAATTACTCCTGTGGGAGTAGTTTGGTGTGAAATAATCACTATGCGCAGACGCGAGATCAAAGTAATAGTGGAATTGGAAGTTAATGCTAAGGTTGTATTCTGTGGAGACAGCTACTTAAGTCGTCTGTTCCCCATCAAATAAACCCACTTAAACTTATTTATTCACGAAGTAACTCGATACTTATGAATAAACTTGATACACGAAGTAGCCCAATCGCGCAGCCTCCTTAAGTTATTTATTCACTTGTTGATTAGCTTGGAAGCTGATCGCTGGCAGGTTATTATTCCTCCTTACTTTTCTGATGTGCTGTAGACAGTGCCAGCTATTAGGCCAGAAAAACTTTCACTATACATTGTGAGTCCATAGGTCAGGGGTGCCGAAGTGGCGGCCCGCATGGGGTTGCCATGCCGCCAACGTGGCCCCCGAGCAAAAAAAAAAAAAAAAATCGCCCCAAGCTTCATGAACGGCCGTGGAGTTATCATTGGACGCTGTACTCGTGCAGTTTATCTTTCGTTAATTAGTGATAGAAAACTGTTGCCGTCTATGAGTCCTGACACGATGTTCGATTCACTCAAACCAGACGCCTTTCCAAGCTTTTTCTTCGCATCGTAATAGTCTTTCACGGATAGTCCTTTCTCGTGCCGATAGTGAATGAAGGAGCGGAATAGGTCCGCCGGCACAACACCCAACGTTGCTGTCATGTGGTCTTTTATATCCGACCAGGTTTCATCCGTGTCAAACACTTCCGATAGGTAGGACTTGAACGCCTCACCTTCCAAGTACTCGTGGAAGAAATGAACTTTGTCGTCATCCGTCCATCCGTGCGATGAGACCTTTCAAGAGTAAAGCTTCAACCATTTGTCGATTGGGACATCGTCGGGTGATCCAGTAAACTTGGTGAGGTGAAGAACCTTCTTTGACATGATGAAGCTGATGAAACTGTGATGATGGTGGTGGCGATGAGTGGGCTGCGGTAATCCTGTCGACTCGTGTGACGAAGGAGTCACAACAGACGAGGAGTCACTAGGAGAATACGTGTTCATTCCCTCGCACTCAAAAAGCAACTGCTCTTCCCATCCGTTCTTGGGATCCCCGAACTTCAGTTTATGACCCTGTCCCCCTTCAGGGTTAGACGGGGTGCAGGAGGGGCCACCCAGTCGACCAGCACATCTGGACGGGAGTCTCAGGCGTTACATATATGATTACAAACCTATCCCGGTACCGAAACCGAAACTTCCCCTAAACATTTCAGCTGGTCGAGCTTGAACTGACACCACTTCACTTTCCAGTTGCCAGGAGCCCAGCTTGAACTGGTACCACTTCATGTCCAGTTGCAACCAGCCCAGTTCGAACTGGTACCACTTCATGTTCAGTCGCCACCAGCCCAGCTTGAACTGGTACCACTTCACTTTCGAGTTGCCACCAGCCCAGCTTGAACTGGTTCCACTTCATGTCCAGTTGCCACCATCCCAGCTTGAACTGGTACTACTTCACTTTCCAGTTGCCATCAGTTTGGTCCAATTTGGTTCCAATTCATGACCAGTTCGAGACTGGGAACAAACTGGTACCGGTTGACTTCCCAGTTCTTTTTTTTTTTTTTTTTGCCCGGCGTACTTCTTGGAGTATTTAGTACTCTACTCAAATTACTTTGTTTCCGAGTATTTTGTACTCTATTTTAAATACTTTTTACGTGGAGTATTAATTTGTCTCTTGTTTTAAATACCTTTTGCGCAGTATTTTGTACATGTCTGCGGCATAGTCAAGCGCGTTCTCGAATTGTCACCTGCTTTGGTAACTGCGTCATGCGTCTCTCTTTGTCGCCCATGCTCACGATTTTCTCAGTATTCCCAGAGGGCCCGTTTTCGCAAAAATTGTACGAGGAACCTTACCGTAAAGTACTTCCCTTAGCGCATCTTCGCAAACGCTGCAAGCCCAAACTTCGTTGTGTTCCACCTAGTGGAAAGCAGACTGTCAAAGCCGTGACCAAGGGCTTCCTTATGTTGGGTTCCTAGCACAATTTTTGTGCAAACGGGCCAAATTGCTAGCGTTTATTTCATTTCACACGTACTGCTTATGGCTTATGGTTACGATTCCTACCGCCCTCTATCAGGAAGTTACTACATTGGCGTGGTACGTGTTTCCATACACGGGTTGTAGATGGCGCGACCAACAAGTGGATGTCTCAAATCGGTCGCGCTACTCAAAATACTGCACCGAGTACAACGACAATATAGAGTTTTAGTACATCGTACGCTATCGCCTTTGCGTACGTAAGGGATAGCGTTGATGGTTCTGCGCACGCCCATAACAGAAAGAGAGCTTTGCGCAGTGCGCAGAACCACCAACGATATATGTTACGTACGCTATCGCCTTTGCATGCGATGTAACTGGTTGATAAAGCAATATGATAGTTTCAAATCGCTTCTTGCATTGAATTTCTCTTACCGTGGAGCGCACATAAGTGTATTTCGTTTGTGTGTCGACACGTGTGACTAGCATGTAAAGTAAACGCAATAAAATTGCATAGTATCGAACATATAGAGAGAAGGAGGAATTTGCTTTTCACTAACTGTCGAGTACAGTGTTTTAGTGATATAGTTTCACGCTTTCTCCATCTCTTTCGTGTATTACCCGTTGAGGTCATCCTGACTGAAACCATAAAATGGATAAAAATGCAAAACTTATAAAAGAACTGAAACGGGAATTTCAAATTCAGTTCAAAGAAGTTAAGGAGAGTTTTGAGCGTGAGATTCGGAAAGAACTTCGTGACGTAAAGCAGGGCATGCATTTCATGAACGAAACCTTTGAAGAGTTACGTAAAAAGATGGATGCTGTGCTCGACGAAAACCACTCACTAAAAAATGAGAACGAAAAACTACAAAAGTTGTACGCTGAAAATAAGTCAGAACTAAAACAGAACGTGGTCAGAATCATAGAGCTTGAGCAATACTCGAGGAACTCCAATGTATAAAGGGCATACCCCCGACAGAAATGCGGGACTTGCCAACACTTCTCGGGAAAATTGGCACGTCCATCAATGAGCCTATAACGAGAGATGATGTTGAGATATGTCATCCCGTCCCTATACCCAATACAGACTCAAAGAACATCATCGTTCAGTTTAAATCCCGCCAAAAGCGAAATGCTGTCCTTGATAAAGCACGACAAAAGAGAGTGACGTATGTCGATATCGGACTGCCTGGTAACTTTCCTATATTTGTCAGTGAACATCTCTGCCCATCTCTAAAACGTCTTCTTGGTGTAGCAATTTCTTTACGGAAGGATGGAAAAATACACCAGGCATGGACAAGAAATGGGAAAGTGTATGTGAAAGCTACCGAAAATGCGCTACCAATCCTTGTTCATCACATAGACGACCTTGAGTCCTTCCGTTAATGGCGCCTCAAATTCATTATTTTATCTATGAGTTCATGAGTATGCAGAATTTCAATTTTTTGCCGTGTGATTTTTCACGCAACTGCTGTACACATAGCAGATGTCTCAGTGTTTTTCATCTAAACTGTCGATCTGCGGCAAGTAAGCAGGATGATTTGTCGGTATTATTTGATGAGTTGCGCTTTACATTTGATGTTATTATGCTATGTGAAACATGGTACAATGAAAGCTCTCCTATGTTTGAGATTAGTGGTTATGAGCACTTCTTTGTAAATAGATCGGATAGACGGGGAGGCGGCATTTCAATGCAGCTTTCCTACGCATTAGGCAAATTTATAATTGTGCCGCATCTCACCGCTATTACCAATGATTATGAATTGTTGACTGTTACAAATATGAAGATGATGTTCAGTGTAATGTACCGTCCGCCACAAGGTAAAATTCCTCCATTTATGACAATTCTCGAGCATCTTTTACCTTATGCTGAGGAAAATGAATATAAAATATTCCTCGGAGGGGGATTTGAATATCGACCTTGGTTTGGCATCTTCTGTGCATGATCAGTTTGACCGGCTTCTTCTTTCGTTTAACGTTTCAAATAGCATTATTGTTCCCACCCGAATCACCACAAATTCAGCGACTCTTCTAGATGTTATACTAACAAATACAATCACCAAAGTGAACGTAGCAGGCACAATATCCACGGGCATTAGTGACCACTTGCCAGTGTTCGTTCTGTGTACGCAAATACTTAATAAGAGAACAAAAACAGAAAGCATAATCTCTCAACCCATTACGGAACAATCCCTCGAGTCATTTCGACGTGAAGTTACTTCGGAAGATTGGACATCGGTATTTAATGAAAGTGATCCAGATTGTTGTTATGGCTTGTTTATTAACAAGTTTATAAACATATATAAAAAACACTTTCCGTTCGTTAAGAAATGTTTTTCTAAGAAAAATAGGAAGCCGTGGGTAACATCAACACTTCGCAAATTGATTAAAGAGAAAAATCGAATGTTTGTAGCCTTCCTGAAAACACGGGATAGTAAACAAATGGAAGAATTCAGAAGATTTCGAAATAAGGTGACATCCGCCTTAAGAAAGGCTAAAATGAAGTATTATTTAAAAATTTTTGATGAAGCTTCCACAAGAAGCGATGAAATATGGAAACATTTAAACGACATCTTAAATAGAAAACCTCGTCAAAGACCAGTTGGTAATATTGAAAAAAATGGCATTGTAATTTCTGGTAAGGAGTTGGCAACAGAGTTTAACGATTTCTTTGTGAATATAGCCCCTGAACTCCCGAAACCTGGTGCTAAAGATTTTTTGAGAAAGCATGTTAACGACACGATTTTCTTGTATCCGACAGATGTCTACGAAATAATTAGCAATTATCTGCTGTTTAATAATACGAAAAGTTGCGATATCTCTGGACTTCAAATAACACCTATTAAGCATGTCATCGACATAATCGCCCCTGCTCTTGCTCACATTTATAACTCGTCATTAAAAACGGGCGTCTTTCCGACTGAACTCAAAAATGCGAAAGTATCGGTATTACCACATAAAAAAGGTGATAAAAATGACTTTTCTAACTACCGACCCATTTCCGTTCTGCCTATTTTTTCTAAAGGTCTTTAAAAAATTATTTGCACTCGCCTTACAAAATTTTTAAGCAAACACAACGTTATCATTAATGAACAGTTTGGCTTTCAAAAAAATAAGTCTACTGAAATGGCATTACTGAAACAAAAAGAGATACTATTGCAAAATCTTGAGGAAAAGCGACTAATATTAGGGGTCTTCATAGATTTCCGGAAGGCATTCGATTGCATAAATCATAACATACTAATTGATAAGTTGGAGTGGTATGGAATTCGGGGCACTGCATCAAAGCTTCTGAAATCTTACCTGTCGTCCAGAAAGCAAGCCGTAATTCTTAACAACATTTCATCTGACCTCGGATATGTAAAATCAGGAGTGCCTCAAGGTAGCATATTAGGACCTCTACTCTTTAACATTTATATAAATGATATTGTTAATGTGTCCTCTGCAGTAAACAGGTCAGTCAAATTAGATTTTAGACGACACCACACTTCTTTTTTCTGCATTTTCGATAACGGAAATAGAAAGGTTTGCAAACTACGTAATGCAAAAACTACAGGTATGGTCGGACTGTAACTCTTTAAGTGTTAACACAGATAAAACTAAAATGATGTTGTTTCGACCACGGAACAAGACTGTTCTTACAGATATTAATATCTATTTTGCGAATAGAAAGCTCCAATTAGTACCCTCCTTTAAAAGCCTAGGGGTTGTTTTCTCAGAGTGTCTAAACTGGAATATACATATTAGGGATGTTGCAAAAAAACTAGCTGCCATAGATGGTATGTTAAGTAGGTACCGATATTTCTTGCCGGAAAAGGTAAAATTACAAGTTTACAATGCATTGTTCGTCTCGAAATATAGTTACTGCTTTCTTATATGGGGCACGACTACACTAGGTAATATAAATATGTTATTCCGTTTGCAAACGAGAGCACTTAGGGTTATTGCTGGAACTCGCCGTTTCTCCCAGATTCCAGATTTATTTAGATACTACAACAATATCCCTATACAGAAGTTCCTCCATTACAGACTTGCACTGACATACTCGGTGAGCACCCGGCAATACAACACAGCGTTTTTGCAACTTTGTAACATTCAAAAACGCCCCTCTCCTTATCAGTTTCGTGCCGAACAGTTTTATACACGACGATGTCGAACAAATTATGGCAAACAATCATTGCAATATCTGCTACCTACTGTTCTTAATAAATACATTCGTATCTCTTCCGATTTCCTGCTAATGTCTAAAAATAGACTTGTTTCCTTTTTCCTAGATATGGAATAGTGTGCTCGTTTTTTTTTGTGCCTTTGTTCTTGATATGTATAACATTTTGTTTGTTAGCATGTGACTGCTGCTGTACGTTGTTATGGGAGCGGGATCTCTGTCAAGCCTAATGGCTTTTTATCCCGACTTCCATCCGCAAAGGAGAAATAAACTGAAACTGAAACTGAAACTAACGCATACCCATCCTGTGTAATACACCTAAGGCTCCCAATATTTCGAAACATAGTTTTAAACAGATCCGATAGCATGCAGACGAGCGAAAATCATTGTGTCGTCTGTACCAGTATAGTCTGAACAAGTTGGGGAGGTTCTTTTTCCTAGCACTGCAACAATTACTACCAACATAAGGAAGACGTGTGAATCAGGAGTAATTTCATCAATAAAAATAACGCAGAGCAAATACAAAAATTGTTCCAACGAAGTTCTGAACAAACAGCTAGGTGGTTTTAATGAGCAAACGTTGAAGCGGACGTTGCATACGCCTATGAAACAGTGCCGTTGAACAATGTGACCACTTGACCTCAACACAAAATTCTAGATGGAACCACAAAACATATTAACCAGAGAACGCTCTTCTACCGAACGTGACAGTCGAGCTAGAGCAACTGGCGCCTCGCTCCTACCCCTCTCTTCTACCAGCCAGAAAACACTCTCCTGCACCGGGTAACAGAGGCGGTAGAGTAGCTGAGTCTCGCTTCCTAACCCTTTCTTCTTCCAGCCAGAAAGCACTCTCCTGCACCACGTGACAGAAGCGGTAGAGCAGCTGGTCCCTCGCCTCCTACTGCTATCAACCAGAAAACACTCCCCTGCACCGCGTGACAGACGAGAACAGCTGGCGCCTTGTTTCTTACACCTGTATTCTACGAACCAGAAAACACTCTCCTGCCCCACGTGACTGTCGCTGTAGAGCAGCTGGAGCATCGCTTCTACCCCTCTCTTCTACCAACCAAAAAACAATCTCCTGCACCACGTGACAGTCGCGGTAGAGTATTTGGCGCTTCCCTTCCTACCCCCTCTACCTACCAGAAAACACTCTCCTGCACCACGTGACAGTCGAGGCAGGGCCAGTAAGCCTCGCTTCTTACCCCTCTCTTCTACCAACCAGAAAACAGTCTCCTGCATCACGTGACAGTCGCGGTAGAGCAGCTAAGCCTAACTTCCTACCCCTCTCTTCTACCAGCAAGAAAACACTATCCTGCACCTCGTGACAGAAGCGGTAGAGCAGCTGGTCCCTCGCCTCCTACTGCTATCAACCAGAAAACACTCCCCTGCACCGCGTGACAGACGAGAACAGCTGGCGCCTTGTTTCTTACACCTGTATTCTACCAACCAGAAAACACTCTCCTGCCCCACGTGACTGTCGCTGTAGAGCAGCTGGAGCATCGCTTCTACCCCTCTCTTCTACCAACAAAAAAACAATCTCCTGCACCACGTGACAGTCGCGGTAGAGTATCTTGCGCTTCCCTTCCTACCCCCTCTACCCACCACAAAACACTCTCCTGCAACACGTAACAGTCGTGGTAGAGCAGCTAAGCCTCACTTCTTACCCCTCTCTTCTACCAGCTAGAAAACACTCTCTTGCACTTCGTGACAGACGCGGTAGAGCAGCTGGTGCCTCGCCTCCTACTGCTATCAACCAGAAAACACTCCCCTGCACCGCGTGACAGACGAGAACAGCTGGCGCCTTGTTTATTACACCTGCCCAGGCCTGCTGCGAGGCAGCTGGTGCCTCGCCTCCTACTTCAATCAACCAGAAAACATTCTCCTGCACCGCGCGACAGTCGCGGGCTGGCGCCTAACTTCTTACCCGCATTTGCAACCTCCTTTCGTCGGACTGACAGCGATTGCGCTCAAAAAGTGGTCGCGCGTTATGCTCTGGTGCTAAGAAAAGCAAGATGTTCAGCTATTTTTTCCCGATGGGATAGCTCCAGAATATCCCTGTCAATTATCATGCATTTGAGTAAATTCGGCACGCTCTTCACATTGGTGGGGTAAAAAAGCGACCTTTACTTGGCAAATTTCCGAGTTCAGTTCGCAAATATTTACATAATTAAACTTACGTTACATGACATTCACATCAGGTGGTGGCAAAAATCTAGTAGGACTAAATGCCCTTGACCACATGATTCGTGGTGGCGTAGTTTTTTTTATTATAATTCAATGACACGTTTTCTGGGACACCCTGTATATCTGAGGAATAGACAAGCTGGGCTTCGTCTGATAACCTTTCCTTTCTTACATCCCGCCACGTGCCCTTCCTTCTTTCCACCCCCTCTCTTCTGTCAACCAGAAAACACTTTCTCCTGCTCCATTTGACATTTCCACAAGCATTTCCGACTCTGTAACCATCGGTCATGGCAGTATAAGATAACCCTAGACACTGAAGCAAGAAGCCTGACCGCCATATGATGCTTTTCGCTCGCAGAAAGTACATTTCGGTTAACTCAGCATGTTTTGGAAGCACACAGCTCAGAAGATTTTCGGCAGGCACAAGTCCAAGTGATGAGGTCGAAACATCTTTATTCCGGAAATAAATACTGAAGATATATCCTTGAAGGCTGTGACACAAATATGAAACAATATTCACACGATGGAACTCGAACAAGGATTGATGACGTCATGACAACTTGGCATGCAAGTAAAGGATAAAACACCACCAATATTTCTTCAACGTGGTTGTCGTCGTTGGCGAATTATGATAAAGAAAAATTAATAAAACACATTCTAACAATGCCTGACAATAAAAATCGTAGGACACAATTCATACATGGCACATGGTGTCGTTTCTACGAACAGATGAAACTCTTAGAAGGATATTTAATGAATTTGAGTGACCCACTTGGTTCACTGTACTGGTAAAAATTCATGCAATGCTGGCAACGGCATGAGTGATACTTTACGGCGGAAGCTATGACAGAAGTTGAGAAGAGGATGAAAAACTGAAATATTTACTAATGCTATGAAGCTTTATGTATAGACCTGGAATTTATTTCTTTCAACAGTTTACAACACGTGCATTTATTAGCGGAGGCATGACTAATGGCGTACATTTAATGCACTTATCACATTTTCTGCTGGAAAGGGATAAAACGACTAAAAACAATAGATCTGAATTAAGTACTATTTTAAAACGGACGCCAAATTCGAATAATCAAACAAAGAAAAACTCCGTTTCTTTCTTCATATTCGAAGTGCACATGTAACCCGACGCTTTCCTTGTTGCGGGATTATTTACAGAGACTTAAAAATAACGTCCATTGCTGTGGACACTGTCAGGCACTGCGACTTGATCCGCCGCTATTTTCATTGTATAGCATCAATGAAGGATAACACTCTTTGCTGTCTACTTAGTGAGGTTATACAATGGCTGACAAATAACTTTTTTTTCGTAAACACAGGAATGCACGAACAGTAATCAGTCAAACACACAGGACACACACTTTTGTTTCTGCACACGGCACAATTGCGTTTCCCAACACTGATAGACACATCTTATCTTCACACGGTGACACGTCTAGGCTGTGGTATACCGGACAGTAATCGTGTCTCTTATTGGAATCCTAATCTATACCTTGTACTCTCTAGTTAACGGGCACATTCTTGGAACCCTGTATTCACACGAGCGACATTCCGCAGAATACTCCACCGGAAGATGCACGAAACGTCATAGCTTTCTGCTGTCACGTGAGCACGACCCCTCATCGTCATGTCTTTTCGTGCTCTTCTTACCATGCGTAATATCCTGCGTCTCAGCCACATGATAGTCCGTAGCAGACGACACCGACGACACTGTCGTCTGCTACGCACTATCTTGCGCGCTATGTCGTTTTCGATACTCCTGCCCCCCGTGAGGAAGTTTTTGCTTTTTCTTCCGCTAGAATAATGCGTGGAGACGTTGCCCGGGTGAAGACACGGGAAAAGGCATCAGAAGAGCTCCCATCTCGTCTGCTCTGATAGAGTTAAGGCTGGTTTACATGTGTTATATTATCGAAATGCGCATGCGCTATCTTTCCATCCGTGACGTCGTTCTCTGTTTCGTGACACCTTAGTAAATAATAACAACGCCAAAGTAGACCATCTGCTTGTAAGCCATATTTCTAATATCAAAACACTCTTAAAGTATGTATGTACAATGCTAAGACGATTAGAAAAACCGGAAATAGTATTTATACATACGTATGTAGCCTTAGTATACAGGGCACCCCAGAAGAGGTCATACGTTTTTCTGCCGAATTCTTCAAACGCATGCCAAATGGATTGTGGCTCATGTTTCACGTGCAGTTTTGAGCTCAACTGTAAATGGTATCGTCGACGGCGTTTTTTAGCCGTTCACATAATCTACTTATTTTGGGAGACACTACGTTTCAATGTCAGTGATTAGGAATCGCCTTTATCCATCCATAGTAAATGCCCGTACTCAGGATGCACAGATATGATTCCTGTACCGATACTAGAGGTCATACAAATTTCAAAGCTATGTCTGTATGTACACAATCTGACATGGCAGCGAATTTCACCGAGTTACTCCATTAAATGAAGTATAGCTAGGTCACTAAACCCTACAGCGTGGATTGTGCAGTCACACTTTCGATTACAAAGGTGCTGATAAACCCGACGTTCGTAGCTTCGCACTGTTGCTTGCCAACCGATTGGATGTAACTAAAGCCACAGTGAAAACTACAGTGCATTGAAATCATTTCATGATAAAAAATACAGAGGTCTGCGTATGAAGAATGCATTCCACATTATTGTCTCAGCGATTAGGTCGCAAAGTGCGATAAAACCTTGCTGTCACTCACCACCTACTCTGAATGGGGAAGTGGAAAGAGGGACAGAAAGGGATGTGTCACATGATACCACAACGAACACAAGCTTTGTCTGGCTTCGCCCCCTGTTTGTAGAATGCATTCTGCATAAAGTGTCTCACAATTGAAATATAGTTTTGTACCCTTGGAATTTGGGGCCGAGATCATATTGTTGACGGTATATATGTTTCTAAAATAATTGTAACATAGCTCAACAGACGAGGCAGCCTATCCAGGGCCTCCAGGACCACCTTGAAACGGAACAGTATAAATAACGTAACAATATAATACTTTCTAGCACTGGGGAATAACGTATAAACAATAAATTACAACGTTAATTAATGTAGTCACGGGTCAAAACAAGATGAGAGGGACAACAAACAAAAGATGAACATTTGCCAGGGATATGAGAATGAGTTGGACAGTTTGGGAACATAGGAAGAACTAAAACGATGATCACTAAATCATTGTCCTTAAGAGTGTCGCGTTCCACACGTTCATAACACGGAACCAAAACGGCCACAGGTGTTGTAGTTGAAGATGAACGAGGGTTAATTGGAATAATATCTAACTAAACACGCGGCGAAGAGTCTGAACTCATAGACACCGTCCACCGGGGACGATGCCAGCACCTTTGGTTGCGAAGTACACACGGGCATACGCATGCACACTGTTACGGAGAGTAGGTATCGGGTGGTGGTCGGATATGACGTCATGGCTGTTCTTCTCGCTCTTGATTCAGCGTATCATGAGAAACATGGCGCATGACAGGACCATTCCGACGACCTGGTGGATAAAGAAATGTTCTGGGTTACATACTTCGTAGAAGAAATAGAAAGTCGCAATGAATTCGCCAAAATAAGCTTGCAACAAATTGCTTGATTAAATAATAATAATAATAATGTTGACAGCACGGTATATAAAGTGACACTGCGTGTGGGCAACTTTGGGGTTGGTTGTTGGCATATGGGAATGCCTTTGTTGATCGATCTAGTAGACTGCTGCTGTTGCTCGATATAATTGTAAGCACAGAATGAGATACTTGGTGGAAACGACTACAAGCAGCTCTCAGGACTTCAGGACTACATGAAACTCTTTCGGCAGCCACACATAATGTGTTGCTGAAAACGTGGCAGTCAATGTTGTCAATGAATATAGGAATCGATGCTTACCAGCAGGCAGGATATGCCGATCCCCATTCCACCCACAATGACAGCGTGGCCCTTCACGAAATCTCGAACTTTCTCGTGACAACTCTGTAACATACATAAACAGATTCAGAACTCGATTACTCACCAAACTTCTAATCTGGAGATGCATTTGTGATGACACTGCTTGTGCATAAATACATTGGACTCTAATATTAAATAATACGTTTAACCACAGTCTGTGCACAGTGCACTTTGCGCGAGCTCGAGGATAACGAAATTTATGGCTGAGGACGTGCCTAAAGCTGCCCTAGAGAAATTTCTTACTATTAAAGAAGCGCGACACACTTCATCCTCTGTGAGATTCCACACCTACTCCTAAGCGCGTATAGCAACTCGAGAAATTGTTCATTTTGAGTGAATACGACTTTTCTGGCAGATACCAGTGATTTTTAGCGCTTAATTGGGCTACATTTTTGGCGTAGGCCTTAAAAACTTCCCTTCCAGCTCCCTGATGATAAAAAATTTAGTGTTTCGTTCACTGCTGTGATCACTCACAAAATGAAGATGGCTCGAACGAGGATTCTAATCTCATTAACGTCTAGAAAATATAGCTAAATTAAGACATTCAACAATATACACAGTTAGTTACATAATAGGTACATAACACATAACAGCTTTGTAATAGATTTCCCCTGTCGTGCGTAGTTGGAGAAACAAGGAGGGGAGTGCCTTAAGATCCTTGTGCCCCCTGACGTCCACTACAAAATGATGCCTATTTACGGCGCAAATCGTCGAACTGGTTGTCGTCTAAGGTGGGATAAATACACTCACGTCCATGTAGGTGTCCCTGCTTGTGGGTTGCTTGAGGCAAGCGTGTAGCCACTCTTTCTTCCTGCAGCATGACTCCGGCACCTGGTGGTTGCTGTTGAAGTGGGAGTTCTTGAGCGACCACACGCGGAAAGGCTCGTACCTCTCCGTTCGAACTCCGCAGCATTCAAACTGAGGAGGAACATATACGTCCTTTTATCTCTTGTATTTCGCACACATGTGGTCAAAAGCAGTCTGTAACCTTTACATACACTAAGTGAATAAAATTCCTTCTTAAGCTGATGTGAGCATATGGTGAAAAGACTGACCACAACGTGCAAACTTAACGCGTTACGAGCAGTTGAGTTACTCATTCTCATAGTCGATAGCTTTTTCACAGCATTTTTTTTTTCTGGACTAGTTGATTGGTTTTCGAAACAAGATACGAGTTAATTACTACACTTGCCAGTTATTGCTATTGCTATTACGTGTTACTTTGTATGAGCACTCAAGGAAGAAAAATTCCAAAGGCGGGCCAATTTGTTATCAGCAAATCAAATACCCAGTCTTGACTCTCTTCTCCATCTTTTCTTTATTTTTTCATTTTTTTATTTTTTTTTATGTAAGGCTGTTTTTCCAGGTGGGTTATACGGCCAGGCGGCCATTTTCTTGAAGAGAGTTTAACTACTGTGTGACCTAAAATTATTTAATTAACTCTTTAATTAGGGGCTTTCGGCCTAAAGTGAGATAACACAATGGGAGATAATCCTTGTTGAAAGCGTTTCTATTTTAAAAAGGTTCTGAAACGTGCTCGTGCTTTGAAATGTCAATCGCCGACTTTGGCTATACAAATGAAGCGAAACCGAAACCGCGCACATCAGGAGCGCAGGAAGGACAGCGCTCATTCCACGTCAGAGGGCCACGTGCTTTGGAGCGATGGATACGATTGGAGCAGGTGCTGATCCCCTGGCCAGACCAACCGCTTTGCGGCCCAGATAACCCGCCGACTGCGAAGGTAATGAGGTCCAGAGGCGCCCGGTTTCGGTTTCGGCTCATTCGCGAGGCAAAATTCGGCGATAGATACTATTTCAACGCACGTGCCGTTTCAGGTTTTTAAAAATAGAAATGCTTACAAAAAAGATTCGCTCCCACTCTGCTAACCTAGTTTTGTCCGAAAGCCGAAAGTAATTAACGAATTTTAGGTAAATAGTCAACCAGTAGTTACATACTCTATTCGTGATTACGTTCACCTGACGGTAAGACTAACGGCGTATAAGCTGCTATCATAGCTTTTTTTACAAAAGAAACCTGTAACCAATAAAAAAAAAACTGTACAGCATATGTGCAGCTCGGTGTATCGTTAAACTATGCTGTCAAAGAGTTATTTGCTTCAAGATATTTCGCGCATAACGCTGTGTAAACACCATTTCGTGTCAGGCCAAGTAAAAAGAAGGCAAAAAGTTGGTAACCTACATGCTGTTGAACTGCGTCCCAGGCATCCGTGACGACCGAGTCGTTTTTGTACATGGGGATAGACATGATCATTTCTTGATACATGCGATCGTCCACCTGCAAGTTCGATGTCAGGAATGTCGTTAGTTCCTCGGCGAGACTTGACTTTGTGCAGTCAGAATTAGAAGCAACGAAAATAATGCAACGTGTCGGTGTTCTCACCTCGTTTCTAAACACATAGCCCAGAATACCTCCTACGAGCATTGTGATGAATATCATGAAGAGTATTATGAAGAACTGCAAGAGAAAATGAGGATTGTTAGCTTCGTTGGCGAAGCGACGACAGTCAAACACATTTTAATCTCGCAATTCAATCTTTCGTGAGTTATTTGTACAGTCTAAGAAAAAATGAGTAAATTTGGGCTGGATTACAGCTTCTAGACCCCTAGATTGAAATTTCTGTCCATTGTAGTCCCATAACTAAACATGAGTGCGGGTAAGCCGGCGGGAAAACCAGCCCGCCGGCTTTTGGTGCACGACCCGATTCATTGCGAACATTTGGCCTAAAACACATTCCAAGACGTTCTTATCCAGACCTTCTGTGGTACAAGAGATGATGACAGTTTTGTCATTTACTGGTACCGCGTTCTATGCTTGCTCTTTGACATAGACAGAGGGGGCAAGCATCCAGCTGATTAAGAGACCGGGAAAGTGCGGTTCGGGAAGGTTGGTAGTATAGGCGATGAAGAATGGAGTAGTGTATTGCCCCTGGCGACGAAACTCTTGTTGTTGCCGCTCTTTGACTATGTTTGCCGCATGGGGCTAATTTTGGCTATCTTTCGACACCACGACTGGTACGCTTCGCGTTAGTAAGCTGGCAACCAAGTCAGCAGTCGCCACAGCGTCTGACGCATCAATAAATCATTTCGTGCTGGGAGGATCATGCGGGATAACTGAAACCTGCGTACGCATTGGGCTGCAAGTACATCTGCGGGTATGCGGGTGCGCGTAGGGATGTGCGGGTGCGGATGCGGGTCGTGCTCCTGCGGGTGCGGTGCGGGTGCGGCTACGAATTTTCCTACCCGCACTCATCTCTACCCATAACCCTGAAAAGTACTCCTCAGCACATCGCAGTGCATAAACTTTTAATAAATTTCGGTGCTCGTGGCAATGGATCTAGTCCCCAAAAAGACTACAATTAATCATTTTTTTATGTTTTACTTTTTTTTCTACAACTGCTGCTTCGCTTAGCAACGAGATCGGTCAATTCGAATTACGACAAACGTCTCTTTCTAAACAGTACAGACTTCGCTGTCCTCTCACCGTGTCTGTCTCGCGCTATTAGCTTCGAGGAGAACGGATATAAGCAGGGGCGGGCCCTGGGTTTTTCTGAGAGGGGGGTCCAGCCTTTGCCAGCATGGTAGATACACGATCTAGGAAAATTAATTATACGTGAAGATAGAAATTGAGGAGGGGGCCAGGCTCGAGATCCGCCCCTGGATATAAGTGAGTTTTAGTGCATCGTAAGCTAACGCCTTTGCGTACGTAAGGGATAACGTTAGTGGTTCAGCGAACGCCAAAAACTAAAGATAAATCCTGGCGTCAGCTCCTGTTTCCTGAGTTGTTTGATTACATAAAGAGAGCTTCGCGCATTGCGCAGAACCACCACGCCATCGCATTTGTGGGATAGCGTGGTGGTTCCGCGCGTGCGCAGAACCGACAACGCTATCCCTTACGTACGCAATGGCGATAGCGTACGATGCACTAAAACTCACTATTGGCTCCAATGCAACAAGGTATTTTTTACATTAACGCAAGACGAACACAAACATGATTTCATTGGCGGTGTTTCTTATGGCTAGGTGGAGACTGACGAAGCAAACCCCGGAACGTTGTTCACTGCAGTGAGCCGAAGGAAGGAAAGATCAGGATGAAGAAAAGCAGAAACACCGTTTTGTTTCTGATTCGCTGCTACGTAATTCTCCTGTCATGCCCCCAGAGCTCTCGTTTTGCAAGTTTTCAGTGTTTCGCTCTTTCAGTTTTTCGTATATTTTCACTGCGCGCGCACGTTATGTAGATTTATCTAATTTCGCTTGACATGAACCACGGGCAGCATTCGCATTCGCATCAGAGAAGAAAAGGCGAGTGTTGTTTAGAAGAAGTTCCAAATGACCGTTTCCATGTGAACAGTGAAGCAACACAACGGTTCATTGGAAAAAGGTTAGCTTCAAGTACAGAAGCATTTGATGGGGTCGATAAGAGCGACCTGCGAGAAATATGGTCGATGTTCAATGATGTTCTGCCGTCTCTCCATGTGTAAGCAAAGCAGAGTCCTTTGAAGGTCTGTGACACCCTGATACGTGTGGTTCGTGCACACAATGTACTACACGCCACAGTATCGTGGAAAAAAGAATCGTCTTTCTGGGTGTCCTACTTAGCGAGATATAATCCCGTGAACCGATGTACGCCTGTCAAGCTCTGATGTCCGAGGCGCCCGCGAACTGCGACCATTCCCATTGCTAGTCGTAAGCACGTGACTTCTCTCGCGCTGCCTCACTGGCGGTGATGTCTGAGCCCGATGAATTTGGGTATTCGCAGTGCTCATTTTCTACGCCTTACTGTCCCTTTTGCGCTAAAAATTGGAATGCAGGTTCAGATCGATGCAAATATGTATTTTGAATTTATTTATATGTAATATATTCATATTTATAAAGTATTCATAATTATATATTTTACACTTGTCCTGTATATACTCGGGACGTAGTGTCACAACTCCGAGAAACCTTTCCTACTGTACATGGTACGCTCTTCGCCTTCTTGCATTTTCTACTGTGCCATAAAGAACCATTAGCGGCACGAAATAACCCTTTAATTACGGGTGTATCGTTGCATAACAGTCAGTTAAAGCGAATTTCCCACGCCGACCTGCTTGCGGAAATAATCGCAAACAAATAACTACGGACTTTTTTAAATTTTGTATTGAAGTTCTTATTTTTTACGGTGAGATAGTGTCGCACGTAATGTTCTGCTTGTTTCCAAAGTTTTCTTCCACGTAAATAGTCCAAATATAAAACACTAAAACATAAAAGATGCCGTTACCCTGATACCAACACACAAAAAAATGGGAGTCATATCCGTTCCGTTGTTCGTAATGTATGAGCGAAAGAACCTGCAGGTTACGTTTTCCCCTTTCCCTCTCCCTCTTGAGAATGCCGACAATACGGAGCGCGCTCCGCTCATAGGTCTCCGCAAGACGATTCGCCCAATCATCGCCGGAGATTCAATCGGAGGCCTCACCGCGCTGTCGGGCTTCTTGAGCAGGGGAGGGAGAGGGAAGGCGTACATTGCGGTTTCTCTCGCTCGTAAATCACGAATGACACGACCGACGAATGCCGTTCCTTTTGTGTTGGGGTTACGGCAACGGCAGGGTGTTAAGGGTTTCAACTTCATTACATGCCATAAAACATCATCACGCTTGCTCATTTGCATGAAAAACGTCACAAAACATGACTGCAGGTCGCGCGCTCCTGCAGGCCCTATGTGGCATGGTCCTATATGCGGAAGGAGAATAGGGTAATTATCTACGTACCGTGAGCAACATGCACTTGATCTCTTTGAAGGCTCCCAGGCATCCGAGAAAAGAAATGATGGTGACGACGACTCCCGTGGCAATGAGAATGGAAGCCGAACTGACGTACAAGTCGGTGCCCAGCAACCGTTCCATGAATGACCGATCCGCCAGGGTCCAGATGCCCACGGCGAAGACCGCCACTCCGCCAACCTACGATGACAATCAGGTATGCAGCTTGAGTGTTGCTGTAAATATGCGACACGTCGAATCGCGAGCGGGCCTCGAGTTAGCGAACCATGAGATAGAGTCTCCGGGGACGCTCATGGAAGACTAGGTGGTTTCAAAAAGAACGGTAGACAAACATGCCAACGAGTGGATAATATAGTTGAGAAGATAGCAGGATATTTCGCGTTTACTCATTTCCCTAATTTAACTAGCTAATAACGAATTTGTCGTCAACTTAGTTAGTCTGAGTTGAGTAAGTTTAAATTATTTTTTCATGTTTCTTGTGACGTGGGCAACCGATGAATGCCTGAACTCTGAACACAAAATTGCGTGCGTGCGGTGGGTGAACACAAAAACATCCGGTAGCATGCAACATTTCTCGTGAATTCACAATCGAATTTATTTTATGACATTTTCTTAAATATAATATGCTGCGTATCCCGTATGCGCATATGACTCCTTGCTCCGGTAACGTTATGGCTAAGACTCTTCCCTTTGTAGGTGATTTTCCCTTTCGTTTTCGGTAAGAAAATGATGGCTCGTGGTAGACTGCTTGGTTCATAAACCGAGCAACGCTGAATCTCGCTTCTTTGCTCCTTTAAGGCTTTTTTTTTGTTCTCGTTTTCACAATTTAGGTGACAATTGGTCCTGCTTTCATGATTCATTGTCTACGTGCATAAGGCCAACCGATTAGCTGTCTGGAATCTACGATGCGCTTAAATAAATAAAGAAGATATATCGAAACAATTAATGAAAAATCGTGGATGATTTCTCCCGAACGGAAGATGCATCCCTTCATCCGCATCAAAGCATCTCGCTTCGTCGTCGCGTTTTTGGAGAAAAAACTCTCATATTTTGTGACATGTAAATGCAGCAGCGATGACCTTTCCGACGCAAGCTCGTATTATGAAAGCCCCTCGCAGTGTAATAGGCCACAGCACATCCCAGGCACAATTCCCGGCCACTTTAATTCTTAATGCTTCCATCTCCTTCGCCAGGTCATAAAAACGATACCGAGACCACACCCTGCGGTTATGTGTGCGAGCTAACAACGTGGAGGGCTTTTATCTGGCCTCCTCTTTTTACCCCTAGAGACAATAGGGGTTGTAGGACGTTATTACTACAAACACTTTTCGTATCATCTCAACGCGTTTCCTGTTTATTTTTTTCTTTTGTTCTCTCTCTCTCTTTTGCAGCTCTAACTCACGTACAAGGTATGTTAAATATAAAGAAGCTGAATTAGGTGGGGGCCTCGTCTTCCGCAGTGTGGTCGAATTCAAATTGTGCGAGCTTGAGGTGGTCTTTTCGCGCTGATAGTCTTCATATGCTACAATAAGTATACGGATAAAAATCATTAAGTACTATCATAATAACGCTCTCAGCGCCAAATGTGACGTGATAGCGTTTTGATTTTGAACCTGTACAATTTGAATGTTTGAAATGCCATCGGTAATCAAGAAGCATTGCACGTGATGGTGATGCTGGAAGAAATATGTGAACTGGAAAAAATACTCAGGGAAAGAGGGTCTCTTCTATGTATTTAAATGAACAAAAAGAGAAGTAAAGTCTTGGTGCCACGCCAACGCCTTGCAAGTTAAAGTGCCGGCCGTCGGAGACCACGCCAACCTTGACGATGGCAAAGACATGCGTGGAGGTTATGACGTAAGGATAGGCCTTCCAACGGTCTGTCATGGGAGCGGAATATCACCGCTCGCATTGAACATCCTCGAAAATGCGCAAGGTGGAGCAAACACTTTTGCTTTTACATGGAACAACATAAGTGTCCGCTAAGACATCAACAGTATAGAGAGATAATATTTGGGGATGCAGTTACGCTGAGAGAAGCGATTATGGTATCTGATAGACAATATGCGGATACACAGACCTTGAGGAGAGCTCGTGTTTGTGTGCAGGCAATTTCCCACGCGCATCATTCAGCATGCAAGGAAATGCTCCGCAGCTGAACGAATTTTCCGAAAAGAGAAATCGATAGCTGTTGTTACCAGCTAGAGTACAATGAAAATGCACTTGAAGGTTTCTTTGGTGTTCTCAGTTTTGCTTAGGGTTCCCCAAGACTAACAAAGACGGTTAAGAGCATCAACTGTTTACTATATACATAAAAACAAGACTTTCGTGCAGTAGGCTGCACTTCTTCAGGTTTCTTCCCAAACCTGAAGAAGTGCAGCCTACTGCACGAAAGTCTTGTTTTTATGTATACATATAGTAAACAGTTGATGCTCTTACCCGTCTTTGTTAGTTTTGATTCTGCATCGCCGGAAACTTGTACATTGTTTTTTCTTCACGTTCTACGAGGTTCCCCAAGACACAGGGATACACACAGGGATACACACAGGAACTTTGTAAGGCTGTATCTGCATGATGAGATGGGATGTCAGCTCCATGACGTGATGAGCAAATTAGAATAGCGCAAGCTAGTTGGTGTTCTCTAGAAAGAGGAGTCTTGTGTTGTCCCCTTCATATTGTGTCTTCTTCAAACTCAAGTAAATGTTACCTCTTTCCATCACGTGTATGGACGAAATGCTCAACACCGCCCTCGGGCCGTCGTCTAGCGCAGTCTGTCATTGTGCGAGGCACACATGACCGACGATGTGTGTTTGTTCACTCCATATATGTTCCGAAACCGAAACCTTGTCACATGTCGCGTACATTTCAATACGAAAACGCAAGCAGAGTGCAAGAAATGTAAATAAATGTTTGTTTGTGTGTACAGTGCGCAATAACGAGAACTCGGCAGGTCAGCGTGGGATAACGTACGTTTCTTTTGCTCGTCGAATATTTCTGGCGCACATTATGCAACCCCGGATTGTCCAAATCATCCGTAACCCTGCCGTGCGGCACGTGCAGGGTATTCCCACACATATGTCGACTGACCCACCTTACGTGTAAATCTAATTCAAAGTATGCATTATAGAATGTTTCTTTTTCTTTTCTTTTACTTTCTTTTCGATTTTCGCAACTTAGCTTGCGATGATACATTGTAAAACTTTGGCATAATCGAGCTTTGCCCGAAGTGTGCACCAACTCCTGTGGTTGAGTGGGTTGGACAACCGCCTTCCCGCGCCGAAGCTCGGAGGTTATCCGCTATCAGGTCCCTGTGCCAGCAGTGCTGTCTGGTAGGTTTCGCAAGAGTCTTAGGAGCAGATGTTGGCACGGTTCCCTCTGAAGTCGGTCCGGGACGCACGATGTCCCTCGACCAATGCGCCGCCACGCCGGCTGACAGATCGCTCGAATACCACCCAACCGACACCTAATTTGCCCCGCATATACCTGCACATTGAATTGTGATACTAATTTGCGCCGTATTAGTGGCTACATGCGTGTGAACGTACAAACATGATCGGCTATAGCGAAGGCCAGGTTTATGTGTACGATGCAAAGATCGAGGACGCGAAAAGGACACGTACAAGATGAGACGTCATCTTGTACGCGGAAAGGCGGCGGCGGAAAGGCATCGTGGAAAGGCGGATTCACCCAACTGTGGCACCTGTGGGACTGTTGAGGACACTGAACATATCTTATTATCCTGTCCATGGTATCGGCAGCACAGACAATCTCTACAAGCTTCCTTAGCTCGGCTGAATGGCAGACCATTTGATGTTGTTAAGGTTCTGGGCCCTTGGACCCCCGACCATCAGTTTCACGCCATGCAGGCGTTTGTGCGATTTTGCGCAGACTCCAAGTTGGTGGACACAGTGTGACTGACAGTGTGCGTGGACAGCGTGTGTGTACAGCGTGTGTGGACAGTGTGTGTGAGTGACTGACTGAGAGTCTTTGTCACTCATTGGTTTTATTGTAGATAGCCATTTGTGTTTTCCTAAGTGATCTGGAGTAGCCGGCTCTCGTAATGAGCGCCTATTTCTCAATTTGTTTTTCTTTTCTTATCAACTCAACGCGTACAAGATAGAAGCGAGGTCATCTCTCGACTACAATATCACATTCAGGTAGATCCGTTGACATCCTGTATCTGCCAGATCATTATGCTTTAGCTCGCACTACAGATGATAATGGAATCCATTACGCTCGTGTAATGAATAATGTGTTTTTGTTTTCCTTACACGCATAGGAAGTATTCTTGATGTACGTCCTTGAAGGGTGTTAATATAAACGTGCCAAGAGTTATTAATTTCTACGAGTATCTGACGGCAGCCGCGTATTTTGTTCGCTGGATGTTACAATACAGAGTCCAAAGCAGCACAGTGTGCACATAACGGGAGTGCATAGGGGCCAAATTGTAGTCCAAGACGTTTTTTTTTTGTGTGTGTGTGTGCGTGTGTGTGTGTGTTCGTTCGTCTCTAATGGTATCATACAGCGGCACGCAGTTAAAAACTATGTACAAGTCGGCGTTTCAAAATGCACTTACCATGATAATAAAATTGGCGACGAAGAGCGCATATTTGACTACTTTGCCACACCCTTCCAACATCCTCGTATCTGCAAAGAAGATACAATTACATTAACATATAATGACATTAATAAATAAAATGGTGTATAGGTAGTGTAACACGCACAGTAGACGTAATATGGAAGTGGAGAAGCAAATGCGATGGTTACATCCGTCCTCTGGGGACCTGCCGTGCGTGTAGTCAGTGTGCGTGATCTAGGCAATTTCCAATGCGAGTGATATCAATAGCACATCAATAGATGTTACACGCCCAGATGTGTAATTCATACAATCTTCTCCTGCAGAAGTGAAAGCTTCGCACGATTGCATGCGGTAGTTACATCTTATCATTCTTCTATCGATGAGAAGATGCGACTCGAACACTGCCGCCAGAACAGCTACACATTGTTATCGAATGGTGAGTTATACACAAGCAAGAACTAATTCTGCCTTTACCCGACGATACCTGCACAAGATCATGCTATTACTTGACTGTGTCTATGACTTGCAGTAATCATGAAAAGAACAGACAACACCTGATACAAACGACCCAAAAGGACAGCACAAGGCACAAAGGTCTTGAAGACACTTTATTTCCAAACGGCGCAACCAGTCAAAGAAGAATAGTAAAGCGTACTTTTAAGTTATCTGAAGGCGACGAAGGTGCTTGAGTAAGGCGCGACGTTCAGCAATGCAACAACGAAATCAATGTGGCATCAGAAGACTCACGAGTCAAGTCAAGTACTGAACAAAGAGGACCAACGAAGGACTGTTTTATGCATTGCAACGGGTTGGCCAAGAAAGGAGAGGCTATGATACCGCGCTGCCTCTCCTTTATGTCTTCGCTGAGCTCTTTCATAGAATCACTTCAAAAGATGTAGAGGCGAAAGATGCAACTAGATGTAGAGGCTAACAGCACTTTTACTGTGCTTTACAGCACTTACTCTACCATAACTGTTACCTTTACTCACGTTTCGAAGTATAGTACATCGCCTTTAGTGGCAACTCAAACTTCACTATATCATCGACCATGCTGTATTAATTTTTGCCATCGTTAATAACATCCTTGAAACGCAGCGATTCTGGAAATTTACGGCGACACACACACCACAAAGTACGTTTCCAAGCTATTCTTCCTCTTTTCCTAACATAGGCAACATTGAGTATCCATTATCTTCTGCACATAATTCCTCACCGATATCCAAGGAAGAGGGAAGCGAAGCGGGAGACCGCATACTCAAAGTGATTTTGCAGAGACATAATATGCATATGCATATGCATAAACGAAACAAACAGTACGACTATAATTCCAACCCCCCTTTCCCCCTTTTCTTTGTAAGATCGATCGATATCAGAATTTGTGCTGTCGTTGTTTGTTCACGCTTGTAAATCAGTCGCTACGCGTCCAAGTGCCTTCTTAGAGCACTAGAGATCATTAAGAAAATAGCGAGGGATCTTACCAGGACACTATACCAGCCACTGTGCTTCTGAACTGCAGTTCTAGTGCCTCAAGCTCCTTAACCGCGAAAGCCTACGGCTCAAGGACGTCCTGTGTTTAAGTAACTCAACCGCGCTTCCTTATCAATTCTGCAGCCACGAAATTTGCCTTCTTAACTCAACATCACGTGACGAGGCTGGGAAAGAGCGTCGTAATCGAAACAACACGTTACCCCTGAAGCAGTTATGAATGACGCATGTTCTGCGTAGTACTGTTTTATATTTGTATCACTCATTAAATAACTTTGAAGTGCAAGTCCATAGAGAAAGTTCCTGTTAGTTGTCGCTTGCAAGGGACGGGTTTATCACTACAGATTAAAGAGAGAGAGAGAAAAAAAAAACATAACAATTACAAATGTCGCAGGGTGTCCCAAACCCCTTCTACATGTCGATCCAAAAGGGCATGAACATGACTTTTCATGTGTAATAGAATCGAATTGCCAGCAGTGAAAGGATGCCTCCACAAAGAAGGTATTTAGTTTGCGATAAATTCCACGCACCTCAAACCGCCCTCTACTTCAACAAACTTACCCATCTGTTCCACCATTGTTTACATCCAAATGAAGCGAAGATGCAATCGCTTCAGAGTATTCCAAACGGGTCAGTCACAACTCTTCACAATCTTCCGTACGAAACGGCCAAAACGTGTTTTGCGGAGGCGCTCAAGCCGTGAAATGGGACGGTGGCGGAGGCGCGGGGCTCAGACCTTTGCAGAGACGAAGCGATCGTTACACGTACGCCATCGCGTGCGAGGCGTCCTAGTTCGATACTCGGCAGGGTGAGGTCTTTCTAAGGCGAGGGTGGAGGTCCTTTTTAGAGGTGACCGTTATAGCGTAGACCTACCCGATTTGTTTTCGTAGGTTGGCTTCCCCGCTCTACGGCACAGCTATGCGGGAAAGAGAGCTTCGAGTATGAGAAAATGTTGTCAAACGGGTTGTAGTGACATTTGTACCATAGCAGGGTGTGTGTAGTGGAGGGATAACTGATCATCTATATAACACGGAATGTGCAATGCACGAAGACTTTGGGTGCTGTCTGTACGTTTATTTTCTTTTATTTTTTTCACTTTCTTTTTTAAATCAAATGATGCGTTTTACTGCTATAATTGCTTTCGAAGGCAAGCTAATTTCCTCTTATTCCTGCAAAGCAACCGGGTGCTAACGAACCGCATTTTTTTCGAACGCAATTGTGGAAGTAGACTCAATGCAAGAAATAAGAACGTAGAAGAAATAATTCGTGCCACACTTGTTGCGCCGGGCACTCGCTGGCTGGTGTTTGAAGGTTTCTTTTTTTTTTTTTTCGTCTATTACTTGCTCTCGGTTTCTTTTATATCCGACGGACGATTTTGGAACCGATTATCGCATTCGAAAAAACCGCTTTTAGCCTACTTATTCTTTTTTCGAGCGAAACGGCAGCCGGGCATGACGCGCTATGCACGTGTCCACTAATTGTCCACACCATTACCGCAATGGAGAATTGCGGGACCCATTTACCTTTCTCTTCAGGTTAAATATAACCCTCGACGACACACATCGGAAACCCCTGTCCACCGCTCAAATGACCGACACGGGTAGTACAATTCGCATATGGGAGCAAGAAGACATTGATTTAGCCATTGGAAGGTCAGATTATGAATTATGAGTTATTATTTACCTAAGCCGTGCACTGTTACGATTAAGTACGGGGCCGCTACATATTTTGTATCCCTATTGTCTTTCAGCACCGTGCCAAATGCTTGCCAAAGTTGAGGGACACAACTGGCTTTCCTGCCCTGCTCACACGTCTTTAGTTCTTATGTCTTCGTTCTTTGACTATTTTCCTTATTATGTTGTAGTGATGTGTCGGTCGTGAATGATTCGTTCAGAGTGAACGACACAGTCGCGTGAACTGAATGAACTCATTCACAAACGACCAAAAGATTCGTTCACCAGTCCAGTTCAGTGAGTTGCCAGCTTGTTGCCTTGTTGCACAGTTTCTGCAACCGCCGTCCCGTTGCTCACGACGGCGTTGCCATCTATGTTGTCCGCTGCGAACTTTAGCTTTAGCAGCGGAGTGTGGATCGCCCTGAGCGCACGCGCAGGGGTTGCCAGCCCTGCCGAGAATAAGCGAGGAGGAGAACGAAGTGAATGGAATGACCGACTGAATGTGCGACATCGTTCATTCGGTCAGTGAATTCGATGCTCCAAACCATTCGCTCTGAACGGATCGCTCTCTCTCTCGTAGAGCAGTTCTGAATGATGGCGTCGGTTCCCCCAAGGAAAGGGCGCCGTCCCCGTGCTGCCTGATCGCTTGTGTGTGAGATCGTGGAAGAGAACGAACTGAATGACCTGCTTCAGCTAGATCATTCGTGAACGAGATGCTCCAAAACGTTCGCTCTCAGCGGTTGGTCATTCACTCATTCATGAACAAGATGCTTCAAACCGCTCGCTCTGAACGGGTGGTTCACCTTGAATGACTGCCTCGCGGAGCAGTACTGAATGCAACGTCGCCTCCGCCAGTTCAGTGGTGGATTCGTCCGCCTCGAACGACTCTCGGGAAGCAGTCATGGGGGATCGCGACGACCCCGTTTCTGGGAACACCTTACCTCTGGGGTTGGAGGCGTTCGGTGAGCCCATGGATTTCGCATTTCCATCGTTCTCCTGTTTTATTTTTCGCAGCACAGCGTCATGATGGCAATGGTTTAATGACAGAATGGACATGGCGCGCGTGGTACGCGCCCACCGTTTTTGTCGTCGAAAGATCCGCAGTTGGGTTGTTGGCGTTCTGTTTTGCGCATTTATTTCACTTTTCTCGAGAAATAGCACGTTAATGTACGCTGTATGTTGTCGACAATGTTCTTGAATAAACATAGAGGAATGCGTTCTTGTGCGTGCCGCTTGCGTTTGCGTTCAATTGGTTGGTTGATATAATTTCTTATCGTATCGCTCTCTTTTGTTTATTAAGAGCGTACAGCGTTGTACGATCACAGAAGCTGAACTTGTTACATCATTCCTTCTTATGGCAAACAAATGTACCAACCGCTCAATTCAAGCTCTGTCCACGTTTATTTTCCACTCACCGGACAGATATCACGTGACTTTCACGGCTCAGCTCAAACCATGCCTCCGAAGACTCAACCCCCCCCCCCCGCACACACACGTGTATCAGTTACGTGGTGGTATGACGTCACGAAGAGGTGAATGAATGAACGACTTTTTTTTAACAGTTCACTGAATGAACGAGTTCATCAAATTGAACTGTTTTGCTCATCACTATATGTTGTGTTACCAGGCTTTATGCAGATATCCCCTTCTCGGGTATCACGTAATGGTACCGACGTCACATATCGACCACTGGAATCGTTCCTGCACCGATTCCGGCTGAACGTCCCCCACGGCCGCGTGTTTCTACACCGTACCGGGATAGCACCCTCACCAGACTGCATCCAATGCGGAGTGCCAGAGGACAGTGAACACATACTGCTCAGCTGAGAGCGATCCGCAACAAGTTGTGAAGTTCTCCGGGATGCCTTGGTTAGACACGGGCCCTCTTGACCTCAAGAAGGTACTCGGTGACTGGCCAGTAGCACATCGACATGTTTCACACGCTGTGGTCTCCTTCATTAGGATATTTGTGGAACAAACATTCTTTTAGATTCTTTGGTAGCCAGACCTCGCTACCATAAGCGTACTGGAGTAGCCGGCCCAATGTAGAGTTGGGCCAACATCTCCATATTTTTCTTTTTTATACCAACCAACCAACCTTCTCGGTCAAGCTACCACTGCGTCATAACCAATGCCAAGCCCACTCCAGAGACCGCTTACAACGCTGAGAAACCCTTTTTTCTCAAGCAGAATTACTCTGCCAGGCTGATGACCCGTGCCGCCGTTTTTGCACATAGCAACAGATCTCGCTCTGTCATGCAACACGTGCATAGTAAAGAGCGATACCCACATCATAAAACTGGTCGATAGGCTTCCACAAACCAAGGGCAGTAGGAGGTCATTTTTATACGCACCGTTCTAAGCGGTCGTCGAACTGATTAAAGTACAACCGTACAGAAATGTTGAGCAAAGCGAAGAAAATCGTTGATCGTACATATTCAAGACGCATATGTATGGATTCTTGCTGCCATTATATTTGCTACTGAATCGTTCCGTAGGGAGTGAAAGCTCCACGCATATTGTGCTTTTTGAAACCAACTTCTGTTATGTCCGTTGGCGATATACGGGCGTTGACACGAACTTTTCTTCCACATACCAGGTATATCACTACGAGCATAGTAGGCTGCGGAATGTTTGAATATGGCCTTTCGTGCTGTTTGTTCGGCGAGGATTCTGATATGTCATTGACTTACTGCGGGGAACGCAGAATTGCCTGACAGGTGTAACTGCAATTTTTTTTCGTCAAAAGTTCGTGTCGTGATGTGTGACGGACAGGAGGGAATACACTTTATACACTTTTATAAAATAAAGCAAAAACTAGTAAATTGGCGAGTAATTACAGCCTCTACTCCCCTAGATTGCAATTGCTCCCCATTTTAGTCCCCTGGCCCTGAGATTTATTCCCAGTAGTGAAAACAGTCTGTAAACTTCGGATATGCTTCCATGCAAGTAGTCCCGCGAGTAACTATTGGTTGTGGCAAGACACCTAATCCCCAAAAAGGACTAAAATTGCCGTGTTTTTTTTTTTTTCTTCTTTTTTGAGTGTAGACCGAAAAACCGCGAAACTATATATTATTCGCTGTTTAAGTTTTGGGGACGCACACAATCAGGCAAAACCGCACATCGAAACTATTTTTTTTTCCTATCCTTCCCTGTCTGTTGAATAAACCAACTGCAGTCAAGACCGTGTCTTAAACACCTTTCCCGGAGTATCCGACGCTGCGACGAAAGGGTAAACCAGTTCAAATCATCTCTCTGTCAAGAACGTAACCTCACGTACAAATAGTCTGACTGCGCTAATCTTAATTTCCACAATCTCCATGTTATTTTTCTTTCAAATCTAATCCAATCCAATTAATCTATGAAAGAAAACTATACCTCTCGACGCGGTTCCGACCTTTGTCTTTGCACTACGCCGTGCACCAACGTACGATGTCGTTGTCCACTCCAATAGTGAGTTTCAGTGTATCGTACGCTATCGCCTTTGCATACGTAAGGAATAGCGTGGTGGTTCTGCGCAATGCACGAAGCTCTCTTTTTTGTTTTGCGCGTCCGCAGAACCACCAACGCTGTCCCTTACGTACGCAAAGGCGATGGCGTACGATGCACTAAAACTCTCTTTTATCGCCTAACATTATGACATCTCTTGAACGTATCGAACTACAATGCCAGATACTAAAGAATGTTGCCTACGCACAAAACAAAAAGCGCAAGTGCATGAAAACATAAAATATCATCACCTGTATAGCAAAGCATCTTCATTCCGTCTAGCACCTGCGAAGCTTGTCTTCACTTTAGCGGCTCTCTAGAACGCGCCAAGGAAGGTACGAAAACTAACGATGATCTCAACACAAATGCCTCTCAGCAGCGTACGCAAGAGAAGATTGCCTCGTACTTTCCCCCCAATTCAAAAGCGCTGCAGTCTTCGGCAGAGAAAAACCCAGACGTCGTTACGTAGCGACCTCGGTCGCGAGACGTTTGCGCAAGGAATTTCATCCGGTTCAGGCTCATACACCGCGGTCAGACTTTCCGAGCTCGCATATAGTGGCCGCCCGCTAAGTGGTAAGAATAGGTTGTGGGGAATAATCGGTATTTATAGTGTTTCATAATCAGTATTCTTAGATGTGGTGAAAATATAAATGAAGAAACCGGCCTCAGTAATATGCGTAATGGAAAAGCAGGTGCGAGCATATTCCTTTAGGTGCGAGAAAATTGCTGACTTGAATGGACGAGAAATAAGTTGCAATGCCTGCGGAATCGACTTAATCTGATCTATTTTCGGGTCACTAGACGTATGGAATTATATTCGCACCCCGTAAAAAGTACCACTGGCATAGCAGATGTTGAAACCACAAACCAGCACACACACGAGCAGCAGATAGATTTCCCCGTGTCCTCTCTCCATCTGTGTACGCAGCCACAGTTGCTTCGCGGAAGAGAGAAGCGCCTCTTTGCACAATTTATTGACAAAGAACTATGTCAAATAACCGTACTTATGTTAATTTTTATAGTGTATAACGCCCCCATCCCATAGTGTTAGCACGAAAGTGCTATTTTGGTTCATTATTGTTCCATTTCAAACCTCGTACTTTGTCTTGGGAAGCTTCCTATGTATTAGCACGTACTTTATAAATCACTTTTGCCAAATAATATCACATAAAGATGTCAAATGTGGCATTACATTTGCATCCTGTATCCTTTACCGCAAGATATATTTACGGAACCTCATATATCGTCGCCTCTAATTTGAGATATAACATGAACCTTGTGGTCGAACCAAAGTTTCCGTTCCTCTCTACAGGTGATCTGCCGCCGAACACTTCTTTCTCTTCTTCTTTTTTTTTTTTTTTTTTTATCGAGCAGACAGAACTCATCGAACAGGTAATTTCCATTTCTGCGATTCCTTGAACAGATGTTACAGTGATACAGCCACAAGTAACACGAGCCAAGGTCGGTCAGAAACCGGTCATTCCGATCAAGAACGACTGTTTTTCGTGACCTGCAGTCCGAAGCCCTCAATATGCATTCATTTAATCCACGAGTGAACGCAGAACAGATATAAAAAAAAACAGAGGAGGCAAGGTCTTTCACAGTACATCTGGTGCCAAAGAAAAAAGGAGAAACGGAAGAAAGACAGTCGGCGCGTGCGGTAAATGTTCGTCCACAAGGTCGCGCGGGCAGCAGACAGAGAGCATATGGCGTAATAGCGGTCACCACATGAGGGTGGCTGCTCACTGGTACCTGAATAATCTGTGGGACAGAAGACGTAAACTTCACTGTGTATGTTGTGTGATTGCTAGACCGGGAAAAAACACAGCGCGAAAACGACAATCACGGGAGGAACATAAGACACACACGGGCATGTTGCGTGAATTTACTTTTTCACACGTGTTTTTTTAACAACATCGAGCCGCAGCCTCATCCATTAACTTCATATGTTTCAAGTACCTTTTTAATTCTGTGTTAACGCCGCGAAGCAACTGTGGCGATGAGCAGCGTACAGACTTGGGCAGGTGGACAGAGGACAGCAGGAAGGTATGGGGGATAGCATGCGTCTTGGGTCGACTTGAGGGGGATGTGTACCGTCTAGAAAGTCTGCTGGAAAACCCAGGGAAAACCTCACAGGAGACAGCACAGTCCGTGCTAGGATTGGAACCCGTCTCGTCGGAATCACCTCCCAGTCTCGGCGTGGAAAGCAGTTACCCTAACCACTATGCCACGGGAGCTGGTGGTTTACGAATGTGGCAATCGAGCTCGCTTTTCCTACTTCCTATGGTTAACATAGTCGAATAATGGGTGGAAATGCCAACGAGTACAATCGCGCCCGTATTTTGTTTCTATTCGGAACACGCTTCCGTGGGAAACAAGTGCGACAGTCGAGATAATTTTTGCCGCATTTTACAGTTAACTATGGGAAAACTATTCGCAATTCTGCATATACCTTGTACCAGTATACTAAGAAACACACATGGAGCGGAACAAACTCAGGTCAGACTGTAGTCGCAGTTAACAAAACGAATACCCCGCTAATCATCAGATAAATCACATTACCATTTTGGCACACAGTGCGAGAACAGCCTCTTATTACCTCTCTTAAATGACGTCCAACACCTTGCGCTGAAGAAATATTTGACATTGACATCGTCTGCTGCCAAGAAGGAAAACGGCAAAAGATGTCATAATTCCACTTTCACGTTTCCGAACGAATGAAAAACGCCAGCGGATGGCCTAATTTTTCGCCGAAAGACACGCGCGTTTTCTGAAGAACAAAAGAATGACTGGGCAGAAAACAAAAGATCGCATCACGCTCTGATAGGTCAGAAAATTAGCGCAGGCTAGAAACATTACTGTTAGCTCTTTTGCAGAACACGAATCCAAGATGCGTATCGCGCATTTTGAAATCCAGCCTCGATCGAAAAATACCACAGTGGCGTTTTTCTCTTCTGTGCGCGAGATTTCGTACCGTTTTCAGCATCCCTTTATCGTGCGTGTTCATGGGTGTGGCAGTAGATGTAAGTCAAGCAAATTGCACGTTACCGACGCTAGACAGCCGGAAAAGTGTGTCTGCTGATGCAGGAGAACATGAATCATGACACGGGATCGTGAGCAGGATTTGTCGTCGACGGTGCACGGACTTGTGCGTGCTCAATCAAATTTTTCGTCGCGTCCGGCGAAATCTGGTGAAATACGTTCCAGCAAGCGTGTGATGAAACATAGGGAACACGAGCGAGCGATTCGCGAGATGTGCGTACAAGAAATAGCGAGTTTTAGTAAACCGTTGGTAAGGTTATTGTGCCTATCGGAGCTAATCGCAGTCGTGTGTGACTCAGAATCTTATCCACTGATTGGTTCCGGTTGATACGGTTCGACGCAAGCCACGTTATCAACACCGTTGAGCTGGCAGCTGAGGGCGGCTGGCCTTTTAGTAGCCCCGTGTGCACTTATCAACTATTTCACTGTTGTTTTGTTTTGTTTTTTCACTTTTACATGTTCCCCTAGCTTTCATTCGTTCATTAACCCCAAGCTGTCACTGAGCCGTATGCTTTAAGTTGTCTGGGCTAGTCGGCTCGACTGTTTCCTTTTACACATCCAATCCAATCTGATCCAAACATCGAGTAAGAAATGCAGCTTATAATGAACATGAATGCCATGAGCAAATCAAGTCACATAACTCTGTCACATTGCCTTGCTTTTCACATGCCCTCTTTTCCAATAAGGGACAGGAACTAACAACTCTAAATAACGCTGCTTTATAACTACAATCCCTCTAACGTCATAACCCAGATCAGAAGAAGAAAGTTCGGCGCAACTTATGAGCGCTGTAATCAGAGACTGTGCTACCGACATCGCAAATTCCACGTATTTGCAATCTTCCGACATCCAAAGCGTCCACGTTCTTGAGCCAAGACAAGTGGGCTTCAAGCATCCTACATTTTCCAAGCTCCTTATTACACCTCAAGCACCGTGTTGCTGCACGTCACAACAAAAGGCATATGCACCAATTATTATCGATACCACGCAACCCTATACCGCAGAAACGATGCACGGGTCGAGGAGAAACGACGATATACGCTGGTGCACGGATGACCCCAAAATTATACCCACATTTTCTTCGCACATGAATGAGAGGTTCGCACGATGACAGTCTGTCGAGCTTAGATCGCGCGGCATGATATTCAAAGTAGAAAGAGTTTTGCGGGTATTATGCCTCCTCCAGAGTTTACTAAACGTGTTCGAAGATGGTAAGGATATGATTTGCTGCGACTATCGCGCTTGTTGGCCAATAAGCGCTATCTTTCTAGTATATTTACGTAAATTATGCGCGCGCGAACCCTCTTGACATCAACGTAGTGTACGCAAAAAGCGAACACATGCGCTGTCTGTGCAAAGAAATTATAAAGTTGGAAGGAAGCGGGGTATCCTGTGCTTAGACAACGACCTCCGAAGGTTGCACGCGGTGCGCTTCTATAATGCACAACACGCATAAGGCTGAAGGGGTTGTTACGTAATTACATGAAAAATAATTAAGTCCTATACATAGCACACGTGGCGGCCTTGCCGTGTCCGGCAGGTTAGCGGGAACACGGCACGTGTACACTCAAGAGGACGTGCATTAGAGAGACGGTCGCGTTAAGTGTACAACACGAGAATTCGTTTTAGAGAGAATTCGTTTAAGTCGAACAATTGTTTGTAAAAAGCATTTCCATTATACCATGATCTGTGCCACAAAAATGAAATATTGGGTAAAGTCATACTAAAACAACAACAACACAAAAAGGAAACTGTATAATTGCTTTGCCTGTGTTTTTTTTTTCTTTTTCTTTTTGTTGTTGCCAGAGGAAGTGGTAGCCTTTCCTGCGCAGTATCGTTCGCACAATTTGTAGCATTTCTGAAAATATTTACGCAATGGGACATTCTGCTGACAGATATCTTCGACGATGGTGTTTCCCCACAGAAGTTGCGCAGCCGCGGTGCGGCCCTTGCTGCGCACCTTTCGCATTTATTTCCACTTAAGTGATCACGCAGGATGACTTTGTGCGCGCCTTAACCCAGCTGCCAACTCGCCTGGAACCCGAGCATAGAGAGAAAAGAAACTGGTGAGAAAAGAAAGTTCGGGGACTGCGGCCTTTTTCGCTAAGCTTTGCGAGCACAAAGGCCGTGTCCCCTTGGTTCCATGTGGCGGGTTGGTGACATGTACCGCTTGTTGCGGTAACCGCTTCTTGCGGAGTGCCGGTCTGGACAAACACAAAGAACGGTCACAACGTGCTTGCTTCCCAGATATCAACGTGACGTAAGGACGCTAATAACTAATAAACAAACTGGAGCAGTTATGTGCATGGGGGCCTGTAACGCCACAGGAAGAAACTTAATATAGTTCGGCCCTACAGACAGATCCTGAACGCGGAATACGTTCTTATTGTAGAAAGGCGCATCTTTTGGGGGTCGGAATGTAAATGAGACTGGGAGTCGGAAACATCAGCAATCTACTAACAGACCTATAAGACAGCCCCACGGCCCTCGGCCGGGAGGACGGCGATTTTCCTGGTTGCGAAATCCCCGATCTCAAAATTTACGTTCGCGAAACAAGGAAAAAATCAAGGAGAACGCTCGATTGCTTCGGAAGATGATATGCCGTCTTTAAACCTTTTAACTGCCTGCTCGACAATTTTGTTGAGCATGTTCAAAACCGGCGTTCTCTGAGGAGGAGAGCGATTGAAGAGTGCCGACACCTACATTTTACTTCTGATATAATGTTCTGTTGTTTGACTAAGTATCGTGATTCGTGACGATAGATGTCCCGGGTGGCGTCTAAAAAGAAAGACGACGATCGCGCGCCAAAAGTTACGGCGCTTTGGAGAAAGAGCGTCTTTGTGCAGGACATTTCTGCAGACAGAGATCAGGCAATGCATCCAAACTTTTTTTGGTAATAATATGGCCCTTGTAGCACGTACAGAAAAAAAATCCTCTCTCTTGTTTTATTGGGCTCTCTGCTAACACGCATTTCCAAACTCGACAAAATTGTCGAGGTGCCCGTTCAGGGGTAATGCACTGAGTGAGAATTACATAGCTTTGGCGGATGCTCCATGTTGTTATTAGCTGTTTCTAAGGGTTGGTGGCATTGATTACCAGTCTATCAGCGTACTTGGGACCGGTTGAGCTCACTGACATCCGATTTGTATAAATTTTCACAATTTCCACACATTTGTGGAAATTTCTAAACGGAGTGTTACAGCGACCTGGCGCTTGCAGTTTTACACTTTTATGACTTGTTGAAGCTTCATAAACGTATTTAAAAAATTATTTGACCATGCGTTCTATCTGCGCCAGTTAAAGGATTAAAAACACGACATCGCCATTTAACTACTCAAATTCACCGGTTTTCGATGGCTGTCCAAGTCGTTTTAGCGAAAGAAAGCCACATTTCAGCAGCCGTTACTTTCGGACTTTTCCCCTAGCTACGCTGCTAGGCCGCACACAACATAGTCAGGTGACAAAGGCATTTGTTCGGTTCCTGCAGATCTGTGGCCTTCTGGGTGAACTGTGATCAATTTCGTGTTTGCTTTCCTTTTTGTTTGTTTGTTTTTCTTTCTCTTTTCTTTTTTCCCCTTTCTTTCCTGGGAATAGCAAGCCGCCGTAGCGCAGGCTAACCTTTCCCTCCTATTATTTTTATATAATAAACATATCCCCCCCCCCCCCCCATTATATCAGCAAGTTACGCGACGAGGGGGCAGTTGTCTACTTCCGCGCGCGATGCAGGGACAACCCACTCAATAACTCCGTCAAGCAGATAATTCTTCCATCAACGCACGCGCTACGCTCTTCAAACAAATTTCGAGGCACGGTATACCGTGACTCATTAACAACCGCACTTGAACGTTCATGGCACGTTAATTGACACCCGCAGGGCGATCGCACTGATTGAATCGAAATTGTGCACAACAGCCATCCTAGCCGAGGGGAAGGATCAACTCTTTTTTTCGTTTTTGCTCTTTTCAAGGCTCCAGTTATCATTCCTGCGTTAGACCACATAAGGGTAGCAGTAGGAAGCGAGTGATTGTCAAGGCCATCGATCAGTCATGATTTCCATGTCCTCTGGTGATTTCGTACGTGGCCAAGCTGTGAAGCTCTAAGGTCTTCAGAGATCATGAGTCTACTTATATTATCAGAGTCTTTCTCTACCATAAGGTCCGTGGCATGATACGGTCACGTGACGCTGCGTAGCATTGCAGGCACCATTAATCGTCAGACTGCTTGCGGTACGCTGAAATTGTGTAACCACCACAGTAAGAATGCAAAAGTTTCACGAAACATTAAAATGCTTTCAATTAAAATGGAAGAGCATTTCAAAAAGACGTTTGGTGTTTATTAACCAGCAGCAGATGTTAAACGTTCTCACACAACAAAATTCTTGATTTAACGCTTTTAGTGTTCTCCTTCACGTATTGCCAAACGGCCGTTCAACCTCGCGAAGATTCTCGGACCGTGGTCGAACGCTGCCTACCAGCTGCAAGGCCGTCGCCTTCTTGCGGAGCTCTTGCGCTCCACCGGTCTGGCGATGGATCCCTGAAAGTGCTCCCCCCATCATCATCTCCTCATCCGTTCCCAATGTGCAATAGGGCAGTGTACCACCATAGCGGCGGTGAATCGCCCACCTCATCATCATCCAATGTATGTGTGTCCTCCTTCAGGGACGTAACAGGTGACAGTTGTTTTCATTAACGACCGGTCTTACAAACAATACCTGGCTACCGCACCTGCATCGAAATTAATAGCCAATAATTAGACTTTGAAATATGTTATCGGCGTGCGTTAGCAACCACTCACACATTACACCGAAAGACACTAATACTACAATTACGGAAATGACGCGCCAGCAGTAATGAGCCCTAGTAGCTCGTCATCAATGTCACACACGACGGTGGAAGAAGCTCTTTTGGAGAGACATCAATTCTTCGCTTCTGTGGGAACCTTCGACAGCGGCGGCTTTGTGAAAGTGACGTTCGCTGATGTGTCTCAAGGTTCTTGGGAGGATCTTCACTTTTTCAAGGGAAGAAGACAAGCTGACGTATCGCTGTGTAACAGAGAAGGCACATACAGACGTTATGCCGCGTTTGCGTAATTGCGGCGTTATTTGAACGGTGGCTTGTGACAGGTAAACAGGTGTGACAGGTGATTATTTTGTAGTGGGTGCAGGTACCGGTGCGAGCTACTCAAGTGCAAGTTTCCTATACCTCAACTCTCTGTGAAATATCGGGAAAGAAAAGCCGTTCAAGTTCACAGATTACGGAATTAAATTAGGCACATCCGATAAATTCTCAGTTTTACAGTAAAAGGGGAAGAATAATAACGGATTGGCACACCAACCTGTGCTCCCGCTCAACGTTGTATTTGGTTTATAGATACAACTATATCACCTTATCGACCTTTATCTCCTTACCGCGTGTTATCGTCAAAATTCAAGGATCAGTGTAACGTCAACGGTAGCGGGGTAAGGACAAGGGATAGCTGGTACGTGGTGAATTAGAAAATAAAAACCCGAGACAGGGGGAACTAAAGACGAAACACAGACGTGTTTCGTTCACTTCCTTCGCCATCACCGAGTCCGCTGACTGTCTGCCACTCACTTCAGCGTCGTTCATCGTCTCATCATCACGTCACATCTCATTCGGTCCATTGTGCCTTGGGGTAGCGGGACGCACCTCACGTTTTATCACCGCATCATCATCAATTTATCTGTTGTTGTTGTTGTTCGCTATCGGTGCAACGTGTCTCATTTCGTTTCATGTTAAGTGAAAGGCGCTTGCTTACAATTGACCACCGATGCAGATTGCCTGCCATGCAACAGTTCACACAGCGACAATTTTCAACTGTACAACACCTGTTAAGGTGCACTTGAACATCATCGAGGACACGCTATGGCACACAAAATCTTTTAACGATGAGTTGCAACACAAATTTATCTTTGACAATTCACATTCATTTGGCGTACGTACAGCTGCCAACTATCGCATGGATCTTGCATATTCCTTACACTGAAGTGTAACGAGACATCTACGTCATGCGAAGATATTCAAAGGCAATACCCATCCACATCCGCTATCGTCGACCGCTTGCGTATAGCAACACGCCGTCACTGTTCAGTGCGCAACGCATTCGCTGTTGAGTCACAAGCAACACTAGGTCTGGCGATTTTCATGCGTGTCATTATGCAAACACCGATACGGTAATCGACCTTCAGTTGAAATGACACAAAGGTACGACAAGGACGTCGCTCGTTGAATGTGTAAGGAATCATCCGACCTACTAGACCGGAAGTTTGTCCTGGTCTATGCCCTTGCGCCGTACATCATGCATGGTCTTGCATACGAAGTACCCTTTGCATCTTCTTCGATCTGGGGAAATGCCAAGCGGCTTCGGACCGGAAGAAGGCAATAGCTGTCGTGACCATAAGTTACAGGGCAACCTTCAGATGGTTGCCGTCTCTGGGGTGTCGGCGTTATAAGAGTGCAAGGTAACCCTAACGCGGTACTTCCTTTGCACGGCGTCGCGTGGCATGGATGACGGGTTATTGCTCAACAGTTACCGTTAGCTGACATAGTAAAACGGATTGGACAGTGCGAGCGGTTTGCAAGCCTAATGTACCAAATCTTTTTTCTTGCGGTATGTATGCGCCTTGAGTGCCACTAGGCGCAAAGACCCCACTTTTCTAAATGTTAATAGAATGACCCGCGATTTATTGCTTCTCACCCGGAGTTCACCAGCTGACTTCAGACTTTTCTAGATGCCATCCCCAAGACACAAGACTTCTTGTACGTGAGAGTAGTGCCCTGTACTGTGAGACATTGCAGTTTCTCGTGAAGCTAAATGTCCTATACAGCAACTAAACCAGTCCAAGTTACTGTAGTGACTAAGCCAGTGCTTTGGAATCTTGCTACTGTTCTATAACGCTTTCCATCCTTGCGAGCGTCCTTGTAAGAAAAAAAAACAATCGTAATATTTTGCGACTGTATGTGTTCAGTTCGATTAGATATAAAGGTAGCCCTGGTTGATGGATAACAGAATGGATACACGGGGTTCACCCATAATCGGTTCAGGCTGTGGTCGACAAAACGTCTAACAGAAATGTACACAATCTACATACAAGCCTGTGCGGGAAGTCGGCGTCCTCCGAAACGTTTAGCAATGAGGTGTGAGCATGCCATGAGGGGAGGTACAGTCTCGAGTGGAGGACGACGGCACAATGGCACCGCACCTGCAAGTTCAGGAGACCGTTTGACGCCCCCCGCTGATACGAGTCTCGCGATAACAACCGCACCGACTGGGGATGTTGACAAAGAGGCCTTCTGGGAATGCCGCTGGAAGCCCACTTTGCAACACTAAGAAGCTGGGCGACTTTCGGTCGCCCATTTACACTATCAATCGAGTGTCATGCAGGTTCAGAAACGCTTTCCGGAGCTCTACCAGTGAGTTTCAGTAAATCGTTTCCACTCATTCGGTCCCGAACGGTATCGCCGGCGACCAATAACAAGGGAAAGTGAGTCAGGATGCATTCCTCTGGTTAGGCATGCTTTTCTTCGTTTAAACCAAAGAGCCAATCAACTTCTGGTTGGGGAGCGGCGAGCCGCTTGAGTGAACACGCTTCAATAAAACTCACTTAGAACAGCATATGTTGAACTGTTTGTTCGTCCCGTTTAACTGTGGCTGATTATAATATTACCGAGCCGCTTTATAAACCGTATACGATTGCCTATACCTTGATCTAGAAACGGAAATGCGTAGGTATGAAAACGTGGTCTCATCATTTGAATTCCAGATACATTCGCTAGCTTCGTTGCTGAATATAGCATTTCCAATATGGTTTCGGCTTCACCGGGTCCCGTAGGGGGGGTCTATTGATTGTGGCAGGAAAAATCAGCCAGAAAGGATGGCTTGCTATTCCTTGGTAAGTATAATTAATTCCTTAGTGGGTAGTCAAGTTCCTGGGGTAGTCAGAGTCCGGCGATGTGGGGCCCCGTGGGTCATTCATGTTAACCGATGCATTTACTGATTGCGGGTTACGGCCGGGGACGCCAAATGCTGAGACTGATGAACATAGCAGAATAGCTTAGACTGAGTTTACATACGAATAGCTTAGACATATAGTTGTCAGTAACATTTCCCTGAGCCCGGGGAGATATATCTGTGCGCACATCCCCTCAGACACAGGGAAACGTTACCAACAACTAGCCTTAACCAATCAAAGCAGAGACTTGAGGTACTTCGTACATGGCTACTACTGAATAAAGGCGACAAGATCACACGAAGAGAAGATAGGACAACACAACGCCAAATTTGCAACTGTTTACTACACAAGGGGTTTAAAAAATGGCGCCGTTTTAAATGACCCCGCTTTCAGGACTCGTTTTGAATAAGGCTGGCAGAACAAAGTTGCCCGTGACCCTTGCAGAGCGAACTTGGCGGCGTCTATAGAGCACGTGAGTGTTGGCCGCCTTGAGCTGCTGGCGACCAAGGTCGGGCTGGCCGCAACGTACACACGCCCAGCGCAGGAATGAGGAACGTGCTTTCCCGTTACATAAAACCACGCTGGCGCCACTACGAAATATTTTATGAGCTACCTGGGAATTTCCCTCTATACCCCTTCGCTCAGCAATCGTCCTTGATCATGGAATGAAGCTACGTGAACATACGTATGTACGACGTATCCGTTATGTGTCTGACATTTACGCGTAAGCCACTCACGCATTGTAATGGAGCGTGCCTCTAGCTTTGCGCGTAGTAGACCATTCATCGCTCCGTAATTGCGCAGGTTACAAGAAAATGGAGTGACGCCAAACGCCGGGTGGCAACATTGTGTCTCAATTAGCTAAGTGATAGAGCGAAGCTGTGTATCCTCCGGTTAACCTGGGGAACTCATATTACTTTATAACGCTACACGCTAGAAGACAACGTTTCTATTCCCATGAGCGGCATCATTCCGCAAAGCCTCATTTTATTCGTTGCTCCTTTCTCGCATTGCTTCGCGGCGCTAACACGGAATCAATCCTTTTTGGCAGCCTGGGGGGGGATCTATTTATTTTGTCAGGAAAAGTCAGCCAGAGAGGACAGCTTGTTATTCCTTAATGAATAATTCCTTAGTGGGCAGCAGCAGGGGACGGTCAACGGCAACGGGTTCTAGTCACTGATCGAAATATGGCGTTTTTGTGCAGCAAGGACACGAGCGATTTTGCGGCCTGCTACCATCGGTAAAGCACTCTAAGAAAGAAAAAAAAAGGAGTAAAATGGGAAGTAACTGCAGCTTCTAGTCCCCTAGATTGCAGTTGCTCCCCATTAGACAATAGAATCCGTACAGAGCAAAGCCGCCCGCTTTATATTAGGTAATTACAGTCGTACAGCTAGCGTATCTACAATGAAACAGACCTTAGGATTACCAAGTTTACCAGTGCGCCGGAAAATCAGCCGTCTCTGCCTGTTTCACAAAATATTTCATTATAACGAATCCTTAAAAGAGTCGCTCATGAGCACACCTTCCTACATCTCCCTCCGCACAGACCATAATCAAAAAGTAGGAGTACAATTATGTTCCACAAGATCATTCTGTTCATCATTTATACCACGCACATCACTTGAGTGGAACCACCTTCCTGGGTCTCTAACCTCTATTTCAGACATCAAGCAATTTAAAATTGGTTTGCTCGATCATTTTAACTTGTAAATCCCGTTCATCGTTTTCCTTGGTCATCCACATTATGTGTCCATCTTCATTACTGTTACGCTTAAGCACCTGTGATACACGCCATCATTTCATTGCTGTCATTTTGTTAACCGATTTGTATATTCACTTTACCTTTGCTGCTGTTGCCCTTGTTGTATTGTAACCCCACTCCCCTCTATTTGCCCTCCGGGTCATGAGGGTATGTCAATAAATAAAAATAAATAAATACATTTGAGTCCCCTAACCCCGATATCTACTCCCCAGGACTGCAAATTGCCAAAGTAACTTTCCAAATGGTCTCCTGAATGCAACGGTCTACGTAAATATGTGCTCTTCGTGAATTTCGATAGGATATAAGGCTATATAACTTAGCTAACTTAGCAATTTTCGACCCACACCGAAGAAGAAATAGTTAACGGTTCTTTCTTGCGAAATTTTGCCCTATGCATGTCGCAAGATTTTATATCACTCGACATATCACGGTTGACGGTTTAATTCAAAGTACTTTCATTCATGCACACGGAATATGTACATGGGACTGTTAGAACAGAGCCTGAAATGCACTCTGTTACATTCATTTAGGGACTATTTTTTTGGCAATGCATTTAGTCCCCCAAAGGACTAAAATTACTCTTTTTTTCTTAAGGTGAGGGTATGTCTTCAAGAGAGCGTGTTAAACTGTTAAAATTGAACAAACTTCCTGCCGCGTCTGATTCCCTTCTGCACGCACGAAACTGTACTTTCGGTACAACAACAACAACAACAATTACGCGATGAATAATGATGCCATGGTGTACTCTTACTACTACATAGCGATTAGCTTTCGTTCTGAGTCATTTAACGGGTAATTTTTGCCCAGAACATTACGCACCGAACTGATGAATATTTCCCTTCGGAAACAGCGCATAAGCATCGCTCAAAACAACACCAATGCCATGCTCGCAAGTCCCGGTCTCTTATCTGAAACAACGGGGTCAAGAACACTAACGCAGAAAGCGAGAGAAAACATGGATTTCTTGGTACATCCTCAACGCATCTCAACACCGGAAACATTACGCAGCCAACAGGCGCTGAAGAAACGGTTCATCGCGCTTCGTCGCTCGTCCGTAAAACCCCCATGTATAGAACAAAAGATCTCTGCGGCGATCTACATGTGCATCATCTGGAACATGTGACGTGTTATGTCATCTACATATATCTACACGACGACATCGGTAAATCCCGGCGTGCGTAAAGTCTATGAAGGAAGGAACCTCCATTAATATCTATTCCGAGTGTGTTTGTTTCGGATCTGGTTTTGCTTCCGTGGGAGATCCCAAACCATTACAGCCTCTGACGTCACGCGGTGTCGCGCTTCCTGCAAGTTAGGTGATAATTACGAGAAGACAAGAGAGAGACGGGCCGGATATATTGTTATCTGCGGCTTGAGGACTCCAGCAACAGATAGCGAAAAAAATTTATTTTCCCACTTCGTAGCAAAGCGAAGCGCGAGTTGGTCCCGTTTGTTCCCCAATTTAATCTTCATGTTTTCTTTACTACGTCATCATCATCATTTCCCAATTAGAAATGAAACTCACACCGTATATTTTTCTATACAACCGCCATCATTATCATCAATTACAAATTAAACTTACGCCGCATATCTACTTGGAAACGCATGTATACTAGATGCTTACCGCAAAAACGTTTTTTAGGGTCATTAACAACTTAGGATGTTGATGTCTCTCATGTTAAGGGGGAGCGACACCCTTCGTCGTATATGAGATTCCCTACATATTTTTACAATCTGATGGCGCCGCGGAGGAATCGTTCGATTTGCGTGAGATATATGTCTTGGCTGGTAGATTTCAATGGTTCCTGGCTGTTAATGAGGCAAGATTTTCTATTTTAGACTAAGAAGCTTTCCTGCAGAGCTCAGAAGATGTCAAGAAATCACATTTCGTGACTCGCTCATCATCCACAAAATAAAGATGCCACAAAGGATAATTTTAATTAAGCTCTAGAAAAATGTATATAAAATCACCACACTCAACACTGTTTCGTTTAAGTTGAGTCATCTGCCTCCTGAACGACTTTTTGTCAGATTTCGAGCTAGTCGCAAAGCGCAACATAACACTGTCGTACATGATTAGAGAAACACGACCACCTCAGACGATTCTGCTTGTCACTTTATCTCGTATGCGCTCTTGTTGCCTCAATGTATCCCATTCGAGCAACGCGGTAAAAGGTATTGATCGGCATCACCGTATTCATGCACGTCTTCGTAGCAAATGATGCAAGTGCCAGTTTACGTGCAGCTCAAAAAAAGGAGCCTTCTATCTCCGTCCACAGCAGGAAATCCGAAGGGATAAAAACAGCCGCTCCATAGCATTGGCAACCTTCCGCTCTGAAAGGGTGGCATTAAATACCCTGCAGGGCATAAGAAATAACTGTCTAGCGCTAACCGACGGTAGCACGCTCGCGACGTCAAGGTCTGCTACAGGTGAGTTGGCGATGACTTCGCATCGAATTGAGAAAGGCTTACTTACGGCGGCGGCATTTGATTCGATTGCATGTTTTGAGGAATAAAACATGAATCTTGCCTCCAAAGGCCAAATAATGGAGACGGATAAACCACTTATGCGATGCTAAAGTGTTTCTTCAAAGTGGGTAGTAAAAAACAAAGGGTTTGTTAGAAGGGGGAGGACGTGAAGATGCTCTTTTGCATTTTTTTTCGGTTTGCAATACAGTTAAGCGTGCCATATATTGCAACTTTATTGCGTATATATTGAGTTGGAAAGGGTACAGGTTTCACATAAAGGAACTACGGGACGATTATTTAGGCGCTGAGCAAACGTGTAATGTTGTGAAGCGCACTTTACAAAACGCCACTAAAGTTCCATAAATCCGGAAGATAAACCGTAGAAGTCAAAAGAGTGCGCTTTTTTTTAACTGTATGTATAATCATCCGTTATATTTTAAATTAAAAACAAACTAAAATGCATCACGTTGTGAAAAATAATGGTGCATAAGAATACACAGAATAACACTCGACGAAATTCATAGAATCAATATCCGGTCTGGGGATTCTACTACTTTCTGGTTTCTCAAAATAAAATGGTTCATTATTTATCAATTTGCACGCCTTCATGACGAGCAAGTCATCTGTCCGGATCTTAACTAGCATTTTGAATAGGAGAGACAGGTTGGACACAAAAATAAGACAGAGAACAACGAAATAGAAATTAAAAAGTAGCGGGTACTTACACCTGAGATACATCTTGGCGCCTTGACTCTTTTTTTGGTATAGAACTGGACGAGTGTTTTTCTAACAAGCCAGAGAGACACACACGAAACACAGAAGAGGAAGGAGGCACAGAAGGCGGTCAGAACGTGGGACGTCGCATGGAGACATGGAAGATCGCCACTACCACCACCCGCGGTAAGTGTCGGACAACTGGTGTGGTGTGCTTCGCCGGGCCGGGGGTCTTTCCAATACGGCGACGGAAGGAGAGAGGGTGGGCACGCAGGCGGTGGCTGCCCTCGCTGCTGCTGCTGCTGCCGTTATTCCGAGAGGAGGAGGAAAAAGAAACGAGGCTGACGTGGTTGCCGACTTTCAGGGTTAAGGTTAGTGGCAGGAAGAAGGTGACACGCCGTTTCTGCTGCTGCTGCTGCTGGATTCTGCTCGGGAGATTGATGTTAGCGGGAGAGTAGTAGGCGAAAGTGGTGCAGGAGAGAGAGAGAGTGTGTTATCATAGAGATGTAAGAAAATTGTGGTTAGTTGAAGTATGAGGGAGGAGGTATAGCGTGGTGCTCGAGTAAGTTATTGTCGAACAGCATCCGTTTACTGCGATTTCCGTCGATGGCTTTTATACATACAAGCGCATCAGTACACCGTGAATAAAAATATGAGTTGAAATGTAAAAAAAAAAAAAAACGAAAACGTGAGTGTACATATCACACAGACTTCGTCGTTACTGCCTTTGCGGTAATCAACAGAGGCGTTTCAATTATCGAATAACATTTGTGGTTTGAGAAGCATGCCCTTCTAAAATACATGCAGTGGGCTCGGAATGGCGCGACGACATATTTGAAAAATACGCGTGGTGGTGGCGAAGGAACTGCTTGCTGTAGCCGGCCACGCTTATGCGGGCAACGTCACGACTATCGCAGGGGGATCGTGTGTCCTGGGCCGACTTCACGGGAAATTATGCCGACATTTGTCTTAAAGCATCGGAGGAAAACCCAGGAAAAACGCCCAGACAGCACAGCCGGCGCGCGGATTTGAACCCTGGTCACCTCAAAATACGCGTAAAAGTCAGTCTCGAAACGGATTGTGAAATCCTTGTGACTTCGCGCACAGAGCGACATTCATCTTCGTCGGGGCAATGGAAAATCTCCTCATGGCTGCTTAACTTTCGACTACTTTTCGTGTGTGTGTTTCTTTTGTTTCGTTTTCTACATCAAGTCAGCCGACATGAACAGAAGATTTATCATTCCTATTGCGTATAACGTTTTCCTATACTTTTCTTCGTCTCAACATGTAACTAATGTGATGGCGGAAAGGAGCCGCTCGTTTCCGTTAGAAAGGTGTACTCTCACTCGGGAGGGTAGTGAAAACTGGTTCAAGATACACCAGCTTTCTGTTTCCGTTGCCAATGGCACGGCGTGACCTAAACTGGTGTTTGGTGTTGCGACAGAGGCTGTTCTACCGTTAGCGGCGCATCATATCACTTTTCTCCGGAGCAGCGATCGGTGTCGTTGAACCTATCGCTGCTGAATCGCCATTTGAGAGGGTCAACGGCTGAGCTGTCACGCAACAACAGACAAGACGCTTCAAAGAAAATAAGGTTCTCTTCTGATGGATGACTCGCTTGCGCCAAGCGCGGATCTTTGTACACCGCCCTGTAAATCGCCACTTGGTATGTACGTTCTTTGGAAGCGATAACCCAGCGTGAGGTGCATCGTAGCATCTGAAAATTATGACACGGTTCGTGGTTGTGTGTGAAGGGCTCGGAGTGTTTCTTGTTTTACTGGTTTTCTCTGGTGGAAACTTTATTTTGGTTATAAGATAAATGATACGATAATTCGCGGTTTTACGACGCGAGACAACTATAATCATGGGCGACTCCACCTGAGGATTTTAACCACCTGAGCATTCTTTAACGTGTATCGAAATCTCAGCACGCGGCACACCGTATTTAACGTCCCTGGCGGAAGACGGCGTGTCTAAGCTACTTGTACCCTGTCACCACTGGCGCCCTCGACCAGGTTCGAAATCGCATCTTTGGGATCCGTAGCCGGACACTGTACAAACTGATCCACCTCATTTACCAATCACACGTTTTTCGCGACTATTAACTAAAAGAGAGAGTAGCACAGCAATACTATCGAACGCAAAATGTATCCGATAACAAGTCAGCTCTATTTGTCGAGGAGCTGATGGGAGCCTGAAAGACGCGATCACTTAATACTACAAATTGTTTTGTACTTGTGGTTACGACCATACGTGTTCCCGTCTTTTCCTCAAGCTTTTCTCTCATTGAAGAGGATTACTTAAAAGGGGTATGACCGTAGGTGTACTGCTTGCACCACACTTGTCTGAAGTCTTCGTTCAGCGGTACCGAGCCCGAATGGGCTTGGCTGCCCCAGGAGGAGCTGTACCATTATTGTGCTTGAGGGTGGGTAGTTTGTCGTACAAGTCTATTAGTCGGTAGAAACAATCTTGCAACATCTGGGGATTTCAGACAAGACAAACCGCGAGCTGTCGATTTCAGGCAAGTGCACTACGTTGCAAGCAGTACATCAAAATATCACAAACAGAAACGGTGGACAGTGTAAAGGGCATACACTATATAACTCAGTACATGCTTGCTGTACATAAGTATTGTTGTGACACAGTGTACTAAACTGAAGTGACAGACGGTTTATAGATTGAGGACCCAAACGTATCCTGACCGAACCTTTTTTATGCATCGCTGAATGAAAGCTCGCTGCACTTACTACTCATTACATAGCTTCTCCTGTCCCGTGTGTTCTTCACTCTCTTTCAGTTCAGCGCTACCTTCGATGATGTTACGTAACCGCATCATTGGAATGTAAGAAGTTGTAATCCCAAATATGCACTTGACGTGCAGCACGCATGCTAAGCATTTTTCGTGGTCGTACCGAGAATTCCGATGACAACATGACGCCAGGTCGGCACAGATGTATCACTTTTATTTTTTCGATCGCCAGGGAGATACCGTAGGTAAAAAAAAGTAAAACTTCACTAAATCGCTGCCATATTCCTGGACGCGACCCTGGCTCGTCTAATGACACGACAATTTCTTTCTTTTTACTTGATTTTCCTGTTTTCTTCGACGCACTGTATAATCCTCACAAGTGTCTCATGAGCCAAGGCGTTTTTTTTTTAATTCCAGGGAACGGTTGAAATAAGGTCATGCTAGCGCTTCTTCGAACGACATGAAGGAGGAATCTGCGAAATCGTCGAAGGTGCTGATTCCACTCTCGCAAAGCTTACATGTTTATTACATGTATAGCGCTGACAGTTTGTTACTGGGCCTCTTGTAGTCCATATAACGTCTGCAGTAAATTAAATAAAATTGAGTTGAATTGATTGGACTATTAGGATCGTGGGGAATGATACGAAACAGACACCGTATCGTACAGGCAGAGTATCGTACAGGCAGAGTATCGTAATTTGTCGGTAATGAACTTTTTGCCGATTGAATCAGACTGCTGTTGTGGAGTCGTAGCAGTACTGCATAAGGTGGCTCTGTACATAGTACAAATGTACTATATGTACTATGTCTACACGTGGGTATTGTTTGATGCAGGGCACACCAAGTACCACGTAATCATTCCTGTTTGTCAAATACTTGTGAACGAATTCTGGAAAAAAAGATTAGCAAAATATCCTAGTGCAGTTACACACATTACTAATAAGTATTACAAAATGCCCGTTTTGCACAGGATGCACACCATTGAACCATTGTTATATTGAATACGGTTACACAATAAGGGAACCAATACGGGGAAGGCAGAAAATTCGTACATCATCATTGATAATACCAGAACAAAAAAAAAAAGTCTTCAAACTACATGTACTTTCCTTCCAGAGCCTCTTCGTACTCCCACACAGCAAACACGCACGCGCACTAACATCTTCGCCTTTCACCGGCAGTTACAACGCAGAACCACTTCCGTTCCTCTCTTCCACCATCACACGTCGTCCGCCATCATTACCTAGGCTATCCAGAATAGAACTTAAATGTAGCCAAAAATAAGACGCGTTATCGGCCAGGAAAGAGGACGGTGACCTCTGGGGCACTAAATAAGTCATAACAGCCGTATTCCTATCAACGTCACCTCGCCGACGACATCATTAAAATATTATCGAAAGTCTCCCCGGGCGTGTATGATATTAGCATGCACCGTAGACCGGACCCTCTCAGTTCAACCTTCGCGACGCATAAAGCATGCAACATCGAAGGAAGTGAAACAGAAATGGATATGGAGCAAATTACGTGCGAGGAGTTGACGTAAGAATTGTCCCCTGCTGTTCCTTTACCGGTTGCCTTGAGACGAAAGCGGGGAAGAAAGAATGTTATGGTCGCTTGACGTGGTTGCATGTGTGTGTGTCCTTTGGTGATTCGGTGGAGGCGCGCATTAATCGTTTATGGCTGCGAGGCCGGTTCTTGCCCCCTTAATAATGAAAAGATACGTAATTAAGACATCCCTTTCCGGAAGCTCGAAATGGATCTCAATGAGCACTGCGTCAGAGCCGGTAATGATTGTCGTTTGGACAGTTATTGAAGCGGTCTACAAGGAAAAAGTCTGCACGCTAATGTTCTCTAAATGTATTTATACTTTCGGTGGTGCAATATTTGCATCTGCTACCTGTTTCTGTAGCTGAGGTTGGGAACTTGTTGTTCGAGATCACGGATGGATGGATATACAGAGTGTTTTTGATTTTTTTTTTCGATACAGATTTTTCATTAAAAAACTATAAGGGCTATAGACATCCTGTTTTCACTTCTATCACCCTTGGGCCGGCCGACGTTCTTGGCCATCTGTTGCTCAACCGTCGAATGACTAATTACCTAAAAATAGTTAATTAACCTTTTAATTATAAAAGCTGCAAGGTCGTCCCAATGAGAACATCTGGTCCATTCGGTCACCTGATACCGTTACCGTTTTCAGAACGACAATCCGTTCAATAGATCGCCCGCAAAAGATTCGTGAAAGAACACCTTTTTTTTTTGTTCATTGCGCATCTTCGTAGACGCGTCTTTCCTTCACCCCCAATGTGAGAGGGTGAAGGAGCACAGTGCCGCCTCATGCGTCGAAGATAAGCTCGAAATTGCGGAAACAAAACAAAAAGAAATGTATCGGGTGACGCTATCCGAACTGCCCTTATCTTGGGTTGCATTTTCTCAATGCAACGCAATAGGCGATAGTGTGCTCTTTCACCCTCTCACATTAGGGGTGAAGGAAAGACGCGTCTCCGAAGATGCGTAATGAACAAAATAAAGAAAAAAATGGTGTTCCTTCACGAATTTTTTGCGGACGATCTATCGAACGGATTTTTGTTCTGCAAACGGCAACGGTATCAGGTGACCGAAGGGACCAGATGTTCTCATTGGGACGACCTTGTACCTTTTATAATTAAAAAGTTAGGTAATTAGTCATTCGACAGTTGAGCAACAGATGGCCAAGAACGTCCGCCGGCCCAGAGGTGATAGAAGTGAAAACACGATGTCTATAGTCCTTATAGTTTTTTTTAATGAAAAACCTGTATCGAAAAAAAAAGACACCCTGTATAATGAAAAGTATGGATAATGCAGTGGTGTCGGATCACCACAGGGGCGGGGGTGAGCTGATGTTCGAAGGACTGGTATACTACGAACTTCCTGCGAACAGACAAGGTTGTGTGAAAGCTCGAAACATGCTACACGCAGCGCAGAATGGCTCCAGATATGTTTCCACCTACGGCATTCGGTTACTTAGGAAATGGCTATAGTCTTTCTCTATACGAATAACCGCTATAGACACGTGGTTTGTGTCAGAAGGATAGCGACGGTACCAATGCATATGTTTATGTGACGTAACAAATTTTGTTTGCCCCCTGAAAAAGAAATGTTACCCAGTGATGCAAGCAAAGCTCATACAAGTGAACGAGCAAATTCTGTAAAAATCTGCTTGTAAAAGTGGCATACACCCTGATGTTCGTGCCTGGAAGGGGGGGGGGGGGGAGGCGAGACCCCCAAAGCCTGACATCAGGAGGGGCGGCTACCATCTTGCTCCCCCTTCCGACGGCGCTGTGGAAATGGTAGTTCCAAATGTGGACCCGTCGACTCAATGACTCAATGAATTGGAAGGACGACGAGCGCAGGCGACCTACAGCGCGCGTGCGCGAGGCCTCTGTTCCGCACACACTTTTCAAAAATCCCGCACTCTTTGAAAGAGCGTATCGGAGAAGGAGGGAATGTCGTGACGTAGACTATTCCCCTGGCATGTGACCGGAGACGTAGACCGGCGCAGCTCAAGCGGGTATAAGCAGCGCGTGAGCCGAAAAGAAGGAAACAAAGAGCAAAGGTGCGGGTACTTGCCGTGTCGACGTCTCGCGAGCATCGTTCCGGCCGTCCACAGCTGCTTTCTTCGACTTTTTATGTAAATTTGATTGCGGAGGGACAATACACGAAACCATTTTGCATGGTGACTCTTGATCAGGTTTGGTTACCGGAAACGAGAAACGTTAAATACCCAAATTCCGCAGGAAATGAAAATATTTTCGTTACCTTTACCGGATGCCGAAACGGAAAGGAAACATCACACCACCACCAACAACAACAACGGAAACGAAATTCAAGATTGGAATTCACGTAACGTAATTCCCCTACCTTTCCTCTAAATGTGCATATATTAGTATTCTCTTTTTTTTTGGAAAACCTAGCGATCATTCTGAGCGCCTTAAAACCAGCAAAGGTAGCAACCGTCGTTCCGTAGGCTGAGTCACTACTGTCCGGTGACTTTTTAGCCGAATATGGGAATGCCTGAAACTTAAACTGCAAAGCAGCTGAAGTGATTTGGCTGAGCAGCCTTTGTCTAGTATCAAAAGAAGGGAAAGCTTGCTGCTGAATAGTAACATTTTTCTCGTGGGTGTGTACTGCATCCGAAGTACCGCTCTCTCCCGACTGAATACGCAATAGACACTGCTAAATTGTAACTAAAAAGTAATATTGAAAAGATTGGCTGAAATGGCAGCAGTTGAGCATGGTGAAAACACGCATTCTGATGATACGCTCTACAGTCTACACTGCTGACGCCCTTGAAGGTTCCATAGACGATCCTCTGGAAAGCCTGATGAGGTCTCGTGAAATTTGCCAGAACTCCAGTACAATGCCACCGACTTTCCATAAACAATATATAAAAGCCTCCTTTCCGTCTGATTTCTAATTCCAATTCCAAGAACACGAAGCAACGCCAAGTGTGCCCAAAGAGTCAAATATCTTGAAATGGTGTTTGTCTCGCGATGAGCCTTTTGCGAAACGAATGATCGACGCTGCATTTGTTGTATTCGCCCTTCCAGTGACGCATGTGTCAGTTGAGCGTCTGTGTTCTGGACTCGAATTCATTTTAAAGCAACTGCGCAGCAAAATGAAGCCTGCTGGATTAGACGACGTAAAGTTCCTTCCAACTAGTGGCAGCTTTTAGGAGTTAAGGGCACGTTCTTATGACGTATTCTTCAAGAAAGTTTTGAGCGTTTGTGCCTGGCATTACCGTCCTCCTGTTTAATAATGTTTGAACATGACTCGGGTCCCAGTAGCATGATCAACGTAATACCGAGAGAACACACAGACGAAAGGATCACTGTAGTATGTAGTAACAGAAAGTGGAACCCGTATGGAACGTCCATCGGAAACGGAGACAAACGAAAATCCGCTGTGGAAACGGAAACGCAAAATTGAATTTCTTAGGTACCAGAGAAACGGAAACATTATTACGTTCGGCAACCAACCCTGCTCCTGATGGACAGCTTGACTCAGGCTTTGGAGCCATGTTAAATATCACCCCCATTGCTCCATTAAAGCTGAGTGCTCAGGGACCGCTTGCGATTGTTGGAAAAACGAAGAAAACCTTTCAAAAATTCTTTCGGACACTATTGTTAGAGTTAAGGTTGTGGAGGCTAACATCTTTATAATTTTCTGCATTCCTTCCATGGCCGAGCGGGTTATGGCGCCCGCTCGTTGGTGGCAGTCAAGGTCGTACTGAAGACTAGGAGGTGGTGGCTTCGAATCCTACCAGACGTTTTTCCTGGGTTTCCCGAAAACCTTCTAGACACAGTTCCCCCTCAAGTCGGCCCATGACGCATAGCAATCCTCCCACTCCTTCCTGCTGCCCTGCCTGCATCTGTCCACTTCTGTACGCCGCTCATAGCCGCAGTTGCTTCGCGGCGCTAACACGGAATTCAAAAAAAATTCCCTGTATCTTACGTCACCTCAGTAAAGGTTATTAGTGTACCCTGCGAGAACACTGCGCTCCCAAATGTAACACTGAATTCCAACAGCGATAGACGTATATTTTTGTGCAACTAAAAGGTCACCTTTACAGATGCGACCTTATCGACGACATCCTAAATACCTAACCACCGTCGTCGTCTTCTTTTTTTTCAGCTTCAGCTTCTGTTTACTTCTGTTATTACATTTGTGTGCAGATTTGCGTTTCTGTTGTTCTAATTGTTGTTGTTGTTCTGTAGCGCCACTTAAAACACGATAGACAAACAACAGCGATAGACATACATTTTTGTGCAGACGAATCATCATAATTTTATTTAATTTTTGTTTTTCACCTTCTGTTTCCGTTTCTTTCTGTTATTACGTTCCTGCAAGTGTTCTCGCTTTATTCACTCAAGTAGTACTTGTATGTGAGATCTAAACTGCATGGCAGATCGCAACCGGGATCCTGTAGGATGAGTGTTGTTTCCAAAGCTGAGAATTGCCACGTTTTTGCAACGATATAAGCAATAAAGATTACTAACACGCTCACAAGAAAAGAAAAACCTCCAGCTAAACCACTTTGCCCCTTCTAGCATCTTGACGCACTTCCGGCGGTCTGGAGCGACCCGTTGAGAAAGATTAACTGTGACAACTGACGGACTGCATGATTGTAATCGTTCTGTAAGCCTGACCAGCCGTAAAGGTCGTCTGGCAACGGTTCTTTCTTTCCGTGTTACGCACTGGTCGTTGTTTTACGTCACCCCGGACAAAGTACAACAATGCTTTCGTGAATATCGCTAGAATGAGTCGAATGCGCTTTCGAGGCCTCGCAAGGCAGTCCTGCTGCCAGTCTGTACTCTGTGATTAATAACAGTGATGGATGTATCAAGTTGAGCATGCGTCAAGAAATCCGAGGCTCTGAACGTCGATAGGGAACAATTAGAAGGCCAGAAACAACGTTCGTCATAGCTGGCCAAGCTCCAAACATGTATCACAAAGCAAATAGTTTACTGGGCGTTGACCTAAACCAAAGTTGCGCTCCAAGGGCAACACATTATATGAGACGATATGCTGCATGGGCCTCAGGGTAGAACTGTGGATAATTTCGACCACCTAGGCTTATTACATAACAATAAACAGGGTGTTTATTTTTATTCGATACAGAATTTTTATTAAAAAACTAGCAGAGCAAAATAGATGCCGTATTTGCAGTTGACTTCTACGGCCATGTGGACATCCCCTCGAAGAAAGTATGCAACTACAAGATGGCTAATTACCTAAAATTCGTTAATTAATAATAATTGGGTATTTACGTCGCGAGCCAACTGAGAGTAAAATTCGTTAATTAACTCTTTCATTAGGTGATTTCGGGCAAAAACGGAAGATGAGAATCAGAGACCATCCTAGTTGAAAGCCATTCCACGTTTAAAAAGTCCTGAAACATGCACGTGCGTGAAGATATCCACCCCCGAATTTTGATATGCAAATGAGCAGACATCGAAACGGCTGCGATGGGAACGCAGGGGGTACAGCCTTCATTTCATGTCAGAGGGCCACGTGATTTGGAGCGATGGAGATGATTGGAGTAGGTGCCGACCTGCGGGCCAGATAAACCGCTTTCCCGCCTAGATAAGCCTCGGTCGGCGAAGGTGATGCCCTTCTCAGGCGCGCTTTTTCAGTTTCGGCTCATTTGCATATCTTTCTTCGAGGGGATGTCTGCCTTGCTGTAGAACTCAACTGCAAAAACGACATCTATTTTGCTCTGCTAGTTTTTTAATAAAAATTATGTAACGAATAAAAATAAACACCCTGTATGAAATAAGCATGCAGTAACAATATAGAATAATAATAATAACTTTGCCCCATACTGCGAACAAATATTGCTCAAATCAGAGTGTCCGGTGGCCAGGTGTGGAGATTGCAATCAGATATCATCGTAGAAACGTCTCACTTGCATCTGCTTATTTGTATTGACAAGTACGGAGGTCCGCCAATTCTACAGCACCGCGAAGGCACGCAACTGGGCCTGTAGCTGTGTCCGGGAAGACACGCACCTGATAGTGACAAGACCGCTTCAGTCGAAAGGGGATTTCGACTAGTGTATGAGTCACAGAATCCTGTGAGGGGTGGCATTGTTATGCCAGAGGAATTATATCTAGGGGACACAAGAATAAGGTCCGTTTACTGAGAGTTACCTGTCTCCCAAAACTTTGTAGATACCTGATCTTGCTAGCACGTCAATGTGCTAGAAATCGTTTGCAAATTTCTATGCACAACTGCGATGAAGTAATTTAGGGAAGAGACTCCGGACCAGAGTTGCCGATATTTCTGAGACTGTCTTTCTTCTGGGCGTCCAGAAGAAGTCTCTGGCAGAAGGCCGAAAGTCTCTGTTCGAAATCTCGGCGGCTCTGGTCCTGAGGCCCTTCCGTACCGGCCAACTGGTCTTTCCCCACTTCTGTGCAGTGAGTATAGTAGCATTTTGAGCAGTTCGGCAAAGGTAAATAAAAAAATACACGTTCGCAAATTTCTTGGGCATTCCGCGGCACACATTATTTACAACATGTTTTATTTACAACAAAAGTTTCGCCCCATTATCAACACGTGCCACTATGTCCTTCTTTTGACCAGGTGGCAAGGCATATTCGTGCCTTGCATATGAATAAGATCTTACGGAAGTTATAAAGCTGCATATGCCGCTCGCTGCCGATAGAGAGTGGTATCCTGAAACAAAAGGCCGTTCCCCACATTATGTGAGCTGACGACCTTCTCCGTCCAACCCTTTAACGTTGTGCACGACAGCTCCGAAAACGAGATACGAATTGACGTCTATAACGAACAAATAAAGACCGAATGCAGATCGCAATGTCCAAACCGGATGAAGCCTATTGGCCATGGCCGCACGCGTGGAAAACCTTCGATAGCTGCGACGTTGGTTACGATGCTCGTTACTGTCGCCGGAGGGCGCTTCCGTCTGTCACGTGCGTAACGCAAAATAGCATGGGCGGACCGTTCAGTGGTCAGATCGCTAGCTGTAGATTATATTCTATCTATGTTCGGAACAATAACTCATAAGAGCGATACTACTGGTGTTGCCCTTTCAAATCAGGTGGGCGCGTTATAACCTTGCACATAGTGTGTGATATACCAGGTTTCTTTGTTCTCGTTCTGCTAATAGCGGGATGGATTTTCCAACGTATTTTTGATGTCGATCTTGCGCCTGTTTTTTTTTTTTTTTTTTTTGCTCTGTGTGTGTCTCGCACATTGCTCCTTTTTACCCCTACATGCGAACATGCAAAAGACAACAGCAGAGCAGACAACGAAAGGAACAGGCCGTGAAGACATACCTATATTGTCACTAGGCCTGGGAAAAAATATGCACTAGAAGCTACACTACTAGATCAACAAGTTACTGCAGTTATGCATGAATTCATACTGCATAAACGACCGAAGTATGTCCTTGAAATAATATACAAATACGAACTGTGTTGCCAAAATAGATTGTGTCTGCGAAATTCATGCATTTAAACACGCGCACGCAGACGCAGACATGCGCAGGAATGTATGACTATTTAGAAAAGTGCAGTACATGTAGAAACAAAGAGAGAGAGCAAAAAATTGAGCAAAACTGTATAATTTATTTTAGATTGAAAAGCCGTGCAGGACACCGTTGCATGTTGACGCACCACAAACAACAACTATATTTTGAAATGATGAATGGAGAGTTTCATCGCCAGAGGCGATACATTATACCCCATTGACGCACCACCCTTCCCTTACCAACGAGGAATGGCCGAGCAGCACCAATGGCACCTCTTTTCCCTGGGTGTTTGAACCCTTACTTTCTTCATCTAAACTTCATCATCATTAAAATAAAGTTGGTGTTGCTTTTCCCTTCTCATCTTTTTATACCTCAGATTTTTACCAGCCGTGTATAGTACAGAACGATAAACGTATATTGCGCTATATTACACGAAAGAAATTAAATTATTACGCCTACCATGACGTTCAGCAGCCCGTATAAAGCTTGGTCGTATTCTTTCACATTTCGGGTACCCTAAGATTTCTGCCTATATTGCTTCAGAAATGCCATAATGCGCCATATACTCGTCAAGTATTTTTCTCTGTCAGGTTGGGGAACATTGAGCACAATGTACTCCCCTATTTGTATGTATATTTTGTGCTCACTTACTTCCGAAACGGTAAGAGTACAATTTCGGCAAACAACGATGCGATCGCATAAATGTGCACTGAAGCGTTTGTCTTCACAAAATAATCCCTATCCATTTGCGGTTAAGTTCTCAGTTACATAAGTGGGAGTACGAAGCATTCACGAGCTAAGCGTTCTTGAATTGTCTGTACGCGAGGGATTGGGCGCGGCCAAAGCAAGATCAGCTGGATACTGAGTAGTTTTTCCACTCGTACGACGTTTTTAATGAAGACAGCAAGTGCGCCTCGCTGCATGTATAGCATAAAGCAGCCCACCATTAATTTTAGGCGTGTCTAACTCGCACTAATAGATTCCGTTTGGAAACTCACTATATCATTATTTTGAGCCATCGGAAAGGCTTGACCATTTCTTGACCGAGCGAGACATTGGTCGCGTAATATGGCAATCCCACAGATCATTACCGTTGGGCTTATAGATGAAGCTCGTAAGTGCACACACGCTGTCTGTGAGTCTTGCATTAACAGATAGGTTACTAGCGATTGCCCTCTGCCCAGGACCTCCGATCGTATGTATACCGGTCCTGTTGCATGTGACGTGCAAGAGTATAGTGCTCGTATTCGTGTTGGTTATCTGAATGTCAAATATTCCCTGTTCTTAGACTTGAGCTACTGTGCTTTCCGCTGGGTGCTCAATCTCATTGTTTTCCTTCAGCACTGTCGTCTCGTGTATCAAATGGCATTCAGACATTTGGTACAATAATAAGAATTGATATATAGCACTGCGGGAGAAAAGAACGTAGTACCCCAAAAATACGAACCTCTTTTTTTTCTTGTTCCCTTCATCACCATCATCAGCGTCATTGAACCTTATTACACGACCTACGTTACCTGAATTATTATGATTCAAGATCAGAACACAATTTGGAGTAATATGATTTACCACTATCTATTTTCTCGATATATTCTCTTTCTTTGGCCGATCTTTTTCGCGATAAAGATCGGCCAAAGGCCAAATGATCGGTGCGAAAGATACGTTGTATACACAAGCTTGCGATGTGATGCTTCCATTCCACATCTTTTTCATCGTCATCCCCCACTCATATGTTAACCCACATATGGTACCGCAATTGCTGGGGTGAATCACCTCATCCCATCGTCATTCATGTAGTTGTTCCCTCATCCAGGGACACGTTCCTGTATATGATTGAGTTATTGCGTGCAGTGGAGATACCCCGGGATTTCACTGTGCAGCCTCCGCCGACAGCAGCAGCCTTGAAACGGCCGACTAGACAGCACGTCAAGTTGTTGCATATGTATGTCTGACCCGTATGTACTGTCTACACCTTATGCCTAGGATCTGAATACAGCCCACTTTGACGCCTACTGCCTGAACCAATACCCCTTCGCCATATTCCACTCCACAACCCAAGGTCATTGTTAGTGTTCCAAAAATTAGCAACTGGCGTAACCTGGTAATTGCACGTTGGTATGTGCCTACACGGAGTCGTGTACCAGGAAAGCACAAAACCGCTATAATTTATACGCACCCCATCATTCGCAATATTCCATCCACAATTGCGACACTGGGTCAACTTTCAATTAATCCGCCACTCTCGAAGCGTTATCGTGCGTCACGCTCCGCATTATCACCAATTATCGGATCCCACCCTTCCAATCCTCGTCACGATCCGGGCTTAACGATTTCCAGCAAGTCTATATACTTGGTCGGTCGAGGCTTGGTGTTCAATTTGGTTCTTGATGCACAAGATAGATGATGATAAGATGCGGGGGAAGAGGACGGGGATCGCACGACGTTATAAGCGTCTGAAACCGTTTAGGACGAAACAGAACTTGCAAGTCTTACGAAATAGTCAACAACGACACACGAAATAATAGGTACAAAACAGTCAATAAAGTATCTAAAGGGGAATTGTCAGAAAGTAGATGACGTTGCTTTAAACAGGAGTGTGTCGTACTGAAACGTTTTCAACTGCCTGGGGTGGACTCGGGCTTGACCATTATGGGTCTGCGCCAGGCCAAGGTCGGGTTCGAGCCGTGTTACCCCATTGTTAGTTAGCCACGGACACCTTTTACATCCCGCTAGACTGGGCCGGGTCGGGTAGCCTATAAATTTATCGGTCTCGAGTCGGGTCTGGGCCGGGAAACCTAGAAATTCTTCGGGTTTGGGCAGGGCCAGGTATAGAGAAAGGAGGGCCGGGTCTGGGCCTAAGAGTTGAGTTTGAGTTTGAATATATCTATATAAAAAAGGGAAGATACTGAATCCTGTGATGCGATGCGATGTGATGCTGTGGGGCGGCGATGAAGCTCCCTATTCATCATCTCAAAATAAAGTTGCTGTTTGTTGTTTGTCATCTGACGAATTCTGCTACTTTCACAAATATCCCCTAAATGAACCCCACGGGAAGGAAAAAGAAAAATGAAAAGATGAAAATAGCAAAACCCCTCCCTCACCCCTCCCGGTCACCGAACTGTATGTGCACATGCGTAGCTGCAATCCCTAGAAGTGAAATGAATTGCGAGAAACTAACAGGAACGGGGAACTCGACGACACATGCCTGGAATGCGGCCCTAAAATACAGATTCCATATCACTGCTCACTATGAAGTTGACAAGTGCTGATAACGCCGCATCTCTCTTCTTGGGTTCCCATACACCCAGCACTTTGACTATATCAGGAGCACTATATTGTCCTGTGTTCTGCGCCCAGCCTTATTTCCCCACTTTCCGTGTTCGATGGCCCTAGTGATCATAAATTTCTGTCTTTCTCTATTCGAGTTACTTTGCCCCGAATGCGCAGTCGTAGAAGGCCTCTTAAAAACTATAGAGCTGATAACTATACACCTATTAATATTACACTGTCATCTTTCTTTGATGTGTTTGTTGCCGATTTCCACTCGAGGACCGTGGAGCAAAACTGGTGTCTTTTTAAGGCGAAACTTCAGGAACTGGAAGATGTACATATACCTACGGTTCTATGTCACTTCTTGTCCCACGGTCCCTTGGTTTAGTTCCAATCTAAAGCTTCTTCGCTCAAAAAAAGAAACGTTTATTTCGGCAAGCCAGATTTTCTGGGTCTCCCCTCGCATGGACCGGCAAAATATCAGACCGCCGAGAGAATATTCAAGGACTGCGTAGGTGAGGCTAAGACACTTTTCTGTCGTAGAACACTTCCCTCCCTACTTAGGAATCAGCCCCGTAAGTTCTGGCAGCTGATTTTGCCTCCTGTCGCGACTGACTTGTGTTTACAAGATGTCTCCGGTTCGCCTGTGGGGAGAAACGATTGCTCGACTGTCCTCAACCAATACTTTGTGTCAGTATTCACTAGGGAATCAGCTATGAATGTACCTACACCTCCTTTGTACAATTTCCCGCCTATGGAAGGGATTGTCATTAGCTATACAGTGGTGTACTTAGGTTAATTGAAAATTGTAAGCTGTCTTCTTCTTGGGGTATTGATGGAATTACGTCCAAATTGTTAAAAAATACTAAACATATATCCGCAAAATTCTTAACGTTAATATTATTACAGTTGACTGGTGAGTGGTGACATACCATCTGACTGGCTGACCCCAGAAACTATAGGCCTATTTCTCTAACCTGTTTGCCGTGCAGATTCCTGGAACAGATTATAGTGTCACATTTAACTTCTTTTCTTGAGGAGAACAACTTTTTCTTTCCTCTACAGCATGGGTTTCGTCGCGGTTATTCTTGTGAAACTCAGTTGGCTGGACTGACCCATGACAATTTTAGTTTTCTCGACCAGGGTTGCCAGGTGGACGCTGTCTTTTTGGACTTCGCGAAGGCTTTCGATCGGGTTCCCCACGTCCGTCTTTTTGCAAAATTATCTAAACTCAATATTGACCCCTTCGTTCTATCATGGATTCAGAATTTCTTAAGCGGCAGATCACAGTTTGTGACAGCCAACGAGACAGCGTCTTCTCTGGCACCTGTAACCGCAGGAATCCCTCAGGGTTGAGTAATAGGCCCTCTTTTATTTCTCATTTTAATTAATGACATCTGTAACGGCTTAACTTCGCGGACGATTGCGTCATCTACCGTAAAGTATCTTCCACCCTAGACTGTGATACACTCCAAGAGGACCTTGTACGTATATCATCTTGGTGCTCGGCATGGTTACTACCTGTCAATACTCATAAATGTAAAGTTCTGTCCTTCTCACGGTCCTTTCCTCATATTTCAAGTTACCACTTCGGCACTTCTCCTCTCGTCCGCCTCGAATCTTACAAATACTTAGGTGTAACACTAACTGCAGATCTTTCATGGTCTCAACACATTTCCCATATTCTCGCCTACGCTAACCGTTCCCTTGGCTCTTACAACGCAATCTTAGGCTTGCGCCCTCTCATGTAAAAAAGCTGGCTTACACGACTTTCATCAGGCCAAAACTTGAGTATGCTTCGCCTTTCTGGGACCCCTACCAAGACTACCTTTCCTTTGCAGTTGAACCAGGACAAAATCGAGGAGTTGGTTTTGTCACTAACTCATAATCCTATGACACTAGCATATCCGCTCTTCGGAGTGACCTTGCTCTTCCTACCTTATCGTTGCACCGTATCCAATCAGGATTTTTGCTTTTTCACAAAATCTATCATAACCATTTCTTGCGTACATCTCTTTTAAGGCCTCCTTCCTACGTATCTGAACGTCATGATCACGAAAATAAGGTTTGCGTTCATACGTATAATACCCTTTACTGCCGTTTATTCCCCGTTTGTCAAGACTCTGGAATGACCTTCCCCGCCATGTAGCACTTTTTACTGATCATCCCCGGTTTCAGGCGGCCATCACCAATTTGCATAGAAATCTTAAGGAGTATGCTAGAAGGAAACCTCCGAAACTGGGACGTACGGGCGAAGGGAGCGCCATATTGAATCAGCTACTGTTGCCGCGGCGCATGCAAACAAAGGAATCCAGTAAGCGTACAGCAAACATAACGCCAAAAATGTTTTTGGAACAGTAACACACCGCCAGAACCCATGAAACCGTAAGATATATGAAAACACATACACACGAAGAAACAGACACGACACGGACGCCACATGGGGACGCCGTCTCCGCGCCTGGATAGGGGCGGCCACTGACAAAATATGTAGCCGACGGAAGCAGAGGAGCAACCGAGCAAGTGTTGCAACAGTTTCTGGAACTGTGGCTGCTTTCACGGACTTTTCCTCCTCCCCAGCTTTCCTTCTAGCCTCTCTCCGTAAGATTTCTATGCAATTTGTTATCTCTCCCCTGACCCTTCTTTCAGTTGTTTTTGTTTTTCGGCACTTTGTTCACGGCATCTATATGTGTTGCTTGCTGTGTGATGCTTGCTGGTTTTGGCTTTATGTCTTGATGACTTTAGTGTTGTATTTCCTTTTTTTCAGTATATTTGATGTTTCTCTTGTTGTTTGCCGAACATGGTAATTACTTTTTCATTTTCTACAGTGTTATTGTCGCCCAACTTTTCCGTTATGTTGTACCCGTTTTGGGCCTTTAACGTATTATAAATAAATAAATATATCGAATGGTCCTATTGTCCAAGCGGTGTGGAGCAGACTTCAATGTAGCTCCTTGGGATGCATATCTTGTGCAGTGCATAACGATGTGTTCCGTGTTTTCCACAGATGCACACACTGGACAGTGCTGAACTAGCCCTGCCGACTTTATGGAGAAACTGTTGGCCATACGGAACGTTAAGGCGAAACCGATGCAAACGTGTTTGTATAGGTCGTGGTATGCTGTACGGAACACGGAATTTCAGCTCCGGGTCAATCTGATGAAGCAAGGATGACCCTGGGTCTAAGAATACGACCCGTGCAGTGTTCTAGTGCTTCAACACAAGAAGCGATAGAGATGTAGTTTCTGTGAAAGATGTCTCACATTGCATAGAAGGATAAGCAGTGCATTTAGGACAGTGTGTTGTTGAGCTGAGTTTGACGGCGGGCCACAAAGCCTTGTTTACTCGGAGGTTCATAATCTAGCCTGGTTCAAAAAGATGTTGATGTTGACGAAACAGTAATAGGGAGAGATTGAATTCGTCAGACGACAGATTCGCGTTCAAAAGACTTTGAGTGTGGTCGTGACTGTTCGGTGGTGAAGACGATGGAGAAGAACGTGCTCTATAGATGTCTACGATCCACCACGGTGGAGGCAGCTTGGAGAGTGCCGTGTTTCGTGGCATCCGAAAAGCGAGGCTTTAGGTAAACTCTTGCAAGCGATGTCAAAGAAATGTCAAGTGTTCACTGGCACATGGTAGCGGGTCCCATTATGCGTCGAAAGACGGAATGACGGTCGCGCCTTGTTGTTGTAGGCGACATATAGGCATTAACCCGTAGTCTATTTAAAGTATACGCACCTAAGATAAAAGGTCCGAATTTTCGAAATAATAGGGCTAAGTAACAGGAAAGTTTTATGATAGGTGATGGTGATGTGATAAAGAAGAAAATGGGGATGTGAGTTAGGACGAAGTCGAACTGGCTACCCCAGTACGCTTACACACAAAGTACAAACAGATGAGAGAGTTAAAATGTTGGAGTTGAACATGTAGTTGAAAAGTTTCGACCAAGTGAATGTAAAATGTCGGAATCGCTGGGGGCATACACAGCACACATTCAGCGAGTCATAGAATGCCCATAAGCTCGGTTGTATGTAGAAAATCTTCAAGTGCCCTCCGTGCCTTGTCAGACGACGGAGGACCTAACAGTTTCGCGATGTCGATGGCTCGAGAGTCCACACGAGAGAGGCTCGCCTCTAAAACCCTTCGATCATCAACGTATATCCGACACCTGAGAAGGATGTGTTCTACGTCCTCTACAACGCCACACTCAGCACAGTTCAGAAAGTCTCGCTTTCCCAGTTGGAAGAGAAGACGTGCGCTGCATGGTACGTTGAGCTGTAGCCTATGTAGGACAATCGTCGTTTGTCGCGTGAAGGAAGGTGGTACTCGTAAGCGTAACTCTGGGTCGACCTATACCCATGATAGGATACCCAAGCGTTTGCGAGCCCTAATGAAATAATAGTGAGTTTTAGTATACCGTACGCTATCGCCTTTGTGTACGTAAGCACAAGCGTTGGTGGTTCTGCGCACGCGCAGGACAGAGATTTACGCAGAATATACACAAAGGCGACAGCGTACGATATACTCAAACTCATTAATAAGTGTTCATTGTTTGGGTCCAGGGTATGTGCAGTGGCGACCCGTTCTTTCTTCTCAAATCGCTTAAGAACCCTCTTCTAAAACTCTCTGATTGCTTACGATGACTGAGAGCGTGCCTTGAAGATGCCACATGAGATACGTAAGATAGATTAGATAAAATATTTGAGAAGATAACGGGGCGCCGTTCTGACTGCCCCGTGGCAGTTTTCGAAGGTCTGACTATAGGCATGTAATGGAATGCGGACAAAAGGGAGAAAAAGAGGGACGCAACGCTTGGACTGACCTCTAATGCTCTGCAATCCCGACATTTTTTCTCAGATAACATCATTGGGCTACGCGCCTGTTTCAGCAACCCTACCGAGCTATTACACTAAGTGGCGATGCCGGCATCCAAGGCTTTCATTCCTGAGGCATGAATGAATGAATCCTTCGTGAACAATTCGACGTCTCCCGAATACGTGATATTCAAGTGGTCTCGCGTGCGTGGTGAAGGTCCTCGACAGGCGGTGAACGATTAACCTTGCCTTGCGCGGACAGTTATTGCGTCACGCTCGTATTCGTATGTGTGTGTTAACACGCAAAAAAAGTTGCAGTGTTGGCATTTGAAGGAACGTGTCAAGAGTACAGTTCTTGCTGATCAGCAGTTTGCGGGCCTGCCTCACAAACATACTGCAGTGAGCCTTATTTGCATTAGGGGAAGATTGTTTTCGGCGTGATCACACCTTCCATTCGCATCCAGGGCGCATATATTTCCATCGCTGGCGCTCCACCGTAACTGTATATGACCTCTACATGTGTACTTATAGGTGCAGCCGCCGTCAGACTTAACAGTAACGCTTCAGGTAGCGGCACGCGTAGTCGGAAGGGATTGCCTCTTGGCTTGAGACTGCGTCTAAACACAGGTCTGAGTATTCGTTGAGACTAGTGGCGTAGCAAGAAGGAGGGTTTCAGACCTTTTGTAGTGCATCTGGGAGAGGGAAACGAGGGGGAAATCCTCCTCTCCCATGTTAAGTTCCCCTCCCCGAAATATTTTTCTGGCTACGCCACTGATTGAGACATGCACCGCTCAGCGGCACGGCATGCTGGGTTGGGCGGTTATCACACCTGCAATCAGTCTCACCACCGACTCTGCTGCATGCGCACTGCGGCATAGTCTCTGAAACGCAGCTGCCAACGCTCCGCGGTGCCGGCGTTTCTGTATGCAAACAATGCCGTGGGATATGTGTGTATGCCTGTTCATAATGCTTAATAAATTGCTCCATAGCAAAGGGCCCGTCAGTGGTACGTGTTGTTAAAACCCGACTGCGCGTGCGGCCATTAAAGGGAGTATATGCGTCAACTGACTAGCTTTTCCGATGCGTTCTGTCATAGAAATTCGCGATTTTTAACGGAATACGGCAATAGAAGCATTCAACACTAAATAAATGGGTACAAACCTTCGGTAAGTGAACCGTGATAGGTATGAGAAACAAAGTTCAAGTTTACTGTAAAGCACCGCTTAATTATTTTATCATTCCGGGAAAAAAATGGTGACATATATTACAATATTCTACATACTTCGAAAGGATGTGCCATGAAACATGATCATGGATCGATTCAGCCCAGACGGGCACATATAAGGGAGATAGGCCATGTCCTACTGACATCCAAGCATTGTTCAACGTAACAGGATATCCGGTTGGATATGTGTTGTTCAGTAGACCAGACCAGACCAGAAATTGGCAACATCATTCGTTGGCAACATCACTCCTGTCGACCTTACAGCGTCTACAATATTTTCTGCAGTGAAGGCTATGCATGACAACATTATTAAAAGATATCTATTAGAGCCCTGCACGGGCACGGGCCCCCGACACGCCCCGCGGGCCGGGCCGGGCTCTATTCACTGGGCCACCGGGCCTGCAGCATAAAAACGTGAAGGTCCGGGCCCGGGCCGGGTCATTTTTCGATGCGCCCGGGCCGGGTCGGGCCCGAAAAAGTCGGCCCGTGCAGGGCTCTAAGAGCCACTGTAATGAGAACCCGCAAAAGCACACCAGAAAAAAGTGAATCATCGTCTTCGAGATGATGCACACATAACCGTAAGCCATTTTGTCCCGTTATCTATTACTCAACATTAACGTTTGTTCTCTAACTGCCGAGCAGCGAAGCGGAAGCGTAACCTCATGCCCTTTCTGCTAAGAAAAAAAAAAAGACCGCACAATATATGGATAGGTATTGTATCCACTGCATCTGTGCGTGTCTTGAACGGCGTCCAAATTTGCTTTCCAATCAACCTTGTCCAGCATGAGTTGAGAGAGTCAACATAGAGAGAGGCGTGTCTCCGTTGTCTGGCATTTGTTCAATTAGGCGTGCAAAGCGAGAATAGAATCCTTTGTCCACGATTTTCTCTTCGGGTATAGAGCGACCAAGGTTACGTAACCACGGGTCTCGCTCCTTCTAAAATAGGTGCCTTTTTGAACGTTGGTGTTGGCAACATCGTTCGGCCTTGGCCGTTCGAAAATCTCCGCTGCTGTGCATGATACGAAAAAAAAAAAAAGGAATAAAAGAGACGCAGTTCTGCCGGTCTTCCAGCGAATAACGGCACGGAGGAAACGCTTGACAAGCACCTTACAAAAGAAAGGAGAATTGAAAACGGATGTCCGTTAGGAGTCGAGGATAGCCGCAAGGAGGCTGCCGTTCTTTTAAGCGTGAGCCATATTTTTCAGCAATGCTAATTATTTTTCCCACCTTGTGTCCCTAACGTGATAGCTCAAGAATGTTGACAGAGAGCGCTGGCGTCAATTCTGCGCAACGCTGTCGCCTTTTACTCGCGCTGCCAGAGTGTGGAGCGTGGCCCGGAGTCTGAGAGAGACCGTCCCGCCCAAAAATCCTTTGGGAGTGCTAGCGCTGTCTCTCATGCGGTCCGAGAACTCTGTTGCGCTGGACTTCTGCAAGATTATATCAGCAAATTCGCAAGCTTCAAACACTGACATATTCCGCGCTTCCACTTCCGAGATACAGGAGGCGATCTCACGAAGAGAACCAGTGGTGAACGAACAGATGGATATGGACTTCACATTGGGTGAATTCAGAGCCGCGGTGTGCCTGTCACGAGTACAATCGACGCCAGGTGGAGACGGAATCTCCTATCGAGCCATCCGAAACCTTAGCGACGGCTGTGTTTCCTGTGTGATCCATGTCTTCAATACATCATGGAGAAGCGGTGAAGTGCCACAGTCTTGGAAAGATGCCGTAGTAGTCCCGCTGTTAAAGCCTGGAAAGCACCCATCTGACCTGTCATCCTTTCGTCCAGTTAGCCTGACGAGTTGTCTTGGTAAAGTCTTGGAGCGAATGGTCTTGCATAGACTGGAGTGGTGGCTTGAGGGTCATCGTACCTTCCCCGAAGAGATGGCAGGCTTCCGTCGGAATCGTAGCTCCATAGACTCTGTTCTCGATCTCGTCACCACCGTCGAGCAAGCGAGGAGCCAGAAGAAAATAGTCATGGCAGTGTTCCTGGACGTCAAGAGAGCCTACGACACCGTCAGTCATGCCAACGTTCTGCATCTTTTGTTGCAAGCAGGCGTTCCCGACAGATTGTTCTTGTGGCTGGCTGATTTTTTGCGCCACAGAACACTCTCTGTTCGCACAAAAGAAGGAGTCACTTCGAAAGTTGTCTTGACTCAGGGCGTACCACAAGGCAGCGTTTTAAGTCCTATCCTTTTCAACCTTGTAATGGCAGGCCTAAAGTCCTGTATCGCCCCTAAAGTCAGTATATCTATCTATGCTGATGACGTCTGCATTTGGACTGTTGGGAAATCGAGGCCTGCAATCCTACGCCGTCTTCAGCATTCCCTGGATAACATCTTGCGGTACCTAACGGAGGCAGGCATGGATATATCAACTGAGAAAACAGCAGTCATGGCTTTTACTCGGAAGCATATGCATCGGTATCAGCTCTTCCTTGGCGATACGCCTCTTAGGCTGGTAGCACACCATAGATTCCTGGGTGTCATCCTAGACTCCAACTTGTCCTGGAAGAAACACATCGATCACCTGGACAAAAAGGCACACCGGTGGATTTCCGTCATTCGCCACTTTGCTGGGCCGAAGTGGGGAATGAATGAGAAGTCTCTTCTGGCCATCCACAAAGCCCTAGTCCGAGGAACTCTGCTATATAGCCTACCAGTCTTGCACGGAATTTCACAGACGCAAGAACAACGACTGCGGTGTATTCTAGCGCGGAGCTTAAGGGTATGTCTTGGCGTCCCGAGAGCCGCGGAAACGCGGATGGTGATAGCAGAAGCCCGCGAAATACCCATTGAAGTCTTACGGCAGAGGGAGACCATTCGCCATTACTTGCGCCTCAGGGCACACCACCGCCGCCATCCACTAATAGCAAAAGTTTGTCGCCGGAAGCAATGTAACGCATACAACTGTTTCATGGAAGTGAAACCTAACGTTCCCCCGTTCTCTGCAAGATCAGTGGTGCCCACGACGCCTCCGTGGTCGCTTCCAGTACCATCGATCGCATTGTCAATTCCTGGTCTTAATGTCAAACGAAACCAAGTGCCTACATCAGTTCTGAAACAGCTTGCAGCGGATATGATGCACAATCGCTATTCTGACCACACTGCAGTTTTCACTGACGGATCCTCCAGTCATGAATGTTCATCGTCTGCATTTGTTATTCCAAATGACGGTGTGTCACATGGATACCGTCTCTCACACCGCACATCATCCACGTCGGCTGAGTTATATGCTATCCTGTTGTTTCTACGTAAGACGCCCTGTGACGATCCGCGGGCCTGGGTCATCTACTCAGATTCAAAGGCTGCTCTTCAATGTATAGCCAACATGGGAATACGTGGATCGCTCGCCCCAGTTGTCACTGATATCCTCCATCAGGTTCAGCTTCTAAGCGATCACGGTCATCATATATCCCTGCAGTGGGTCCCGGGTCACTGTGGTTTGAGCGGAAACGAAGAAGCCGACAGAGCGGCAACGGCTGCCCAACAGTCTCGGACTGTTGTACCAACGGTGTTATCAAGAGGAGACAGGAGATCACTTCTGAATGAGCTCATTCAGCCACTAGCTCGCCAGCAGTGGAGTCGCGACATCACTGACAGGTCTCTCATGTATTCGGTGGATCCCACTATGTCCTTCTCAGTTCCTGACCGTTTACCACGCTATTTTACGTCCCTCCTGCACAGGCTTCGTCTCAACGTTGCCTTCACTCCCCAATTCAAGTGCCGAATCGGATACTGTGACAGCTGCCTATGCTCCAAATGTGGCGTTGAAGCGAACATTGAGCACGTCCTAATAGAATGTAAGCTCTACGAAACGGAGAGGCGGCAACTCTGTGCTCAGCTGAGTGGTGCTAGCCGACAGACGTTCAACCTGGCTGCAATTCTTGGCCCATGTCAGAGCCATGTCCAACACCGTCGAAAACTTCTGATGTTCTTGGAGTTCCTCTTGGCTACCGGCTTGCTCCAGACGCTGTAGGGTCCTCCCTTGCATCTCAAGGACCATTGGCGCTTCTTTCATGTGCTTCTTCCTTTTGTGCGACGTATAGCGTTGCGCAACCAGAGGACGGGAGTTCGAGTTGTACTTGCACATAACTTCATTTTCATATTTGACATCTCATGCTTCTCGTGTAATGGGGTAGGGTACTGCTCTCAAGCGGTGAATCACCCCAGGCCATAGTCATGATTTAGTTGTTGTTGTTGTTGTGATAGCTCAACGCACCGAGTGCTCGACGGTGCACGTTGAAAAAGCAATTCGTTTCAAATAGGAAAACGAAACCAAATGCACTGCTGTACCATTCAGACAGCGTCGTTGAAAGTTTATAGCTATGGCTGTTCGAATTCTCGTCATCGTCATCGTCATCGTCAGGGGACCCAGATGATACGTCCCGGGAAGTGATAACCTTGGACAATAAAGCGAAAATCCAGACAATTTCACTTTAGAATATATTTTTTCTATTTCACTTTTTGTCACTCGGAAATGTCTCCCTGTGAAGTGCGAATACTTTATGTAACAAAATATACTACATGTTGTGTATGTGTTGCTAAATATGAAGAACACATTACAGGATGCTTCACCTAAAGTGATAAAAAATTCTAACTGGCGACGTACCCGCCGGGGGATTGTGTTACTTTCGGCAATTACCTTCTGGGAACTTTTGCCGCCATTTAGGAAGGCTTTAATGGACGGAAATTTATTTTTTCAATTGAACTTTGAAAATTGCCAAGCGAATCTCACTTTTTTTTTACAGAATTTTTACAGAAATATGAAGTCCTCCAGGGATAACCACAGACCCAACAAAAACTATGCGCAGTATCGCAACAAAAATAGACTTAAAAATTAGTAAAAATTCGGCTTTAGCCCCGCCTGCTTGATTGTCGCAAAGAAGAGCGCACGGAAGATGCGGGGAGAGAAGGAAGTGTTCCCGCCTCTTGTTTTACCTTTCTTTCCTACTCTTTGACCTTGATGCTGGTGACAACCGTTTTATACCAAAGAAAACAAAACAACACGTCTTATCACAAAGAAGGCAAAACAAATAAAGGCGGGGACAATTCCTGCTCTACACGTACGTTTCGCACGCGCTTCTTTGCGAAAATCAAGCAGGCGGGGCTAAAGCGTAATTTTTACTAATTTTTTTCGACTATTTCTGTTGCGATACTGTGCATAGGTTTTGTTGGGTCTGCGGTTATCCGTTGAGGACTTCATATTTCTGTAAATGAAAGTGAGCTTCGCTTGGCAATTTTCAAAGTTCAATTGAAAAAATAAATTTCCCTCAATTAAAAATTGTCCAAAGCCTTACTCAATGGTGGCAAAAGTTTCCAGAAGGTAATTGCCGAAAGGCCCACAATCCTCCGACGAGTACGTCGCCAGTTAGAATTTTTTATCACTTTAGGTGAAACCAGGGCCGGCGATAGAGGAGGGGGGGGGGGCTCAGTATGGCCACGATACACTTAACCGCAGCAAAGCGTTTGAGTGGTGCAAACGGTTCCGAGACGGCCGTACATCAGTGCAGGACGATCCCGGCCGGGGCGGCTCAGAGCCCAGTGTCAGAGTTCCTGAGAACATCCAACTTGTGGAGCGCCTGATCCTCAAGGACCGACGGATAACGTGTCTCGAACTGGCTCGAAAGACGGACCTTTCTGTGGGAACGTTGAACACTATCATTCATGAACACCTCAAGTTTCGGAAAGTTAGTGCCCATTGGGTCCCGAGGCAGTTCTACCGTGTTTGACCGGCAGAGAAGACTGGAAATCTCCCAAGAGCTAACGTACCGTTTCGACACTGAAGGACAGCCGTTCCTTGATCGGATCATCACGTGCGATGAAACGTGGGTGCACCATTTCAGTCTGAGTCTAAACGCGCAGTCACCTGAGTCTAAACGCGCATCAAAACAGTGGAAGCATCCGGGCTCGCCAGCTCCCAAGAAGTTCCGAAGCACCCCGTCTGCGGGTAAGGTCATGGCCACGGTTTTCTGGGACAAGGCTGGCGTTGTTCATGCTGATTTTCTACCCAATGGTACCACCATCAATACTGCATATTACTGCCAGTTTCTCAGGGATGTGCATAAGGCGCTGAAGCAAAAGCGGCCGGGCCTTATCATCAAAGGAGTCCTCCTCCTACAGGACAATGCACCCCCGGATACCGCGCATCTCACGACACGCACCTTACAGGAACTTGGCTGGGAGTTGCTGCCACATCCCCCTTACAGTCCAGACCTCGCCCCCAGCGATTTCCATCTCTTCGGGCCACTGAAGGCGTTCCTTGGGGGCCGCCACTTCAGCTGCGACGACGAGGTCAAGAAAGCGGTCCGATCATGGCTGCTATGCGCCGGTAAGGATTTCTAAGCCGCTGGCATCCAAGCCCTCGTGAAACGCTGGGACAAGTGCATTAGTGCAGCTGGAGATTACGTTGAAAAATAAAACAAATTTCTCGCCTGTAAGTTCATTTTACTTTTGCGAAAAATGAAAATTCGCGGTTTGACTTGAACACCCCTCGTATATGCACAGTGGAACCCTGTTAATGTTATACTCGTCAATACGGCATCCCCGCTTTATGACCCTTTTCCTGGGGAACTGTTCCCTCCCAATGGCCTCCACATGTAGCTCTTGTTCGTTAATATGACATTTCGTTTATATGACAATGACTGGTATTTTCCGCACAACAAGGGACGAACACGTGTACTTTACCCTCGTTCCTACGACCGTTGGTCACTGAACCAGCGGTTCTCATGACCTATAGCTGCCAAAACGCGGCCCCGCTTTCAGGGTGCCCCTGTCTGACGTGCTAAAAAGAGCAGTGTCCTTGGTCATATGGTCATTGTGACCTGCTGCAATCGAACAGCATTCGTCGACCATGTCTGAGACGAAGCGAAAACGGACAGAGCTGACTGCTGGAATCAAGAAGCGGATATGCGTCATATTCAAGGAGCGGCCATGCATACATACATTAAATCCGTACATTATTTTAAAATGCCTTAATATTCGTATTCTGTTACCAGCTTACGTAATTTTCTACCTTTCGAAGCTTACGTAAAGGGCATGGTACGACTCGTAACACGTGGTGTTCGTTAGTACGACAATAAATCCGCGGGAACGGCCGTGGTCATAGTAACGATCTTCTACTGTAAACACTATGCGCCTAATGTTTTTTTCCTGACTATTCTTGTGCAGCCTCTGGCGGTGCAAGACAGTGCTTCTGGAGAGGTTCGGGAAGTTGGTGCGCTCCAGGCGAAAGTCGGGACGGCTCTGCTTATTAGGGCTCCTATTTGTTTATGCGGGTGCACCCCGTTGATACCCGAGCGTTTTTGCGTTGAGGTATTCGGTGTTGCTGCGGGTTGTGGGTAAAATGCGGGTGTACGTGCCACTGTGCACTGTGCTGTGTCCGCCGGTAGTGCAGGTTTACAGCATTGCATGCCGCGCTGTGCGGGTGCGGGTACGGGTACGGATTCACTTAGTTCCGTTAACCTCTGCTTGGTGAAGATACTCCACAAGCTAAGCGGCATTAGCTAAGCGGGCATTTTATCAGTTTACTTTAAGCACGGCAAGAGGCACCTTTTCCGAGGTTTAGAAGAGTAACTTGCGTCGACAAGAATAGGTAGCTGAATAGTTATTCCTTTTGTAAAAAGCTTTTCCCACATCGTGAAAAATTAGCGAGGCACCGTCACAGAAGTCATCGTTCGTGTGACTTCACTGTGACAGCCATATGACGTATGTGACACGCGAGTGCTATTTATTTTCATTTTCATTCCTTAATTATCATTTTACTTACTTTACTGCATCTTTAATTGAACCGGAGTAGCGGGCTCTCTTCATGAGCGCCACATTCTCCTTGTTATTCTTCCTCACACCAAACCAACCCAACCACTCATTGCAATGCTCCGAAGACTGAACCGCATTTGAAATATAAAATTAATGCCACGGGTTTGTCAACTTACAGGGCGTGCTGTCAGCTGGTAAGTCAAGCAGGACTGCGTTTTACACAGCTAGGCGCCTCAAGCGCATACCACAAACACACACACATAAATGAGATGATGATGTGGTGGGTCGTTCTCCGCCGTTATGGCGGTACACTGCCCCATTGCGCTTGTGGAAGGGATGAGAAAGTGATGATGATGGAAAGATATCCTATTAGAGTTCGTCCATTAGTCCAGTGCTGGAGAGGAACACAGCAACAGCTCGTAGGCCTTGTATCAGATGGGAGGAGTCGGACCATGGCCCGAGAATTTTGGAAACTGGAGAAAAGGTCCCCTCAAAAGACCGTTCCACTGAGTTATACTTTATCGCTTGTAACTGGAATCAGTGACTATTAGAGCGCGCATTTTCAAGTCATTTTTGTATTGTTGACATGGTCTTGTACTTGAACGCTTAAAACGCGATTCTGGTCCAAACCCATAGGACTGATTAGAAGAGTTCTGCAGTGATATAGCAAGTGGTTGAAGAAGAAAAAGAGAGGGAGAGAGAGAAAGAAAAAAAGAGCAGCGTGGGGAACTTCCAGCTACCCAGCATGGAAAGAGGGAAATGTATTGTTGCGACGACTACTTCGGCACCCAGGAATTCGACACCATGCATATTTTCATGATTCAGATTTAAAAGTGCATTTTTAACTTTGGATTTATCGATTTAGATTTGGAATGGATTTATGGTCTTAGTTTTAAACTATTTATTTCAGCGTTATATGTCGGATCGGACAGATCGCTTGTCCGCTTCTGGCTGTTAGCTATATCCGCTGAACCAGATCCCAACGGTTATATGATATAAAATATGTGTTCAGAGTTGCATACATATTTCAGGAGCTTTTAGTGTATAGTTATCCGCACAGCAGTGAATGCACTGTGTACACGGTATTAAAAACTGTGTTGCCGGGGAAGCCGCGAAGTCCCATAGTGGTCACACAATCCGTGGCGCAGATCTGGAATCCGTAAAAACGACCCAGGGCGAAAAGAAAGCTCAGCGCATGTTGACGACGTTTTATGTGAGAGATGATGGCCATCTGAAATTCACTCGGAGGGAATGACAAAGGCAGACGACGGACTTCCCCTCGTGGTTGAGCCGTCCGTGAAAACTGCGGTATCATAACACGAGCTCATCATATCGAGAGTGAGCTGCTTCGTCATGCATGCAGCAACGTTGCCTTTCTTCCCTGGTAGCCCAGGCACCGACAGGGAGATGCAGGGTATCGGAGAAGTCCAAGGAGGAGTGCTGGGAGCTGTGGGTGCGACCACAAAGTCAGGTATGCTAGTTTTCAGTTGAGAGACACATGGGTGTACGCTGCTGTGCTTGCGTCTCCGGAGCTTCATAACTAGCGGATGCCGCCAATGGTGAGCTAGAAGGCGGAGGTACTGCCGACACGTCTCCCCGTAGCGAAGAACTTTAAGCGGGGCTTGCAGCTTTAAGCAATGACCATATGGGTCTCTGCCGCCCGAGGGACTCCCAAGCACACTCGGAGACTGCGCGCCAGGAGGCACTGAAGCTTATGGACTGAAGAAGGTGGAAGGTCATTCAACACAGGCAAGCTGTATGCAGGTGACCCGCGAACCAAAGCTCGGTGGACGGCCAAAAGCGACGCCATGGAACTGCCCCACTTCGTGCCTGCCAGGTGCCTGATCACCGCAATCCACCGGTGCACCTTGGCTTCCAAGCTCGCTATGTGCTTCATCCAAGACAGCCTGGCGTCTACCGTGACACCTAGGAAACGATTAAAGGATGCACTGCTCAGCTGTACACCAGCAACTGAAAGAGGGAAGGGATGCATGTTCCTTCTCGTAAACGGGAATACCACGGACTTTTCAGTCGAGATGTCCATGCAGGCCGTTGCGAGGTAGTGCTCAATAGTGTCCAAAGCGTGTTGCAGGCGCCGCTGGATGGCCGGACGGGATTTGCCGCTGGTCCAAATGCATGTCATCCGCGTAGATCGAAATTGACAGTTTCTTTCCAATGCAGCCCCGAAGACCCGCCATGGCCACATTAAAGAATTGGACTCAACACGCTCCCCTGTGGGACTCTATGAGTCATCGATACATGCTCCTTATTCCCTTGACGGGTGGAGGAAGTCCTTAATCCATGAGAGAGCTCTGGAGCGTAGGCCGGCTTGAGTGAGGGGATGCAGAACGGAGGCGTGGCTCACGGTGTCGTAAGCGCATTTAACATCAAGAAATGCAGCCACCACTCTCTTCTTACGCGCCTTTGCTTCTTCCACCGACGTAATAAAGTCAAGAACAGAGTCCATGGAAGACAAGCGCATACCATTCTTAAGGTGTGCACGGAAAACTTGACGCGTACAGCTGCGATCGTTTTATTCTTCCTCTATGTCTTTTTCGTTTAATATATGATAATTGGAGCAGACTTACACGTAAGGGTCTTGGTAACGTAAGGTAAGAAGGTAAGGCTTACACGTAAGGTAAGAAATCTTGGACACGTATATGCTGCTGGAAGCAATGTTAGCCTCCCCTACATTGCCACCGTCCTCGGCCGGGATCGAACCCGTGCTCGTCTTTTTTTCTTTTTAGATGGAGTCTTATGGTATCATCGACTGGCAGTACCACCAATGCTCTAAGGCAGAGCGCTCCGAGCTGGAGTAAGAAAGAAACAACTGCCGAAGCTGTCGTCAGAGAGCTCGTTTTTGACCAGTCGAAGATAGAGCGCTCTAGAGGGATCGGTGGCTGCCAGTCGAACATGCCATTAGAGCTGGATTTTAACTCTGAGTGCCAATTGAAAGATAAGGCAACTTCACTAGCCAACCATCCTGCCGCTTACCGTTGTACAGGGAGCATCTCAATCAAGGCGACTGAGGGGTGCTCGCGGTGAGTAGCAATTAGGCTATCCGAATCCCAGAGCAAGTGGGACTGCTCACGCTCTCCCTATCTTGTGCCACCATCATCTCCATTTTTCACCTTTCGCGTTTCCCCTCTCCATGGTGCACCGAGTTGCCACCCCTGAGCAGGTTTACTGCAACTTCCACAAGCATCATCTCCCCCCCTATTCACAGTGCCCTTTGGCTCCCTCTGGTGAGAGGGACGCGGCTTCCTGACTCAGCTTCATGGACGCTTCCAATGATGCATCACTGCATGCACCATGCACGTCTTTTCGGAGTTCTGCTCTAGCCACATTATGCAACATCGCAGAAAGAGAATGACTTGCGTAACAGCTTGACTGCGTTCATTCATGCCTCTAACGTAGCCACTTCCTTGCCAATACAGAGGGGAACCGGATGTCCTTAATGCAAGAATCATCGCTTAACTGCGAGTACCCGGACGAGCTGGAGTCACTTTAGCGGGCGCTAATCGCCCATCTTGACCAAGTTCCAAATGCAGCAAGACGTTGCCTTCCCTCGACAAACCCCGTTTTTGTTTGTCTGTTTACAATGGCGTCATCCTTTCTCTAATGCGAGAAGGGCTAAGGGTATTTTTTGTTGTCTAGAAATACTTAATCAGCCGAGACAGAAACTGAAGGGTTTAATTTTAGAAACCCCTTACCGGTGTTGCATAACGGAAGAGAATGCGATAAACGACCTCGAGCTCACGTACCAAGTTCCTCTTTTATTGAATAAGTTGCGGATGCTGTTTCAGGTACGAGGACATTGTCATGATAGCTGTTTTTATCTGGCGGAGGGACAGCCTCGTCACGAATTTTTTTATTTTTTTTCGTTGGGTTCCGGTACTTGTAAAATATGAGCATAAGATTACTAGGCACTTATAAAGCTACGACACCGGAAAACACTGTAGAGTTCAACGCCCTAGCAAAATGTGCAGTTTTTAATTACCATTATAGTTTACGCGGATCGACTTCGGTAGGTGAATGGTGAACCTGTGCGCATTCTATGAAAACTCGATTTGATATCCACTTGATTTAAATTTATTCCATTTACCACGGAATATGGTTGGACGGCAGGGCAAAAAGTTACTAAAATGGTAATATGACAAGGCTCTGCCGCCAACATCGCGGCAGTAACAACATGCATCGAGTACTAAAAAAAGAAGTAAACACTATTGCAGAAACCGGCGTGCAGTATTCGTGAGCATGCGCCTACAAAAATGACGTACTTACAAGGACGTAACTGCACTATCGTTCCACAAAGAAGATCAGAATGTCCTTTTTGGTGTGCCTCTTTGCAATATTGCTGTTATTGTTTAAGTAGTTGTGGGAGAATAATAATAATAATAATTCGGGGCTTTACGTCGCAAGACAACTGCGATCATGAGCGACCCCACAGTGGATTAATTTTGCACACCTGGGGGTTCTTTAACGTGAGCCGAATGTGAGAGATTATGACAGGTGTTGCGAAATGCAGGTGCTAAAATTTCATACGACAGTTAGATGCCTATAAAATGGCTGACATGAAGACGACTCCTTCAACGAAAAGGTGACGTTGTATAGCAGGAAGAACACAGGACCATCGCCTACCTATAGACGTACGACAACAATAACAATAAATCCACAAAGTGACGATGAATGAGGACACATACACGTACACCTCGTGTTCCAGTATGGCATACTAACCATTGAGCGCTTCTTCTTTTTCTTTTTTCTCCCAGTTTTATCCGCATGAACGCGCATGTCTTTCTCAAGCGCTTTCTTCATCTCACCCAGGACGTCCCTGGTTGTCGTTATTTTCATCAACTGCGCAATATTAGCCGGAACTTCCCGAATTTCACCTTCATTCGTCGGGTATTCTAACGCTCTAGTGCATATCCACTTTTAAGAGCACATATTTTTACTGATCACGCAGCTACGCACTTCTATTGCATCAACCATAACGACATGCAAATCTAAAACACAGCAACTGCCAGAAACGGTTCGCTTGGTTATGCAGCCCGTTGAGATATCGTAAAGTACCTGCAGAAACATCGTCGTGAGAAGTCATGCGTTGGCAAAGTATAAGGCAAAGTCCTTGGATATGTAAGTGTCGAACATTGCGGTAAGGACACAATACATGGAACGTCGATAAAACCACAATCACAGGACCAAGCAGACTCGGGCCATGCGTCAACTTCGTGTTGTGAATAGAATATTTATTTCATTTGTTTACGAAATGTTCACTTCGTGTTGTTCCCATAGTAAAGCAGTGTCTACTGCCAACTGCTAGCTTATAATTTTAATGCGTTAGCATTTGAACCCCAAAGTCGGAAAATCGTGACCGTCTGTCTGTCCGATGGATGTATGAAGCCTCGACTTGAGACATAGGGTGTTAGACATGAGAAGAAAAGTAGATAGTAAGTACAGTAGTACATAGTTCGCACATAGTAGTAATGTAGTGGTGATAGTGATAATTAGTGATTTTTGATAATTGATGATAAGAGATAATTAGTGATTAGTGGTAATTGGTGATTAATGCTGAATGATGAGTAGTAATATAGTGATAGTGATTAGTGAGAGTGACTAGTTGTAATTAGTGATTAGTGGTAATTGGTTATTAGTGATAGATAGTGATAGTCGTTGTGATATTTGGTAATAGTTAGTGATAGTTTGTGAGAATACATCTAATGCTAACGCATTTCCGCCGCATTAATTGCATTAATCGTCCTTCTTTTTTTTTAAGCAGTGCACGAACTTTAGTTATGGAGAAGATACAACCCAAAACAGATTTTTTATGCGTATGATAACGCACGATCTAGTCGAAAAGAGAGAGAGAAGGGAGCATACTGGAAGCAAAGCATTAAAAGGCGATTCGGCGTCTGGTTGTGGCTTTACCGATGTTTGCGTAGTACATGTTATCGCTATACTCTCTTGGAGAGAGGAGCTCCCACCTGTCTGACAACCACGATATATTTTTTTATTTTTTTTACAGATACACAGGGTGTTATTTTTTATCCGCCATAGACTTTAAAGAAAGCTTTGACAGCATGGATGCCGCTGTTGCAGTTGAGTTATACGACCTGGTGGACATCCCCTCGAAGAGAGCAGCAACGTAACAACGAGATGCATAGTTACCAAAAATTCATTAGCTCTTTAAACAGGGGTTTTCAGGCGAAAGTAAGATAGTAGAATGGGAGACAATCCTCGTTGAAAACCGTTCTATTCTTTAAAAATCCTGAAACCAGTACATACGTTGAAATATTTATCGCCGAATTTCGCCGGAATCGAAACCGCGTGCCTCAGGAGCGCATCACCTTCACCGTGGTGGTGGTGAAAGGGCTCGCCATTGTCACGACTGAATGTGCGTCCTGGGCCTACTTCTAAGGGAACTGTGCCGACATATGTCTGAAAGCCCTGTCTGAAGAAACCCCTGACAGCACAGCCGGCACCAGGATTCGAATCCGGGTACCTCCCGCAGTCTCGACGTGACATGGCCAGCACGCTAACCACGCGAGCTGGTCGACCTTCGCCGTCGGAGGCTTGTCTGGGTTGCGAGGCGGTTGATCTGACCTGATCCAATCATCTCAATCGCTCCAAAGCACCTGGCCCTCTGACGTGGAACGAGCGCTATAAACCTTATACGCTCCCGAGGCGCGCGTTTCTGTTCACAGTTTCTTTTTTTCTTTTTTTGCATAGCCAAGTTCGACGATGGACATTTCAGCGTGCATGCTCGTATAACAAAAAAAGAATGGCTTTCAACGATGATTGTCTCCCATTCTACTATCTTACTTTTGCCCGATATCCCCTAATTAAAGAGATAATTAATGAACTTTGCGTAAGTAGTCATCTAGTAGGTACATACCTACTCTCTTCGAAAGGGTGTCCCCATGGCAGTACAACTCAACTGCAAAAACGGATGCTACTCTCATAGCTTAAAAAAAAATTGCGGCTAAAAGAAGCACTTTGCATACATAAGAAGACTGTTTCGAGCGAATGATGTGTGACACGCGGTATTTCCAATTATCTTTACTGTCATGTTAAATTTGGTTTCCCATACGTTCACATGTTGAGTGGAAGCTCAGTAGACCCAGCGAGCAGCGGGCACGTTAGGATTCTATTCCAAGTTCGGTAGAGTTCAGTGCTCTTCCGGACTTCCCGAAAAGTAACCTTCGCCGCCACCTTCACTTCATGCATGGGTACACGTAGTCTGTATTTCTAACTCAACTTTCTTTTCTGTCTTTTCTGTATTTTCGCCTTTTCGTTCGACGAGCAGAGGAAAGCACATGCTCTAGAAGCAAAAGAGCATCGGCCGGATGAACTGCTCTTCAATTAACCAGCTCACAGCACGTGCAAACCGGGGAATTCCCAGTAAGATTGAATCTCATACCGCCCTTGGGTTTTTTTTTTCAAGTTCGGATACAGTCAGAGCAAGAACACCATGTAGCCACGCTGTCGAGGTGTCAGTACATGCATATCAAGGTATGCACGAGAGACGATCGTCAGGTAAATTTAACTTGGCGTTTCAATGCGTGTGCACTCAATAGAAATAAGAAAAAAACTACATTTGTGGGGGTATTTCAGATGCAACATGTCCGGATGTAAACGCTACAGCCGTCCGTGTCTCTGCGGGGAAACAGGCGGGGCGACAGAATTTTCCGTAAACGACAAAATGCAACAAGGTATACTTGTATCGTTCTCTATGGGTGCTGTTGAAAGGTAACAAGTAGCTGGTTGTCCCTTTTGTCTGGGCTGCATGAAATAATACATCAGAACATTTGGATTGGTGGATGACTGGTGATGATGGTAACAGCTTGCCGTTGTTGGCGTCACAGCTACGGGCATCGTCACGACTGTCGCTGAAGAACGATGATTAAATGATGATGACAAGAAGATGAGGGAGGGAAGTACTGAAGCATGGTCGGTGGTTTCGTGCGTCTTTCGATTAGAAACCTAGCTGTCAACGCCTTGTGATTGTGTGACCGTGTGTTTGACTTTTCAGTTTTAGTTTTGTGTTCCTTCCCCATTTTCTTCTTTTTCGTTTCCTTTTCTTTTCTTTCCCCTCTTCTTCTTTTCTTTTCTTCTTTTTCTTCTCCTTTTATTCTTTTCCTTCCCCCCATTTTTTGGAATAGCAAGCCGACCTCCGTCTGGCTGACCTTTCTTTTCTTTTTTCTTAATAAACATATCCCCCCCCGCCCCGAGTTGGGCGTGAGTCATTCTAGAGGCTTCCAAGGCAGGCTCGCTACGCAAAGAAACGAGGCGATTTGTACCTGGCGGTATTACCAATGAGAAGACCAATAGCGCCGAGTTCACGAAGGAGTGAAATCACTTGGAGTTTCCAGCGCGCAAAGAAAGAAAATATACGCGGCGCTCCTGGACCTAGCTTGACCACTGGAAGTTAGATTGTACGAGGTGCAGAAAGAACTGTTAAATGTATCTTTGGACACGCTGGCATACAAAATATACGACTATACTCACGCAAACAGAGGGATAAGATGATCAAATCAGGAGCCAAAGATTTCTCCAGCAGAGCTCTGCTTCATCGGGTCTTTGCAAGAACGTACGTGTGCGCATTTGTACATTTTCTTTTACTTGTACTTCTATATTAAATACGCAAGCAAATACAATAACTTAAACACACTACGAAATAAGTCGTGCGCTGTAAAATGCAATAAATTGAAGCTAAACTATACCACTTGCAACGTCACGCCTGTGCGCATTTTGCAAGGTCCGAACGTGAGACGTCGCTTGCTGACGTGTCTGATTGCTTTGTGAGGCGCTATAGAGCTGCACGTAGCTTCCCGCGTCGCCTGTCGTGGTAACTATGACCAATCCTACTAATCATTCATTGATTTGATTTGAATGTAAAACAAAAGAAACCGAGGAGGGAGACAGAGAGAGACATTGAATTCTTCAGCCAGCGAAATTTGCTACTCCCACAACTAGCCCATCTTTCACTCACACACACACAAAAAAGGTCCTGCTAAAGTAGCTTTTCTATCGTATTAATGGGACTAGTAACACCATTAACTACCATGCCTACATCCAAATTTAGTTTGATGGCAACGTAACCATTATTAAGTCTGCCTTGGTCACATTCTTTTTCTTTCTCTTCGTTTTCTCCCTTTTCTCACAATTCAATTAAAGTGTAAACTTCGTTACGTAGTCCGCTGCGTCTTTTAACTTCACACCTCTGCTCTGCACAGGAGACCTCACTTTCAAGTTGTGATTGAATTGTGTGTGTCTCTGTGTGTGAGAGAGCGAGAGAAAGGTGAAATCGAAGGCGTCACTCAACGCATTCTACTACTGCGAGAGTGAACCCCGCTTGCCCCCTCCCCTTGAGATGTCAGAGGTTGTTTCTTTTGCTTCTTTTGTCTTGGACAAACCGAACCAGCCCGAATCACTAGCACTCCTCTGAACAGTTGAGCAATGTCAGTATGAATGTTGAAACCAATTCTCTTCCAAGGCATATAAATTTCCGCCTATCCGAGCCTCTCAGTTGTAAGGCAGCGCAACAAATAATCACCCTCGTTGGTATTTTTTCTCAGAATGCCGACCACTGTTATTACATTTTCTTCTTGCACGGATGCTGTCGTCCTGTGTGTTCCACAGCTTGTGATATTTTTTTCTTCTTCTTAGTGTACCTGTTTACTGTTTGCGTGGAGACCGTTGGCAACTATTCTCTCATTCAAGGTCAGGTTGAGGTATCGCGCGCCAATAGTATAGTCCAGATGATGAGACTGATAAGTGTGATGATCACGCCATCATAGCCGGCAGATTGGACAGGTAGTCATGACTACAGACATGCTCCGCTTCTGTACAAGAAAGGAAGATGCACAATGGTAGTGATGCGAGTAACAGATTGGAAATAAGACTTGCGAAGGTGTAAAACAGCCTGTTTCTTTTTTTTCTTTTTCTTTTTTTTGAATCGCTATCTTCCATGAGACCCTGGTGATCTGCCACAGCAAGGCTGACATTGGCTGTATACTACACAGTGACATCGCTTCTATTCTGCATCTTCCCTTCCAGTACAGACCGAGTTTCCGAGTTTGAGGTGCTTTTCAATGGTGTTGTAGGAACAAGCGTGGACCACAAATACATATCGGGAACGGTGAACAGATAATGCATACAGTTACCCCGCGGCCACAGGCAACAAAAGAGACAGAATAAGCCGTACACAGGCCAGTGAAATACTTACGAAAAGGTACACATATATGCTCCAAAGCTTCGTAAGCGATCGTTTTCTATGCGCTAAAATTTACATTTCAGCACATTTACAGGCTGTGTGAGCTGAAACGTCTGTGCTGCTCACAAAGACAACATAGAACGAAACAGTTTGCATGGGCATCCGGGGTCTTGACGTAAGCCACATCCGTCGATACCGAGCATCTCCACCCTTCAAGCCTAACCATTTCCGATAGTACGGTATGCGAGACGATTTTATCTCTGCCATTTTTTTGTCGATTTGGCGAAACCTTGAGCGCCTAGCTAGTATTTTGGCTCTTTGATCACGCTCACCTTGAAAGGCCCCACACACCGCCCTGTTAGTAATAGTTCGACACTTAAGTTACCCAAGGTGCCGTAACGCAAGGTCACGTGATTTGCCTGCTTATACAATGGGCAATATATTACAAGGTGCGATACAGGAAGCGACATCTTTCTCTAGTAATTATTTTACTGATCTTACTATCGCATTGTTGTTAAGGCGTAAGACGTTACAGTCGATATGTGACGTCGCGCGGTGTTTATTGTCGTCTTGACTAAACCTGCCCTTTTTCGTGTAAGCGGTGCCAGGAAACAATTAGTTACACTTGCGTTACGTCTATGATGCATTTGGCATTGCATGCAGGCCTTCTTCCGCAGTAATTCAGAGAGACAATTTGAAATAAATAAGCGAATTTAACGCAAAGCAGTGTTGCTCATGATACGCTTGGTCGGCCCCGTTGTAATATTCACCTAAACGCTGGAGCATATAATCTTTTTTCTCCCTTCAAAATTGTCTTACTGCACTTTGTAAATTTTTCTGCTGCTAAGGTTTATAGCTTTGCTGTGCTGTGCTGTCTGTATACTTAGTGCATCTTCATTGGCGTTCTGCGTCTCATTCTTGGCTGTCGTATTCTACTTAACTGACAACTTGTTTATGAAATTACTGAATTTATGAACTGAATGAATTTACTGAATTTGTGTCATTCCGGTCGTTTCTGAGGCTGCGACGCTTAAGATATTTATTAGATTATTAATGAAATGTATAATTAACTTATTGTTAAGTATTAATATTACTCATTATTCTTTAACTTACTTAATAAAATAAATTAAAAGTCAGGAAAGTCTATCATGCGCCAACGACCCCGCTGACATCTCGAACGGAGTTAGCCCTCTATATTTTTTAGCTATAGGACTTCTTTCTGCATAGATATATTCTAACTACATCGTGAATAATAATAATAATAAAAATAATAACCAAATTCCAAATGTCAAAATAGCATAAGGCAACCCACAACACTGTGATCGGCAAGCGGACGCGTCACCAACTGACCCATCTGATGAAATGACAATATCCATGTCCCGTTAGCTCGAATCCGGTTTAGATCGATGCCATAATGAAACTTTAGTTGTCGCGTATAAGGACGTCTACAACTGGTTACCATCCCTCATGCGGACAAGAACCATGGAAGCATTCCCAAACTCCACTCAATGTTTGTGTGGTTGTTTCGGCCATGCGATTTCTACACTATCAACTAGCAGAACAAGAACATTTGGAGAAGTGCAATCGCGGTACGCGAAGGCGATTCTTTTCTGTATTTTGCTGGCCTTGTTTCTTTTATCTTTTTTTTAAAGCGCCGCATATATCTTTCCAATTGATACCTTGGTCCTAAAACCCACATTTTCAAAGTTAGCGAAGTTTAGGCACAATCTAAATAAAAAAAACTACGCCGGAAGGCGTTTCATCTATTTATTTTTCTTCAAAATCCTAGTGCATGTTACTTGGGACACCCTGGATAATGGTCGTGGAAGACGTGGAGCCCTCACTTTATGTGTATCCACACGAGCTACATCCCCACGGAATATTCCAGTGGAAGAAGAAAAGCAGTAAATGCTCGCCGGACGGAAATTCCGCCGCGTTTTTTGTTGAGCACTCGCACGGTGCCGGAATATTGGAAGTAGTGCACTGTGCACATAGCAGACGATACCATCGGCGTTGTGTCGTCTGCTACGGAATATTTTGTGGCTGAGTATTTCGGGGTATTTCGGAGTATATCAGAGAATGTCACTCGTATGAAGACACGATTTGTCTAGAGTACTGCGCTACATGCTCTCTATTGAAATTGCTTGGAATTTTACGGGATACATTATCTTGCACTTGTCGTACCTACAATTAAATATTAGGGTTTCTGGCCTATGGTGAATAAAGCTAAGCATAAAGAAATAGAAGTCGTATGTAAAGTAGCCCCACCTGGCGAGGAATAATGCCAACCAAAAGTGTCCTGTGACGCAAAAGACCGCAACCGTTCATGCCTTGTGGCTGTGTTACCTATCGCGGAGGGCATGACGTGTCGATGGCGTTTTAGTTCCATTTCCCCTGGGGAATTCTATTCCAGTATATTGGGTTCAAACGTCATGAAGCCAATGAATCACACTTTCATTTTTGTTCTACATTTGTGCGCATGGGATGGCTTTCTTTGGTCACTGTATATTTGTGGTTTTTTGAACAGTATTGTACGAGGAAACGCCGAGCACCAAAGCTACAGTAGTGGTCGCAGCCGACGACGTATAGGTTTCCCGGCAGCTTACCGGTTGCACTGCAATGTGCATTACATCACTAGTCATGCATTACGGAAAGGAAGGCTCGCTACATGACACACCGACATGTGCATAGTTGACTGTGTTTTCCCCAATAGACACCTGCAGCTTTGCCATCCCGTTGCAAACAATAACTATTCTATACGCTTCGTGAAAAGCGTCCGCCACGCCTGGAGGAATTTTCCGCCGAATTTGTCGTGTGACAAATTCAATCTCTCCCTATTATTTTTTTTCACCAACATCAACATCAACATCCAGCCTCAGAATAGTTACTTTCCATCATTTTCACCAGATGCTGCAGCCTCGTCCTGTGGTGTACGTGTGTATATAGGGACCGTGTGACACCTAAAAGAGGGACGGGGCTGCTCCGCCCGTTCGACGCATTCTCAAGTGGAACCGCACGTTCGTGTGGCGACCGCCGGAATTAGAAAGACTGGTTTTCGAAGTGCGAATAATGTAGAACCTTTCAGGAGCACGAACGAAGAGAAGGGAGACAAACTGCACACAGAAGCAACCACCATATTTATATCTAACAGTGCGCAAGGAGATACAGCCACTCGCGTCTGTTTGTGTCAAAACACCTGTAGGTGATACGTCAAGAGGATGGTTGTTTCATGCCTCTAAGAAATCCGAGCTTCCTAGCAATGACTAGGCACATTTCTCTGACTCCCGCATCAGAAAGTGCTTCCGGGGAGGGGGGGGGGGGCAAACGTGCACCCCTCTCCTACCCCTCTTTTTCTGAATTTCTGAATTCTGAATTCAAAGGTTCCAATTATGACATCTGAGAGTAATCATAACGAACGGCTTGCCCCCCCTCTCGGTACGCCCATGTCTCCAAATAAAGTTGCCGTTTGGTCGATGCATCTGACGGTGATACAGTATCCAGCGGCGTTTCACCCCCCGAAAGCGGTAACTGTAAATTATTGATCATTTTGCAGTTTCTCATTCAGTTTCATCGAAACTAGGACAAAAGAAATAGAATATGTTGTGTACACCTCATGCAATGGCCGAACGCGCGTCACGAACGTGAGTCTAGTGCGCTCGGTGGTATTGGAAGCATAGAAATCACGAGAAATGAAACATCTGGTCCCTAGTGAAGAGTTATTTTAGGTGTTTCTACAGTTAACGGTTCTAGTGTGGCAAAAAAAGACGCTCGCACTTGACATGTAATCAGAGCTGCCTGAGCGCGACGACTGGCAGGTACTTTCTGCGGAGACCGCATCGCGGCACCACCAGTTTGTCACACATAGGGTGACTGCATGCGCATTCTCCTCCTCCCCTCCTCCGTCGTCGTTGACAGGGTGGAGACTTCCTCGTGACAAGTCCGCGCTAGCGCCTCGGGGCATCCGCCATTTTAGGTCATATCTCTCCGTTTATCGTTCGTTTGGCTCATGCCAGTGTACAGTTATTTTCGTCGCGACTTCTCATGGCTTTTGGAACATTTTTGCAACAATATAGAGCGCAACAAGAAATGAAAATGGTGGTGTGAAAGCTCGTATACACGGCCAGGAATTTATGCATGAAACATAAAGTAACGGCGGTTGTACCTGTCCAACAAAACAAAAGTAGGTTTTTTTTTCAACACGACTTCGGAACCTCAATGTTTCTCAAGCTTTTTCTCTAATAGTCCCGTGTGCTGTCACAGCTCCCGTATAGAAGGAAAGGGCTATATTTCCTTCAGAATGAGCAACCAAATCACGCAACAAATGTACGGCAGTAAAAGGGTCGAAACTTAGAGCTTTGACATATGGTGTCGATGCGGCGTCAGTACAGACAGCCTTCGATGCACGAAGCGGCATACGAGCACATAAATTGCAGCCTGGCTGTACCAAACTGTACCTGAGGGCACAGCTCTCTCTCTCTCTCACACACACACACACACAAAAAAGCCGCGCATCCTGTCTGCTCAGTGCTGTACTGGAGGTAGTAAAGTAAAAACATATGGCATATGGTACTGCAATTCTCTACGTTACCTATGCATGTAGTAAGCGTGGCTACAGGTGCATTGAATCAAGCGTAGTATTACGTGAACGTATTTGGGGGCTCCCAAGCAAAAACAGATGTAGTGAGTTGCCACTCTCTCTTGTGGTGGCAGAGGAAGAAGAGGAGGAGGAGGTTAACAAATAAAGGATAGATTGGAACGATGCCTACGTTTCAGTTAGGAAAACTATACATCTGTTAAAAATTTCCAACGTTTCGTTGCGCGCGTAGAGACATCGCCGTATTTATGTTGCACTCGCTGTTGTCGAACGACACTAGAACACCGTCCCTCTGCTGTTTGTTACAACATTTCTTGCTTGTGCGTGGAGTTTGTGAACGTGCATCGTAGAGAGGTAATGGTTGGTTGCTGTGCGTCAAGGTGTTCGAATTCCCCACAGAAAGGGTTCGGGTGTTTTGCCTTTCCGCGAGACCCCGAAAGGCGAAAGAAATGGCTGGTTCAGTGCAAGCGTGACAAATGGACTTCAAGTTCCAACTCTAAATTATGTGAGGTAAGCACTTATTTAATATTACTATATAAAGTGGACAATGTGACGTCAAATAACAGAACACCTTTTGTAAGTTAGTGCCGCATCATATCGTAGCCGACGGCATAGTTCTTAAACATGCTAATTTTATGTGCTGCGTGGCAGTCCAGACACACTTTGAAGCAGATCGGTTCGACTCAAACAGGCAAGATGGGTGGCGAAAACTCAAGCCAAATGTTGTGCCAACAATATTCTCATTCAGATGTGAGTGTAACTGCTGTTTTGCCGCTTTTAGCTTCATGTTTTTCTTTTTTGATGATTTTGATACCGCGATGTAAAAATAGCACAGAATTCTACAAATAAGTGAGTCTGTTTCGTTTTTAGCATGCCTTAAAAGAAGAAAGCCACCAACAAAATGGTGCACTCAGATGAGAGTACCACGCAGTGAAAACAGTCAACCGATAACTGCATGCGAGCAACAACAGAGCGACTCTGATGAAATGCAGCCCGTGGAGCCTGTACCAATACCTTCAGGTAAATATTTTTATTCGTGAGAACAGTTTCCTGGTGAGAGTCACGAGAGCGACAGGGGTGCTATCGTAGATTTTTCAAGATTTTATTTCGGAAGATCGTTTGGGTGATGTGCTATACACTCTCCTTTCTGTATGCCTTTCTGGGGAGGCGGAACTACAGAAACAGATGTTAACGTTTCCTTGAGTTTGAGGGGAAAACACAGGTCGAACACAGAACGAGACGAACAGAGACGAACGGTGTTTCGTACTGTGTTTTCCCCTCAAACTCAAGGCATTGTTAACATCAATTCAACACCAGCTAGCTTGCCTGCTCCTGCTATGTTTACAGAAACAGCTTTCAGATATGAAGAATCGTTTAGCTCTTCTTCAACAGCTGAATGAGCGCCAAAGAAGAGAGGTGAAAAGACTTCGCAAGGCATGCAGAACTTGGGACGAACGGATGCGCTGTCTCCAGCAAAAGATGAATTTCTTAACCGAAAGCCAAAAGGAATCACTGGCTAGAAAGAGTACGAAAGGATACAAGTGGGGACAGGAGACTACACAGAAAGCTTTGCGATTGAGGTTTGCATGTGGAACAGCTGGTTGCCGTGTGTGAAAACACTCACCCGTCGTCTGAGCAAGATTGAGTTCGAGCCTGGCATTCTTCAAAGTGCCATCCACGTATTGGAAATGACAGACATCGAACGGGATTGTGTGCTTTTCCTTGATGAGCCATGGAGATTTCCGAAGGCCTTCAGCTGGACAGGACATCTGACTCACTAGTAGGTGAGATCACACCTTTTGATGACTGCTTACTTGCCAGTCGCGCATTAGTCTTCATGATAGGAGGAGTGAACACTCGTTACAAGCAAGTTGTTGCGTATCTTCTTACACACAAGTCGACTGATGGTGGTCTGCTAAAGAATTTTATTTTTAAGTTAATCCAAGTTTTAACTAGCATTTCTCTCAACGTTATATGCGTAACGTTTAATATGGGAAGCTCCAACAGGGCAGTATCGCGATGCCTTGGGCTCTCGAGTGGGCGGCTCTCAACAACAACTTGCAGCATTCCTCATCCATTTAAACCTGACTGTGAGTTGTACTTTATGGCAGCTAGACCCGGCACACGTCCTGAAAAATATCCGTGGGCACCTTGTCCATCGAGAGGTCTTTTTCCTTGATGAGGATATAGTTCGTCAGCTTGAGCTCCCATCCAACGAGGTGACCATAAAACATGTTATGGCGGTGCTCGATTATGAGGAAGAAAATGACCTGAGAGCAACTCACCGCATTTCAAAGCACCATGGTCAGTAACGGACATTTTTCCAAAATGAAGGCCTCAACTGCAGTGCAACTGTTTCGAGAGGCACCAGCGGCAATTCGCTATTACGTCAAGCCTGGAGTTTTGGAAGGCGCTGCAACAACAACAGCCTGGTTTTTTTAGCTTGTGTTAGCTTGTTACACTATAATGTCGTCACGTACTGCCTCTACAGCACTAAGCCTTC